>NC_045541.1:112399681-112734056 GCF_009769535.1 Thamnophis elegans | reverse complement strand
AAGGAGCAGAAATGAAACTTGGTACACTGGATGAACCCATGTATAAAAGCCTTTTGAAATCTTACTGGGAAAGGGTGAATGGATGGTAAGGAGGTTAGGCTTCAGTCAGCAGTTAGGCATATAATATAGTATTACTTGATATTTGTGGAGAACAACTATAGACTGTTTCGATATCAGCATCCAGTTCCAAAGTGATAAGATACTTGATATTTTTCAAATAGGAAGTAATATTTCACCAATTTGCAATTACCGTATTTTTCGGAGTATAAGATGCACTCTTTTCCCTCAAAAAATAGGCTGAAAATCTGGGTGCATCTTATACACTGAATATAGCATTTTTTTGCCTCCCAAAACCCCACCGCCTTCACCAAAATGGCCGTGCATAGCCGGCTTTCAGAGAGCTCCTGGGGGATGGGGAAGGCAGAAATGAGCAAAAAATTGGACTTTTTTTGCTCAATTTTGCCCCACCCCCACCCCACCCAGGAACACTCTATAAGCGGTTATTCATGCCCTTTTTTAAAAAAAATAAAACAAGCCTGTTTACACAAAAAACTGACTGTTTTTGAGAGCTGAGGTGGCGCAGGGGTTAGGGTGCAGTACTGCAGGCCACTTCAGCTGACTTCTATCTGCAGTTCAGCAGTTCAAATCTCACCGGCTCAAGGTTGACTCAGCCTTCCATCCTTCCGAGGTGGGTGAAATGAGGACCCAGACTGTGGGGGCAATATGCTGACTCTGTAAACCGCTTAGAGAGGGCTGAAAGCCCTATGAAGCGGTATATAAGTCTAACTGCTATTGCTATAGAGGTTTGCAGAGTGGAAAAACCTTTTTTTTAAATTTGCCTCTTCAAAACCTTGGTGCGTCTTATATTCCGAAAAATACGGTAAGTACTTTTATGGCAGTTTTCGAATTACAGCCTTATGAATGAGCTAAACCAAGTCAGGCAATATATTGATTGCGTTGCATGTTGTGTTGAAGAAACCTGCTTTACATTATTACTTATCCTAAGCTCAGAACTGATAGCTTGATATCCTCCACATATTTTGGACTACCTGCCATACACCCCAGACAAGGATACTGGAAGTTTTACTCCAAAATATTTATTTGGCACCAGGCTAGAGAAGACTGCCCTAGTCCTCCATAAGGTAAAGGTAGAGGTAAAGGTTCCCCTCATACATATGTGCTAGTCGTTCCTGACTCTAGGGGGCGGTGCTCATCTCTGTTTCAAAGCTGAAGAGCCAGTGCTGTCCGAAGACGTCTCTGTAGTCATGTGGCAGGCATGGTTAAATGCCAAAGGCACATTGAGCGCTGTTACCTTCCCACCAAAGGTGGTTCCTATTTTTCTACTTGCATTTTTTATGTGCTTTCGAATTGCTAGGTTGGCAGAAACGGGGACAAGTAATGGGAGCTCACTCTGTTATGCAGTGCTAGGGATTCGAACCACCGAACTGCCAACCTTTCTGATTGACAAGCTCAGCGTTTTAGCCACTGAGCACCGCATCACTTAGGTTAGTACAATTGCAACTGCCTTAAGATGAAAAGGACTTTCCCCCCCTCCTCATTTGGAAGAAAATGTGACATGTTTTCGCACCCAAGCAATAAAAATGTAGACCGCTGATAAAAAATGCTGACCCTAGTCAACACAATAATTGGTAAAAGTCAAGCAACGCTGCTTGAATAGGCTTTCAAGATCATGAGTTCCCATGGCCAAGTACAGTAGGTCACTTTAATATTTGCCTCCCCTGTTGCCCCAAAGTACACAAATCACAGTCACTGCTGTAACAGCCAGTAAGAGTCCCTTTGAAAACAGTTGTCTTCTTCAAGTGAACCCATGAATTCCTTTTAAGTAGCCAGAGATCAGCACACTTCCTTTTGTTTAGAAACATGAATGCTTTCCAAAGTCAAAGTCATAGATAGAAGATACAGTTCACCAGCTTTCTCTCTTAAACTACTGAATAATGCACTGTGGTGTCTTGATCGCAAATAATTTTGGAGAAATGAATTGAACAAAGTACAGGAGTTATTTACTAAAGTATATTATGAACTTTACTTTATGGAATGTTTGTCAATGTAGGTAGTGTGTGGCATTTAGAATGGGGAAATATAAACTATTTCAATTAATACAAATCCCACAATTTTATTTTTGGGCAAAAAAATGTTGCTAGAGTCAGAAAAGGTCTAGATTCAAAAACTCCTCAGGGAGGAATTTAATCATCAAACATTTCAGCAATCCTTCGCTTAAATTAAAGTGGCTGCTCAAAGGCAAATTCTACCTGGCTGATTTCAAAGGTTTGGGGTGGATGATAAATCATTTGGGCTTTATTCAATTGCTTTAGATTGAACCTGCTACCCACAAGCTCCATTTTAAGGAGGAAAGGCAATAAAAAAACTATAATGTGAAATAAGCATGCTGCACTCAAAAATAATAATATAAAAATCCCTCCCAGGCATTTGGTTTTTGCACATTTTCAAGCGCAAGTCAAAGTTGCATAGATCTACAGATTATTTAGAAGCCATTTTGTTTGCAATATTTTAAATTAAGGTCTGGATTTTAAAATGTAGGTGGTCCTTGACGTACAATAGGTTGCATATTGACTGTTCAATATTTCGTAGACTCCCAAAAGATACTTGTGACCCAGATTCAAAGTTCTGACGGCTTCCCCCTGTCATGCAATCTCATTTTGGGCACTCGGCAACCAGCTCACATTTACGACCGTTTGCAGCTTCCTATGGTCATGTTACCTCAACTTACGTTTTTTTTGCCAGAAACTAATATTTATTTCCAGTTTACAATGAAAACCACTTTGCTTAACATCCACGGCATTTGCTTAACAACCATGGTATTCGCTTAATGACTGAGGCAGTAGCTTAAAATCCACTGCAATAATGTTGCAAAACTGGGTCAGGCATGTGAGTGCCTTGACTTATGACCATCATGACATATGACAGAAATCTGGGGCTCCACTACAGTTGTAAGTCAGGGACTACTTGTAGTATTTTCCCTCTTGGATTTGGGAACATGACAACATCCTACATATCCTAACTTCAGAAAATACATTTTGTAATAGATGATGATCAGGCAGAGCACGAATATGGCGTCAAACACTTCATCAGCTTGGAGTTACTACACTACAACAAGAGACCAACCCCCCCATCCCCCCACACGCACTGCCCTCCGTGACGTCCATTGACTCTTATCTAGCACCAATTTGCCTCAATCATCAGATTCTTGTGTATAGGTAGCATGTAATAAACTTGTAGTGCTTTGAACTTAACTCCTGTTCCTGATTACTTTCATCTGACCATGTACTGTAATAGACTCTTATATATCATATGAAAAGTCTAAAACATTGTTTCTAATTCAGAATAACAATTCAGGACTATATATATATACAATAGGCAGTTTGATATGCAGATGAAGGTGCTAGGCTAGAAACTGGGAGGCCATGAGTTCTATTCCTGTCTTAGGCACAAAGTCAGCTACGTGAACTTGGGCCTCTCTCTCTCTCCCTCTCTCTCTCTCCCTCTCTCTCTCTCCCCCTCTCCCTCTCCCTCTCCCTCTCCCTCTCTCTCTCACTTAAGGAGGAGGCACTGGTAAACCACACCCAAAATCTTGCCAGAAAACTGCAGGGACTTGCTCAGGCAGTTGCCAGGCATCAACACTGTCTAGAAGGTGCACACAAACATATACAAGAGATCAATGAACTGAAAACCACACACAATTTATTCCGACAGTATAGGTTTACTCAAATAGTTTATGCCACTCCTTTCTGTAACATATTCAAAGCCACATGAATATGTACAGATAAGACTTATTATAAATGAAAGCAATAATGAGTGGAAATTTAGCTGCCCATTAAGAAATTAGCTGCCTTAGTTGAACAGCAGCAGGAAGCACAGAAAAGAGAAGATTTTCAATTAAAAAAAACATGTTAGAAGTCAGGATCTAATAATCACCGAACTCTTGGAAAATGCAAAACACATTGCAAGCAGCTCCTCTGTCTATGATTTTTGTATTCTTAAATGCACACTAATAACTTGAGGCATATGAACAATTTCTGCCCACATTGTCACTCACACACTTATGCAGGCAGGACATGTGGGAACAAAAGAAGACCAGGAGACAGCAGCAGAGAAATGGGCACAGAGCTAGAAAAACATCTGCTGGTTTTACTAAAAATACTATATGACTTGTACTAAATACACAATGACAACTGATGTTTAGAGGAAATCGTGCCCCACCATTTGGATAGAAAATGAAAAGTTTAGATACCTCTTCCACCTACTCCTGCCATGTGATGTTACAGTATCTCAAAATAGACCAACCAGAAACAAATCAACACCCAACAGTATTTCCCTCTTAAAACCTCAATTTCTCTTGGTTCCATATTTGCAAGGCTTTGTAGAATTGATTGCCTAGCTCACTTCAATCAAGATATTTTTTATTGCAAAATCTTTCAGATACCACAAAATGTTCTACGTTCAGCATGAAAAGATTTTGAAAAATCTGATTTTTTAATCCAGTTGCTATAAATTGTCATATAACAAAAAAGGATTATCATTGGCTAGTTTACTCTTATAGATATTATAGAGGCTACTTTGAAAGTTCCTATTTTCAAAAATATCTTCATCATGGCCCCAGAAACAAGCAGTACCCTGTCATCTGTACTTAATAAAATGCAACTTTGTACATATGATCTGATGTTACTTAGAAAGAAAGCAAACCAACAGATTTCAATTTTTGCTCTACAACCAGCATGATAAATCTCACCAGTATGATACTATCACTTAGACTCTTTACAAATCCTTAATCTGCTGATCTGATTGATCACACTGGCGGCAAATATGTTTGTAGTTCATTACAGTTATTTCAATAAATTTGCAGGGTTGGATATGCAGTTATTTTTGCTATCTATAACAAAGTCTTTTCATTGCTTTTTAAAATGACCCTTCAGTGTTTCTATATTGAAGAAAAATCAACTACGTTACCCGAATAATATATGTTAAAGGGATATTCAGAATAAACTGCAAAGAAGTCTTAAAATAAATCAAAGCTAACTTTCAAGCCAGACAATAGTTCCTATAGATAATTAGAAATCTGAGTAGGACAACCAAATTAATTTATTTAAGAAAATACTTTGGAATACTTTCAGCCCAAGTTTAAAACACCAGACCACCACTGAAATCAGCAGTATAAAGAGATTTTAAAAAAAAACTGGTCATAAACACACATCTACAACTAATTTGCTTGGAAAATATCACCCTTTGCTAAACAGGACCCTATAAAGGGGAATTTGCTAGATCTTTACAATGGTTGAATTCAGGCAACACAGACCGAAGTCAAGTTTTCCCTGAAATTAAAAAACTTTAAGTTCAACTAATTTAGTTTAGACTCTATCACTACTTTGCCGAGGAACATTATTGTTTTAAAACCCAAGTGATTTCTAACAGTTTTCCTATCCAAATATATTTTCCAAATATTGTTATGTAAGTAAAATTTGGACCTCAAATGCAACATCAGTTGCCAAAAGCAAATAGAGGCTAATACACAAATAACATATGTGCAATGCCCACAACATTACCAGCTGATGATACAGACAACTGGGATAATGAACAGAAAAAGTAAACTTCCAAAGAATCCAAAGAATTAAAAATGGGTAAAAATCAGAATTAAATTAACACCAAATGCAAAAGTTCTTCACTTAGAAAAAAATAAATCAAATACACAAGTAACAGATGGGAAACACCTGTAGTTGGTGTAATTGGTATCAAGAAAAGTGAGCAAATTATTGATACTGGGTATGTTCAAGCAGAGGTTGGACAGCCATTTGTCAGGAATGCTTTAATTTGGATTTCAGCATTGAAGTGGCCCTTTCCAATACCATGCAGATCAAAACCATGCATAATGTCTATGTATCAACCAGGAGAATAAAAAAGACAATAAATATTTTTCCAAATACTGTTCTTGCAAGCTTACCAACTACCCTGTTTCCACGAAAATAAGACCTCCCCAGACAATAAGCCCAATCGGGCTTTTGAGCGCATGCACTAAAGCAAGCCCTCCCCTGAAAATAAGCCTTCCCCCAAAAAATATTGCCCCACAGCAGCAGCCATGAGGTGACCACGCTCACCGCCTCCTGCACCTTAAAAATAATAAGACCTCCCTGAAAATAAGGCCAAGCGCTTATTTCAGGGGTCAAAAGAAAATAAGACCCTGTCTTATTTTGGGGGAAACACGGTAGTCTTTCAAAAATTAATCTCATTTTATTTCAAAGTCGGTCACCATAAAATATCCTGACACACCTAAAAATATCAATCTGTATAATCATATGAAAAAATAAGCATACCCCACAGAAATGAACAGGACTAAGAATAGAATATTTTATTGACCAACTGAAATTGGAATTTGTCTCCTATGCATAAGCTCTCAGTGTACATACAAGCAACAAAGTATATAATCGTAAGTTACCAATAGAAGAAGGCAGTAGAAAAGATAAGAACGATAATACTGTAGTAATACAGCCATAGTGCATGGGTAAATATCCTTAGGCATAAGACAGTGCTGTGGGAATGATGGCACGGGCGAAAAACTGTCTCTGTGTCTAGTTGTTATGGCATGCAATGCCCTATACTGTGTTTCCCTGAAAATACGACAGGGTCTTATTTTCTTTTTATCTACAAAATATGGCTTGGGCTTTATTAGGGGGGGAGGGTTTATTGCCGGGCGGCTGCTCTCTTCTGAGTCGGGTACAGCCTCATGGGCGAATGGCTGTGTTGCGCAGTCGCAGCAGCACAACACAACAGCCATGAAGTGACCACGCTTACGAGCAGCCACCCGGCAAACCCCCTCTGCAACCGGGCACAGCACCATTAACTGACCTAGGGGTATCGCCAAGCCACGTGAGCGCCTGTTCACTGCCGCCCAGTTCCTGTGGCTTGGCGCATTTCAAATGCCAGTGAATGACGCTCTGCATGGCTGGAGAGGGGGGGCTCACTCATCTCCCAGCCTCACGATGCATGGCCCAGCTCTCATAACGGAGCCAGGGCACCTCCACCGCCACCATCCCAGCCTGGCTTTTTCTGCGGCTTCCAACCCGAGTCTTTCGGGACTGGCCGCTCTGGGCACATGCTCTATGATTGTACGCTCTGCAGGCAGCTGGCCCACAACCATAGAGCGTGTGCCCAGAGCAGCCACTGCCGAAAGACTCACGTTGGAAGCCGCGGAAAAAGCCAGGCTGGGATGGCGGCGGAGGTGCCCTGGCAACCTCACTCTTCAGTTGGGCACAGTGCTGCTCACCAACCTAGCGGTATCCCGAAGGCACCCAGCACTGCGATCACCTTTGCCTCCCCCCCAGGTTCCCACAGCTTGGCACCTTCAAGATACTGCTAGGTTGGTGAGCGGCGCTCTGCCTGGACCGAAGTGGGGGGTTGTCCAGGGGGCTTATAGATGGAAGGGGCTTATATTTTTGCCCACCAGAAAAATGTGGCATGGCTGTATTATGAGGACATGTTGTATTTTTGGGGAGACACAGTAGCTGCGTCCTGGGAGATGGTCTGTGTGTGTTGAAACAGTTTACAGGATGTGAGATGTTTGACTTTTTCAATGTATGTCAAATGTAATTATTTGATCTTCATTTCAAGAATATTGGCAGATGAGATATAATAAACACGTAGAAAAAGTAAACAGACACCTATATTTTATCACTACCTCAAATACTTAAAATTGTATGTATGTATGTATGTATGTATGTATGTATGTATATGAGAAACCTCAGTCTTTTAGTTTGAATTACACTTTGTTGTTGAAGTGTATAGTATCACCATCCCTAGATCAAAATAGCTCTCTGAGATCTTCTGAAAGAAGGTTATAGATGCCTTTTGAGTCTGGGAAGGGATTTAAAAAAAATATCCTTTAAGTTGTGCTCTATTTATGCAAGCATCCATAACAGTTTCTTAACAGAACATAGACGTATTTGCCCATTGCCTCTTTCCAAAACATTTTTAACTTCTCAGTTTAGCCTACAGATCTAGTATTTCTGTAGTCTCCCATCAAAAAGCTACTCAGCCCTGTTTAGTTGTTTGAGATCAGCCAAGGTCACCAAGGTGCTGGTCTGTATAGCTGATTCAAGAAAAATATGGCTTAAAGAGCTTATCTTCAGGCTAAACTGAGTTCAGCTGTTTCCTTTAAAATAATAAGATTTAAATTACAATATGCTTTCCAGTCTACCACAGCAGATTTAGAAAGAGTGTGAAAGAATTGTACTGAAGTAGCAACATCCATCCTTTTAATAATATCTCCCCTGCTAGGTACAATCCTGGTGTCACTGGATCTTTAGTTCTGCACTCCAAATCTGTATTCCAAACAATTTAGATTTTCCACAAAGAAACTGAAGATACTCACAATTTCATTTTTAGTAGATCTCAAATGATACCAAAGTTTATCCAGACTACAGAAATCATGTATATCTTTACAGCTGTGGCAAAATAATGGCCCTCTAAATCATTAGCTATGGAAATCTGTTAATCATTTTGTCATAGTCTCATCACAAGCTAATAGTTTGAGCCAAATTTGAAGCATAGACTTAAAATATTTAATGGATGTGATTAAAGGAGCACAAAACAATTACTGTGTTTCCCCCAAAATAAGACAGGGTCTTATTTCCCCCCCCCGAAATAAGTGCTTGGCCTTATTTTTGGGGAGGTCTTATTATTTTTGAGGTGCAGGAGGCGGTGAGCATGGTCACCTCATGGCTGCTGCTGTGTTGCAATATTTTTGGGGAGGGCTTATTTTAGTGCATGCGCTTCAAAGCCCAATTGGGTTTATTATCCTGGGAGGTCTTATTTTCAGGGAAACAGGGTAGAGGGGTAAATATTAATGAAATATTTTCTGATTAACTTCCACAGATCTTCAAATATACATGAGCTAAAAATAAAACACAGAGACTTTAGGTATTTATACAATATAACAGAATTTGACTAAAATGAAATATATATTCTGATTTAAGATATGATTATCTGGGATTATATATACAGAAAAGCACCAAATGTGACTTCAAAATGTCTAAAGGACCAGGCACATGTTATTTTTATCTTTTATTACAACTGCCTCTCCATACATACTACCTCCTTAGTCTTCAAAACTAAATAGATTCATTTGAGAAATAACATTAAAACTTCTAATCTCAACTTCCCAGTAAGGAGAATTACAGCAGGTAATCATACTTCCCCCATTATCTTAGCTTTCAGTTTCTTATTTCATCATCCCTCATAATTAGCTACAAAAAAAAACCTAAACAGGGCAAGAATAGGTTTCAATTATAAAGGTGCAAGGTAACATTAATGAGCTTACATTTGCACACCTGGATTGTGGGTCATTAATTCACTGGAAACAGCAACTTGCACACTTCAACTGACAAGTGAAAGGATAATTCATCCTTTCACTTTAAAATGTTCACATTTCTTGCAATCAAGAACAATGCTTATACCAACGCAAGTAATTTCTTCAACTTTTTTTAATTTGCTGCCCAAACCGATAATCTGATATGATAGCTGCAATGTATACTCTATCATTTAATCAATATTAAATGTAATGACTTCCATAAGCAGCAACAAGCCAACAAACAGAAAGCAGTCAGATGTCAGCTGAGGCCAAGTTGAAAATAAAAGTGAGCTAGTATGCTCTTTTTAGCATAGCTCCTGAATTCCCACCTCCTCACCATAAGCTAACTTTGCTGACAGAACCATATTAGGAAGTCTTTCCATAGTGAACAAAACTTATTTACAAACTCATCACAGAAACAACAGATCCATCAGATTATTCCAGAATAAGAAACCAAACACAAATACAAAATCTTAACAGTTATTCCTTCAAACAAATATCCAAGGTAATTTGTTTCAGGGAGCTAACTCAGAACCAAAAGTTTTACTTTTTACAATTACTGGCAACACTTTCCTGATAAAAGCCTGTTGATATATTTTCATCAGAAAAATATTCAGTCTGTTCCTTTGAATATTTTCTCCAGAGAATATGTATATACAATTTAAGCAACTTGCTGAAAGATCCAGAAATTAAAAATCTGAACTGCTATAGAGGATCGGTGATATTATGCATAACTCTAAGTAGTGATGTATATTATAAAGACATCTTGTTGTTGATAAATAGTTTTAATAAGGAAGTAATGTAAGATTGGTATATATATATATGAAGTATTTAGAATACTTTGTTTAAAAATGAAGGAATAACATTTTTGTTTGAATGTATGATGTACAAGGACAACAATGAACATAAGCATACCGTATATACTCGAGTATAGGCCGACCCGAATATAAGCCGAGGCACCTAATTTTACCACAAAAAAACTGGAAAAGTTATTGACTCGAGTATAAGCCTAGGGTGGGAAATGCAGCAGCTACCGGTAAATTTCAAAAATAAAAATAGATACCAATAATGTTTTTGAATATTTATTTCAAAGAAAAACAGTAAACTAGCGGTGTATTCAATGAAATACTTCACTCACCTCATGATGCTGATGTCCCGCTGTGATGATGATGTCCCGTGCAGCCGCGGGAGCGATGTCCCGCCTCCTATGACACACGGCACAGTGATTCCTATCATTGGATCACTGTACCAGAGGAGGTGGGACATCGCTATGTGGCTGCTTGCCATAACAAGGAGGAGGTGGGACATCGTTGCAGAGCGGCAGGAGGGGGAGGAAGGGGAATCGTAAGACAGCCCTGCATTACATTAGAACGTGAGGAGGGGGGATGGTGCGGTGTGCGCTGCACGGCAAACTGACACAGAGGGAGGGGAAACTCACAGGGGCACTGGGCCATTCACGAGTGTCACCCAATGGCATGGCCCCGCCCCTTTTTCTCCTCCATTTCGGGCAAATTTTTCACTGACTCGAGTATAAGCCGAGGCGGCTTTTTTCAGCCCAAAAAGTGGGCTGAAAAACTAGGCTTATACTCGAGTATATACAGTACTTGATGGATGATTGGCGGGATTATGCATAATTGAAAGAGTAGTGATGTATAAACATAAACAGTTGGTAATTTCTTTTACACTGTAAAAATATTCAGAATGAGATAAGTGATTACATAAAGGTATATTGTTATTAAATAGACAATCAAGAATGCAAGGGAATTAGGTTCGTTGAAAAGAAAGAAATATTAATTGTAATTGAATATATGTTGTACAATGAAAGTGAGGTACATTAGACGGAAAATCTGTGATTGTATATGTAATTGAAAATATAGATGTACAAACGCTTGTAAACCAAACGACATGCTGTATGTAATGGATGAGAATTTTTTTATGTTGTCTTTTATGTTTAAAAATAAAAAAAATCTGAACTGCCCCATGATAGACTTACAATGAAATTATTGCTTTGCATTATTAGTTTGCATTAACTATCCAAATTTGCATGCTATGTCAGCCAACAGGCACTACAATTTCAGAATTCTGTGGTTAGTCTTTCCCCTTGTAAGGAGTTTAGTGCCACTGTATTTCATGAATCAGAGGAAAAAGTATATAGATAGTCCTCGACTTACGACCACAACTGAGCCCAAAATTTTTGTTGCTAAGTGAGACATTTGTTAAGTGAGTTTTCTTGGCAACCTTTCTGTGGCAACCTTTCTTGCTGCAGTTGTTAAGTGAATCTGCAGTTGTTAAATTAGTATCCCATTTGTTGGTTGAATCTGGCTTACCCATTGACTTTGCTTGTCAGTAGCTGGCAAAAGGTGATCACATGACTCATGGACGCTGCAACCATCATAAATACGAGTTGCCATAAACATGAGTCTAAATTTTGATCATGTGGCCATGGGAATGGTCACGTGAAAAGTGATCATGTTACTTTTTTCAATGCTGTTGTAACTTCAGACAGTCACTAAATGACCTATTGTAAGTCAAGAACTACTTGAATTGTCTGATAGGGGGGGGGGAGTAAAGTTTAAGTTCCCATTCAGCCACAAAACTCACTAGATATTCTTGGGCAAATTTGGGTTAATAAAAAGTTAAATGAATTTACAACTTAAGATTTGATTTATTTTAAAAACACATATATTACATTTTGAAATACTAAGAATATGCCGATGTAATAACATTACACTCTGTCAAATTAAACTGCAACACAAAAAAATTTAAATTGGAAAAACTTAATAGAGAGAGAGTAATTGGTTAAGATATGAAAAAATGGAATTATTTGTCAATGTGCAATGCAGCCAATCCCAGAGGACTTCTGGGTGGTATACAGTAGCACACAAAATAGAATCTAAATGTATTTTGCCCTATCCAGATGTATAAACCCTCTAGATCTGTGATTGCGAACCTATTGCAGGTGTGCCACAGGTGGCATGTGGAACCATATCGGTGAGCACATGAGCTCAGCTCTGGCGCGCACATGATTTTGCGGCCTTCTGAGCCCACCAGAAGTCAGGAAACAGGCTGTTTTCAGCCTCCGGTGGGCCTCCTGGCATGGAGGCAGTTTTCACCCTCCTCGGGCGCCTATAAAGAATCTGGAGCCTGGGGAGGGTGAAAAATGGGTCTACCGTGCCATTGCGTGCCAAAAGCAGGGGAGCACGGGGGGAGGTTGTGTGCATGCATGGGGGGGGGGGGAAGGCACATAGAATTATGAGTGTGGCTGTGCCCATAGACAACTCCACCTATGCTCCCCCATGCTTTTGGCACGTGATGGCAAAAAGGTTCGCCATCACTGCTCTTAATGCTGGTTCAACATCTTCAGTTTAGTGCACAACAGTAAGGTATCAAATATTAGCCCTATACTTACAATGGCTTGCTCTTAAGCAAATAAACATCTCTCTTTAGTTTCATGAAGTTAATAAACAGCATGGGGGGAAACAAAGAGCCCTATATGACTCCTTATTGGAACTCCCATGGAGTCAAGCTCTTTCTTCCATAACATTTGACTGGAATTACACACTTAAGTAAGACGGAAGTATGCCCTCTACTCCCAAAGTTTATAGGTAATTTAAAACAATGCCACAGTTGATAGTATTTATATGGTATGCTATGAGGAACTGGCCCTGGGAGATTAAGAGGAAGAGCTGCAGATTAGACAATGTTTAGATAAGAGGCAGATGATCCCACAGAAGGTATAGGGGTGTGGCAAATATTTCAGAAAGGACCTTCCTTAGTTTCTTGAATTCCAAAAGCAGGGGTGGGTGGGTGAGAGACATGCTTTCAGACTTGCAACATTCTATTAATACCATATCACTTTACAATAAAGATGGAACTAGTACTTTTCAAATTGGACACCCCTTCATTTCGGGTTCTCTGAAGCTGAGGCCCAACCACCTCCTCTAAAATGGGAAGGCTGCAGACTTTATGAACATTGTCCAAGGAGAATCTTGAGAAGGGGGCATATCACCACCTCTTTCACAGAGGGATTGCCTTCTTTCTCAGAGAGGCAATTACCACCACATAGCTCCAACCACACACTCCCTTTTCTAGCAACATGATCAACCAGGAAATACAAGAATCGCACAACTGCTAGTGTCCCAGGGATATATGATTGCCATTTGGGACCTTTACTTCCAACTTCCAACAAGAACATTCAATGGGGAAGCCAGGAAAACTGTAAATAGCACTCATATGATACAGGATGCAAATTCTTTTCCTGTACAAATTCTAGTTCTCATGGCATTCATAGAATATACAGTATGAAAGAAAATAAGAATATAAATGAAAAAACTAGTTTCTAAAATGTTAAAGTGCTTCCAAAGTTTTTGTATATTAGGAAAACATTAAACAAAAGGAGGTAACCGTTAATGAGCTATTTTGATCCAATAAAAGTATCCTGTTTGCAAACTTTAGACTATGGAACAAGTACTCATAACCGTTTCCTGTTTTCATTCGCTCTCTGTGCTACAAAACAACATTGTATCATTAAAAACTGTACTTATTTTTGTCTATCTTATTTTGGAAAAATTGGACTCATTAGACACATATAATGTATGTTTAAAACATAAATCTTTCAACTCCTAGTAGAAAATATTGTCAGAGAGAATTAGCATTAGCTAATGATACACAACCATATGGCAAGTTTATCAAATCTAATTGTTGGCATTTTTGATTATAATGAATAGTAATTATTCACAAATTGTAGAAGATGTAGAAGCAGCAATGACTGGAGTTTTTTTGTACAATCTATTTTAAGTGTCTGCCCTTACCTCATTTGTATATGAAGAGTCTATTTTCAAATGCCCTGTACTTCTTTCAACATAAAAGTAATAATCAAAGTTTCAAAAAACTGAAAGTATATTAAAAGCTATTACTTAACATTTGGGCAAATGGAATTTTTTCAAACTCCAAAAATATTGACAAAGGAATATTTTATAGAAAGTCTTCTGATACCATTGATCAATTACAGTACATTACATATTCAGGGAAGGCTGCAATCAAAACATAATAAAAATTCCTTATCGCAATTATTTCCTAGCTAACAAATTGAGGTAGGGGAAGCAAAAGAACAAATATGAATACTCTTAAATTATTTTCAATTTAAGTGCCTAACAATCAAAACTTTAAGAAATGTTTAAAAAATAGCTTTTACCTTTTACCTCAGGAACATATTAGTCAGTATGATAACCTTGAAAGATGCACTTTGCCTTTCAGAGACACTGTTAAGATTTCCATTACAATAAGGAAGTCTCATGTATTCTGTGTCTATGTTTCAATAAGAATGGAATACAAATAGAAGCAAATACATGGTCATTTCAAATATTTTACAAGAAGTCTTTTTTTTAAAATGCATGGATTCAGCTTATAGTCACAATACAATTGCAATTCAACCTATTTTATTCATTTTATTTGTTAAATTTATATATTTTCCCCCACAAACGTTTATTTTATTTATCAAATTTTGAAACTGCTCATCTCCTCAGCCTCCAGCCTCAATTTTGCCAATACAATAACTTTATTGAACAGACTTCACTGAGAGGGTGAATTTGAACCTGGGTCTTCCAAGTTGTAATTCAACAACTTAACTACAATATAACATTGACTATTACTTCAAAAAAAAATTCCAATCTCAAGGGGAAAAAAATGTTGCGTTTAAACTATTCCTATATATGTCAAACACAGGTGGCCTAAATCACATTTTTGCCTTTTCAATTTTTAACTCTGTACTGCGTTATAAAATAAATATAAAATATTATTCACTCACAGCTAAAAATCAATGTGATTTTGTCCAAATCATCAAAACTATACCAACTCCCTCCATACTCATTTAAAACTACAATTCGTTATGCTTGGGGTTTTTTTCAAATCAAAATTTCCCCCCATAGGTAAATTATGCTTCTTGTGTTTTTCAAAAAGTCGGAATAACATCTCAGCAATTATAATACTTTGCTCCAGTTTACTGTAGATATCAAGGAGTTAGTTTCAAATATTAACCCTTGAATATGACGTCTGAGAGCTACTTTTTCTTTAAGTTGGAAAAGGAAGTCCAGAAGGAAAAGTCTCAACAATATTTGATTAGCCTTTGTTACCTGACTCAAATCATTCACACCCTCCACATACTTCACCATTTATGAGTTTCAAGGTTCAGGCGGTGAAAATAACAATTGCTTTTACCAGAACAGAATAAGGACAGATATTCTGCCTTATTGATATTTTATTAAACTTGTATCTCTTATTTCCACCAGGAATAGGCAAATAATGCCCTTCTGTCACCGCGCTGTTGTCGCGGCGGTGATGACGCGCGGTGATGGCGTCGCGGCTTTAGCGACGCGATTTAATCTCCGCTATTTTGCGTAGCGCGGTTTTGTCGTGCCACGCTTCAGGACTAAAGCATCAAAATGTAGCTACTATCCTTCAAGACATCATTAATAACCTTGTCAATGTATAATTAAACTTTACAGGCTGAAAACCTATGTTTAAACAAAAAGCACATCCTCTTTAGTTAAAAATACAGGGTTGGAGTATCCAATCTAAATATCCATTACAAAAGAGGGGAAAGGCAATTTTTGCTGATTTCCCCTTCTGAGGATCAGCCCCAAGAAACTGTGGGACACTTTAGTATGGGAATCAGGGTAGACACTTAAAGATGAAATAGACTGAAATAATATCACCACTCATTTTCTCCAGTGGAAATCCTAGTGATAAACTCTTTCATGGTGGAATGCTATAAACTTACAATAGTGCTATAAAACTTCACTCTCTAAAAAGAATTTAAAAATTTGAATTACAATGATAGAAAGGATCCTGCCAAGTACAGCCTTGTTACACAAGTTTCAGATTAACAGGAAGACTAAAAAAAAAAAGCATAAGGAAGCGACTTGGCAAGACTTAAGAGTTACTGAGAAATTGAACAACTATTTCCACATTTTGCTTTTTCCCAGTTATGACCAATATTTGATGCAATACTGTTATTCAGAAATCCCCAAATAAACATTTCACAAAAAAAAAGGAAACGTAAATCATATTAAAGAACCTTTCTGTAGAAGATCTCCTACTCCCAAATTTCATGTTCAGTCAAGCAAATTTTCCCAACCCAGGAATTGACAGTGAGAATAGTTGTACTGTACAAGGAACATAATAACAGGAAATATCCCAAGTTTGTTTCCATCTTCACCATTAAGAATATGGCAAAGACCAAAATGTATTAAATTGATAGTATATGTTCTTCATAACTATCAACTATGAGCATACAAAACAAGTAAGTATCCAGACATTTTGCTTTACCTGCTCGACAATCAAGTTTAAAACTTAAGATGCCCTAAATTTGCCGTAATCATGTTTAAAACTCATTTGCACTAAACCTCTATTAAACAACTATTTTGAATGAATTACAAAGTTCCAAAACCATTGCTTTTTTTAAACTTCAAATTTGTCACTAATTTCTGTACTGAAGAGGTAAGAAGTAAGAGTGCTCTTGCTAACAGGACATGATGCATGTATGCTAGCTAATCTTTCAACTCAAGTAAATCCTCAGAGACATGCAAATACAGAAAATCCCAGGCAACCATTTAGTCTTTGACATAAACTGATTTGGTTAAATATCTAAATCATGTAGAAACTTTAACAGATACTGTAAATTCAATACAAAATAGCATGAATATATCCGTATTAATATATGTTAAATTTATACTATAGGAATACCATAGATATTCATTTACTTACATATACCAAAACTATTTTTAGAAGTGACTTGATAGAACACAATACAGAAATATGTTTTTTTAAAACCAAATAATGAGAATGTAAGCCACTATGAAAGAAATCATCAACACGCTACAACTAATAAGATTGTTGGGAATTAAACATCAACTTCTAGGCTTTAATCTTACTTCTTTCCCTTATCTTAAAGTAGAATAATTACAAGGAATAAATTAAAGCAATGAGATGTAGAGTAATACTGTAAGTTTAATGATCGATATAACACTATAAATGATGACAGTACTATTTAGAACAGAAAGTACAATTGCTTACGATTAAATGTTCAAACGTACTGTATCCAAGAGATATCACCATTTGATAGCATCAGGTTTTCACTTGCATGTTTTGAAAATATGGATGAAAAACAGGCTTTTCAATGTGAAGTCTGAGTAAGCAAATGCAACCTTTATACATATTTACATAAAAGTCTGACTCAGAATTGCAATTTAAGCACATTAGAATATATTCTATTGCTACAGGTTGACATTCATGTCAAACAAGGTCAGTATCAGATCTACTGTTTGTTTCTGTTCTAGTAACCAACTACCTTGATACAATTATCAAGTCTTACATAAAGCTTCTCAGAAAAGGCTGTTATGGAAATTGATTTCTTCCTAGCTTTATTAATCCAATAACAGACTTACTTCCTCCCCCCACACCTTCTTTTATCTTTCCGGGCTAATTACAAAACCGAAACTGCATATGAATTACCTTTAGAATTTCGTTAAAAGCCTAGATATTTTTGCAGCCTCATAAAACAAAGATGTTATCAGGAAATTTTCTCTTTAAAAACAACAAATGGAGCCACAGGAAGCCCACATTTACTAAAACATCACCTAAGCAAGCTGCAGATTGAGACACAAAGAAACCGAAAGGCACTCCACCCTCTCCGAGTATATTTCATATAATACTTGTTTTGTGAAGTCAGCCAGCCTAAGATTTTCCCCTTTAGCCATAGCCCAGCGGAACAGCTACAAGAGCGTGAATTCATCTCCGTTTCAGAATCTCCCTGGTTGACGTAGACCGTCCTCCAGGAAGTGCTCCAAATCTGGTTTTTCCACGCAGGGTTTCGTCCAGACAAGTTTCCAAGTTTCCCAGGCAAGGAGGGGGGGGGGGATTTCCACCACCTCCCCGGTCTCCCTTTTAAGAAAACGGGAAGGAAACTGCGGCCCGTTTTCCACTGCGGACAACCCCCAGACACCCCCCCCCCCAAACGCAGGCAGGGATTCACATATGTTGACCTTCACCTCGACTCTCCAATCCACCCTTGACCTTTGCAAGGCATCGTCCGCTGCATCTGCTGAAAGGGAAGCCCTCCAGCAGTCTCGCCCTCCCCCAGGCTCTGGAAAGCAGGTGCGAGCGCCTGGCAAGGGAGCAGCCGAGCAACTCTTGACTGTGGCGCCCAACAGCCGCCTTCCGCGCTGTCTGTCTTAACGCCCGTTCGGGTAACAAAGAGCCAGGAACCGAAGCGGGGAGAGAGAGAGGGAGGCGCCTTCCACCCCCGCCGCCGAGACACTCCTCCTCCTCACACGCCAGTCGCCACCGAGCTACTCACCCAGCGGCCGCGGCAATTCGGCTGCTTCAGACCCGGGCAGCTGCTTCCCCAATTCTACGGAACCGGGAGCCCCGGTTACTGCAAGAGGCCTGCGTGCCCTTGGCTGCCCGGCGCTGGGAACGGCGGGGGGAGGGGAGCGGAGCCGTCTCCTCCTGCCGCAGGGGCTCGCGGCGGCCGCTGCAACCAACATTCACGGCAAGGAGATTCGCCCCCGCGCGACGAAGGGGGAGGCCCGGCCACGGAACGTCCCGCGTTGCGCCCGAAAACCCCGCGCGCGAGAAGGCACCGGTCGCTCGCGCTGCTGCTGCCGCCGCCTGCTTTGCCCTCCTACTCCCTTCAACTCTGCTGCTCCGGCTTTCTCCGGTGCCAGAAGCAACAGCCTGGGCTCCGACTTGACTCCGCCCCACTCTGTAGCGCGAGCGGGGCCTCACGCGCCGGGCCTGCCGAGGAGGAGGAGGTGGGGGGGAAGGAGGCGGCCCTTAGCGCGCGTGGGTTTAAAGGGCCGGTGAGTGGCGAGCGAAAGGCCGAAATGAGAGGCTGGAAAGGAAAGGGGGCGGAGGGAAGCCGTGGCTGAGGCGGGGCCGCTCCAACTAAGCCAGAGCCTCGCTGCACGTGGACTGCCAGCGTTGCTGCACTCTGCCCCCCCCCCCGCGCGCCCTCTGCCTGCCACCGAGTAGGGAGATCCCCACGGCCGCTGTGGGTAAAGGAGGGAGCAGGTTTGCTTGACGCGTATCCAGGATAAACCAAAGAAAGCGGCATTTTCTACTCGGCCCCGTTTTGCATTCCTTTTACTTTTGGGACGTCCTCATAAAACATTCCTCCTCCCTTCTCTCGTCCAAGGTAAGCAAAACTTGGGAGATGCCCTTTACGTGGGTCTGCATCGACCCAGGAGAGGTGCTTCTCAATGCAAAATAGCGTGGTGCGTAGGGACAAGCTGACAGCCCAAACTTGGTTTTGAAATCTTCCCGAGGATTTATCCTATCCTTTTAATTCCGGCCCTGTCCCCCCCCCCCCCATCGCTTTCATTCCGCGATAAAAATTCCCCTTTGCGAGATAGAAAACTTTCTTTGGTGTACAGGACTTTCTAGATCAGTTTAAAAAAAAACTTGTTGCAGCAAAAGCAAAATTGGATTTGGGCCACTCTAGTTGTTTAGTCTTTCGTCTGCCAAAAAATCTGCTTATTTTTCATTCAGGCCTAACTCATATTGAATTGTTTTCAAGTAGAAGTGAGTGTAAAACAGAAATTCAGGTTTTATTCCAAACCTGGAATAATCCATTGGAAGGAGTTCCATTTCTGTTTTGATTAACAGACTTCATCCTGTTCCAGTTTTTGGTTGAACAAGATAGTGTTAGAGCCCCTCCCAGTGGCATCCACTGCAAGTAATTAGGAAACCAAGGTGATGTGTGACGATGATGTCATGATAGAGAGATGCCTCCATTATATATACCTTCTGACAGGTATGCAAGTTGTTGAAGATGATAAGCACATTTTGTCATATTGCCCCCTTCCTGTTTCAATAGAGGTCCATAAGCCCTCCTCTTATCTTTATCTGCCAAAAACAGCCATTTGGATAAGAAGGGGAGGCCTACTCTTCAAAATCAGTAGAAATAATTTTGTTTACTAACTTTGTACTTTTCCAGACAATGAAGATGAACATGAATTTTCCAAACTCTTTGTAAAATATGGGGAAGGAATGTTTTAGTGATGAATATCTATGGAGATTCTCAGTCAACCAGGTCATGGTTGTCCCAAAAGTGCTTGTTCAAGAGGCAACGGGACTTTCTGGTTTTTCTTTCTATGAAGTTGCTTCTCATCCCAGAAGCTTCTTCAGCTCTCTCTCAGTTTTAGTGATGAACTACACTATTTTCTGGGTTTGTTAGCATAGCCAGCAAGTTATTCTGTCCAGCTCACAGGATCACAATAAGACTCACCTCTTGCCTGATACTGGCCACATGCCTGATTCCTTTGGCTCCCTGCATTATTCCTGAAGAGATAGACTCCGCTCCCCATTTATCCTTTCCCATATTCTGTTGTCATAAAATCTGTCTGTGTACTTTGAGTTAGGATGAACTTCCTTTCACTGATCTCAATGGGAAGACAATTTCTGGTGTCACGTGGGCTCTAGTTATGCTACCACAACAGTATGATCTTTGATTAGACCACGTGACATATTATGACTTTCCCCCCTTTGTTAAACTGGGGGTGGGCATGGCCAGCATGTGACACATCTGGCCCGCGCGCCACAAGTTTGACACCCCTGGATTAGAGGGATATAAAATACTGCCTAAAGCATGTTCCTCCATGTGCCTCTCAAGTTCTGCCCCCAGCTCTACCCTGTTGTTGCCTGCCTCAATTGACAGAATGTTCCACCAGCATATTTCACTAATTGTCATGGTGCCCTATCTCAACTTCCATCTCATTCCTTCCCCTCCTAAAGTTTTTCAGCTGGCAAATCCTGAATAAATCCGAAACTTCAAAATCATAGTGAGCAGAGCCTTTTCAGCTTGTGATAATTTCAACATAGTAAATCCTACAAATATTAGATGTGATTTCAGCCTCCTAAAAAAAAGTATCATAAGATGTGATAGAAATCAGAATGCAGAACAATGTTCTGATGGTTTAATTTTTGTAGACAATTTGTAAAAAAAAAAAAAAAGAAAACTAGCCATTATTAAGAGAAGCTATGACACACTGCATCCCTTATTGTACAATTCTTGTTTGTCAACATTGAGTAAATGCCTACCATGTAAAAGAATCAGCTGGTAACCAAGTTCTTTCTGTAACCACAACCACCAAACAAGTTTATTTTTAGCAGCGTGGGCAAAAGATGCAAATATTTCTTACCTTTGTATATTTGCCTAAGATAGTATCTTTGAATGGCTTTAATTGCTTAAATGAAGGGTGAGTCCTACCAAGAAAACAAGGGCATTCATTTAAGAAAGCCACAACTGAATGATAGCATGGGAGATATTTTTTTCAACATTTTTGATGATTGGTTTTTCTCTCTTTCCTCAATTATAGTTATTATGAACCAGAAACCTAGCTCAAAACACAGTTCTGAAGAAATGGGGAATTATTGTTAGAACAGTACAAATAAGACATGTGTCATTACAAGCTAATTATATCTTTCAAGGTCAAAAAAAGTCTCCCCATTATATTATAGAGTCTGATTTTCTAAATGGGGGATTGTATTTAGATAGGGCTGTAGTACCAACCTTTCAGTAATCCATTCCTTTGACCAAACAGTAAGAGAAATAGATGGGACTGTGAGACATGTATACTGCCAGGAGGGGGGGGGGGGCAATGATCCAACCAATTCAGTAGGCTGTTTGCAATCATATCTCCTTCAGAAGAGCTTAGGTATATAAAGTGATAATTTCTGATCTTAGGGAAAGAGACCCAAAACACTCTTAAGAGAATTGGTACTCGTTCAACTACCCAGAACAAATTATATCAATGAAAACCCTGCTGTATTGTACAGGTAGTCCTCGACTTACAACCACAATTGAGACCAAAACTTCCATTGTTAAGCAAGACAGTTGTTAAATGAGATTTGCCCCATTTTATGACCTTTCTTGTCATAGTTGTTTAATGAATCACTGCAGTTGTTAGTAACACGCTTAAGTGAATCTGGCTTCCCCATTGACTTTGCTTATCAGAAAGTTGCAAAAGGTGATCACAGGACATTGCAACCATCATCAATACATGCCAGTTGCCAAGCATCCAATTTTTTTATCATGGGACCATGGAGATGCTGCAACAGTCATAAGTAATAGAAACAGTTAAAAGTCACTTTTAAATATTAAAGATTAATATTAAACATATGGTTGTAACTCAAGGACTACTTGTATAGTGTTTATTATTTAAGTTAATATTTCAGTCTTTACCAGGGAACTAAGGGGACACTATGGCTACAGAAGCTTTACTTTCATTCCCCAGACTGTCTCAAATCAGTAATTTGTAGTGTGGAGAAGGAAAAATATTAAATACAAGGAGAATAATTGAAATCAGTATTTGATCTCTGTAGATTAAAATAAATGAAATAAAAACTGTTTTTGTCTTCATTCAACCCTCCTCTTTGTCTTGTGACTCCACCTATTAACATGCTATTCCAAAGCCAAGCAAGGCCTTGGAAATAAATAAATTGTACAGAACCCTTATCTATCTTATCTACTCCAAGAATTGGCAATGGCCATTCCTAGCTTCTCTTTCATTCCTATTGGAAGTAATTAAAAATCTGATTTGAACATTTTATATGCAAAGCTCTATCACTGACCTGAAACCTTTCTCAACAGAGCCATAGAGTGTTATGTAGAACAGGGGTCTCCAACCTTGGCAACTTTAAGACCTGTGGATTTCAACTCCCAGGATTCCTCAGCTTTGCTGGCTGAGGAATTCTGGGAGTTGAAGTCACAGGGCTTAAAGTTGCCAAAGTTGGAGATCTCTAATGTAGAATACACTACACTTGAGAGACCGCCTCCTGCCGATTACCTCCCTACGACCAATTAGATCCCACAGATTAGGCCTCCTCCGAATACCCTCCGCTAGCCAATGTCGACTGTCGACCCCTGGGGGGGGGCTTCTCTGTCGCTGCTCCGGCCCTTTGGAACGATCTCCCCGTGGAGATTCGGACCCTTATCACCCTTCAGGCTTTCCGCAAAGCTATCAAGACCTGGCTGTTCCGGCAGGCCTGGGGCTGATGAGTTCCCAGCCCCACTTGAATCGTTGCGACTGTTGCGTTGTTTTTAATCTGTTTTTTGTGTTTGTTTTTGTCTTCGTTTGTTGTTGTATTCCCCCCCCCCCTTGTTTGTTAGCCGCCCTGAATCCCTCGGGAATAGGGCGGCATACAAGTGTAATAAACATTAAACATTAATACTTTGTTATTCATTTTCTAACTTTTGGAATACATTTCCTGACTGCAATTGAGAACATAAAAGGGGTTTGTGTGTTTGTATTTCAATCTGTATTTTGTTTAATCCTCCAAATTACTTTTTTATCATGGTAAATACACACATAATTCATAATGGCATTCTTAATTCCAGCAGTAATGCAAAAATTATAGTGAACCATTGGCTCACAGGAGCAAGGACAACCTAACAAGAAGTTGGATTTAGCATAGGACATATGACCAGTTACCCAGTGTTCTTACTCATCCACATCTCAACAGCCTCCAGGCATTGAGACAGAATTGCAATGGCATCACTTGGTTGGTCTAAGATAGAAATGTATAATTACCAGTAGGTATTATCAACATATTGATTATAGCCTTCTCATATTGATGTGTAATCTCCCCCAGTAATTTCATATAGATGTTTGGAGCAAAGAGAGGGTAGATGTCCCACAAGGAAAGGATCTTGGGCTTATGACTCCCCACACACCAGCCCCAGCTGGGACAAAGGAGAAGAATCCATTCCCAGTCTTCTCAGCTGGTCCAGAAAGTGCAGTTCTAGTTAGGAAGATTCATTCTAACAATTTTGTTGTTGAATATCCACAATCTTAAGAAATAAAGGTAAATCTGCTTCTGTTAAAAAGAAGGATTTTTCTTATTTTTCATGCTGGCAAGTGGTTTCCTAGGGTCTTGATTATAATCTGCATTTCATATGCATTTGGCAATCTTTTATACACCAGCTGCTTTCTGGGTTCCTCAAACAGCACCTGCAAACATAAATTTGTAACTCAATTGACAGCTGCAGGGCAGATGGGCGCATGGATGAATCTGGAATTGCTACCATTTTCCTAGCAGAGTGTATCTTTAATATCAAAATAACAGATCTTTTACAGACAGTGTCCAGCAAGTAAGTGCCATTATGGAGAAACTTGCTGAATTTCAGCTTGTTAAAACTAAAGGGAAAATTAAGTTAGCTTGTTTTTCTGGAACGCTCTATAAATAATGTCTCTATTTATAAGAGCCAAGGTGGCGCAGTGGTTAAATGCAGCACTGCAGGCTACTGCTAGATCAGCAGGTCAGCGGTTCAAATCTCACCGGCTCAGGGTTGACTCAGCCTTCCATCCTTCCGAGGTGGGTAAAATGAGGACCCAGATTATTGGGGGCAATATGCTGACTCTCTGTAAACCGCTTAGAGAGGCCTGAAAGGCCTATGAAGCGGTATATAAGTCTACTGCTATTGCTATTGCTATAAAAATATACATGATACACAAAATGACACATTTTGTCTTGTATGGCCATACATAACAGAAGGCAGAATGGAGATGATCAATAAATAAAATAATGGAAGAAACTTGATGCATTTAACACAAGGATATGACTTCATTCTAATTAGGCCTAAGTGTTACCTATTGAAAATGGTTCCTATATAAACAGAGTCTGTACAGAGGCAGGAAACAGCTGTATTATCAGCTATACAATATGCAACAGGACAGGAAAGTAAAAGTTTAAATACAACAAAAGAGCCACATAGGATTTTGATCCTTTTTATCTTCTTTCTGCAGCAAATGTCATTCCCATGTTGATCCAGTTGGGGAGGTAGAGCAGGAGAAGTCCTCTAGCAAAGTGGATACTTTAGGAGAAGACTCGGAACACAAATAACTCTTATCATGTTTCCTAAATGAAAAGAAGCTGAAGGATGTGGCATTCTTGTGTCACCCGGAGTTCTTGTAACCGAAAATACCAGTAAAATCCATCACAGAGCTGTCCTGAAGAAGATCCAAGGAAATCCTGTGAAAAACAGATCCCTTCAGCCTGTGGGAGCTTGTAGAGTCTAATAGCTAATATCTTCCAAGACCTGGTTCCTATCCTCATAATTTTCTTACCCAAATCAATGTTTTGCAGAAGGACACCAACTTCTATAATTCCCAGTCAGTAAGGGCGGGAGGGGTTGCTCCTCTCAGCTGGGAGAAGGAGGACTGTTGCTTTTGAAAATAGTACCATTTGGTAGAGGTGGGAAAACTAAAGTTTAGAATACTTGCTCAAGTACTGGAATCCTTCAAACTCAGCTTTTCTCACCAGGATGCTGGTGAGTCAAGTTTTTGGCAATTAAGGCTGTACTTTTTAGTATTTTTTTTTCCAAGTCCCTTGGTGGGTCAATCCTAGGGCTGTGATGGTGAACATATTGCACGCATGCCAGAGACAGCATGCAGAGTCCTCTCTGATGGCATGTGAGCCGTCATCCTAGTTCAGCTCCACTGTGCATGCACATGCGCCTCCCGCCGGCCAGCTGGTCTTCGGGTCTCTGCCATGCATGCGCAGGAGGAGGGGTATGTGCGCATTACATTTTGGGGGTTTGGGAGCACGTGCACTGTGGGCACTCAGTCTGGAAAAGGTTAGCCATCACTGTCCTAGGGAGTCTAATGGGGAGGGCAGAGTATGAATTCCCCTTTTGTACAGGCATCAAGCATGGAAATTGTATATGTGTGTCTTTAGACTAAGTTTTACTTGGAAGATTGAGGGGAAAACAGTCTCTAATTATGCTTTTTGCCAACTGCTCCTTTCTACCTTTTGACAAGTGCGGTCATTAGGGAGCGTGGGAGTTACAGGCTTCAGATAAAGGAAGTAGGCCCTGAATTTATAAAGAAAAGCTTTCACAGATGCTTTTGTTCCTGATTGTTGTTCTTTCTCACTCATCTACTGAATATACACGTGTATAAATCCATCTGTGGATAAGATAAACTCAATTCTTGGGATGTATAATCACCTTATCTACAAGTATGTATGGTCACATTTAATCATGCCCCATTTTACCAATATCTTTTCGAACAAGCAAAATAGTTCATTGATAAAGTCATAGTATAGTATACCTATTTCGGTATTACAGCAACTGTTGTTTTCAGAACCCATTTACACTTTAAATGTATTATACAGTACAGTTGCATAATAAAAGATGTCACTAATCTTCCCACATTCTTAATTTTTGTCAGGGATGTATTGGAAGAGAGCATAACCTTGAGCCCTGTTATTTGTCATGTGGTAAATTGAGCTGTGTTTATTTACTTGTTTAAAAAACATATATGACTTTCCCTCTACAATTATCTACTTTTACATTGATAATCCTGATGGATGGGGGTAAAGACTCATTACCTTGGAAGCAGGCCAGATGGTTCTGTCTAAGTCAGCTTTTGAAGAATAGCTTAGGGGGTTTTCAGAAAATTTGTGTATCGGAGCGAGAGGTGGGTTGCTGCCAGCATTACTGCCGGCTTGGCGTGCAAAAAGTGTTGTGCGTGCACGATGGCTTCACTCGCACGCAGGCACATTTGCACCTAAAAAGGTCTGTGCACGCATACGTTAGAAAAGGAGAGGAAATTAAATTTTTGCAATGAATATTGTTCTGTGCATGTGCAGAACCAAAAATCAAGATGGTGCAGCCCCTGATAGAACTGGTTCGAGGGCGTGGCAGGCCGAGTTACTACCTACTCCGCCGAACCGGTTCAAACCAGTAGGAACCCACCTCTGATCAGAGCGTTCCCAATCAATCAATCAGAATACAGCTGGAAGATACCTTGGAGGTCTTCTATTCTAACACCATGCTTAAGCTGTAACCCCCCTCTACATTTTTATTTCAGGTTTTATATATTTAGAGGTTGCTTATTTTCTATTTATTTAACTGTACACTGTACAACCAGTTTCAATTGCACTACTGAATAGTTGTTATTTGGGGTGATCTCTCTTTATAGCCAGGTCTTCAAACTAGGAGACACTAGGGGTACAAGGAGATGGGCAGTTTGAATGACCCATACTCTCCCACTGCAAGGTGTCTTGGAGTACAGGAGCCAGTGGGGAGGATGTGGCTGCCCATCTAAAGTTGGCCAATAAGCTGCTGGGCTAATCCCTCTTCCTTCCATATCTGATTGCACTGACAAAAGAATGGCTAGTAAAGCATGTCAGATTGGAACCACACCAATAACTGTGTCAGGATAAGCAAAGAAACACATTTTTAAACACCAGGACTGCTAAGGGCATCATAAAAGACAATCTCAGATACAGGTTGAAGACCAAATGAAGAGAAAGACCCTTAGACTTCAACAACAAAAAAAGTTGTGAAGCACAACTGTGCTATAGATTTGAAAATGACAAACAGTCCTGTTACTCCCTGCCTCTCTTTCTTGCAAATACAGAATCCAGAGAAATTACATTTTATCAGTATACTAGTTATTTTTATCCTAGCACGTAAGAGACTACTTATTTGCAAAGCAATTCAGTACATAATTATGGGCAAGAAAGTAAGAAAAACACATTTAATCCCTGCAGAGAGAAAGTTAATTTGACTACCAGTTGGTGGATGTAGGGAAAAAAGCTACATTAAGTTTTTATAGCAGAAAGATCATTGCCACACGTTATCCTATACTGTTAATAATTGTACAGTAAGTGAAAATTCAGCAAATGCAACTGTAATACGAAGAGGTCAAAAGTAAGGTTAGCAGAATTCTTCCCTTATTACAGCCATCAGCTGCCACCATGCATAAGCCAACAGGTAAGGAATAAGCACTGAAGAGCTTTCAAAGGAAGGATTTTGCTTAAGTATCTCAATTCACAGATGAGAACAGGTGATCAAAGAACTGTTTGATTTTATTTTGACCCATGCAGGGTGGCCAGTTATGTATCAGCTATGGAAGCAGAAGATTACCATAAGTACATGGTATATGTAAATGCATCAGTGCAAAATAAGAAATACATGTAAATGCATTCATGAGAAAGACTAACTCCTAGTTCTTTAGATGAGACATGAATTGTACCTTCAGATAGTCTTCTCCAAATTAGCCATCAATCCTACGTCATTCTTCACTACAGGATGACATGCACTATAGCTCCCTAACAATGAAAAGCAATGTTAACTACACATTATAATTGCAGTGTACTGTAGTAAATCACTGTTATTTTCTGATGCATATTGTACATTATTTTTCTTAAGACTGTACAAAGGGTTCATTATCATCAAAAAATTCAGGAGACAAAAAAGCTTGTGTGTGTGTGTGTAGGTGTTTTTTCCAGGTGAAAATGTAGTTTTCCATACAGCTCAACTGTTGATCAGAAGCAGAGTTCTTTTAGTTTATCCTAGAACCAAAGTAATCCAGTAAAATTTACCTAAGCAAAATCCATAGATGCTGGGAGAAGATACAGAGATAAGAAGTTCAGAATATTGCTACTGTGTAGGAGAAAAGAGGTTTTACTAGACCAATAAAAGCAGATAGTAGTTTCGCTGCAGAATGCCTAGGATTGCAGAAAAGAAAATAGCTTACCTATGAACAATTTTACGGTTCATTCTGAGTAGTTTGACTTTGGGAAGGAATCATAATCTCCACACCTGACCAGCACATGGCAAAGCAAGAGACAAGTCCTCAGCCCTGCAGCCAGCAGCCCCACCGGAGGCTCTGAAGAGCCCTTAATCAGGCCAGAGACAACAACTGAAGGTACTACTAAGGGCAGGGGAGGGAGGCAAGGCAAAGGCCAAAAGGAAGCACATTTCCTCCAAGGTGGCCAAGGAGGCAAGCTGTGGCCCCAAGCCTCCCAGACCTGGCTCTAAGTATGAGAGGCAGAGGCACCAAGCCCTGGAGCGCATCTGCCACAAGGCCAGCAGTAAGAAGGCCTTCCCTGGCCAGGAACCTGAGCAGGATTTTCTGGGCTCCCTTCACCTGGCAGGACTGCAGAAAGGGAGCCTCTCCTACAAGTAAGGATCCCCTTCAATACCTCGGGCATCTGGGGGTCTGCACAGGGATGGCAATCACCCCACGAACCCCAGCAGTGTGACCATCACCTCAGGTCTTCCCTCCCACACCTGTGGGCATGGGGGCTGGACAGACAGCCACAACAGGGTTCCCAAATTTCCAGAATATGATGATGCAGGCTTTTTAGCAATGCATGGCAGTGGCCTTTCAACAGTCCCAGATGCAGCCTCAAGTGGCACCCTTGCCATTGGTCCCTGAGGAGCTGGAGCCCCAGTGGCAGGACCCTCCCAAGTCCCCAGGCCTCATCCCAGGAGGACAGCGACTTGGAATCCAAAGAAGGAGAAATCAGAGATGACAGACTTTCTGAAGATGAAGGCATACCTCCTCCTAAACCTACTTTTTCCAGATTGTTCCAGCCCTCCTTGTATAAATCCTTGTTGTTCAAGGCCAAGACAGCTGCCAAACTTAGCAACAAACCAGCTGAAACACTGATGCACCCCCAGGGTTTCTCAGCTGAGAACATATTTGAAGAACAGGCCACTGAGACTGACATGGTGCCCACACCCAAGTCCTTTCTTGACCTGGTCAAGAGACAATGGACATCCCCCACGGCAGGCCCCATTCCCACCTCTATGGACAAGACCTTCTTCAATGTGGACAAGGACATGGCACAGATGCTGTCGCAATCCGCCATCAATGCACCTGTTACGGCTCTGCATACACTTACCAACATGCCCGGGGAACCAGAGGATGCTCTGAAACTGGAAGACAAGAAGGCGGATCTCACCTTACAGAGGAGCCACCAAGCAGCAGCCTGGGCCGTGAAAGCAGCCACCACCACCTCCTTCTTTAATCAGTCTTCTCTACTGTGACTACAGCGAATCCCCATTTCGGATTCATACTCTATCGGAGGTTTAAGATGCATTCACTGCATTCCATCTTGGAAGGGGTTAGGCAGGGAGATTTCCTCACCTCCATAGACCTCATGGAGGCCTACCTGCATATACCTATAGCCCTAGAACATTGTCAACATCTCAGGTTCTGCTAACTAGGGCACCACTTCCAGTATCGGGCCTTGCCTTTCGGGTTGTCGTGTGCCCCTTGAGTTTTCACGAAGGTAATGGCACCATTGACAGCACATCTGAGGCAGAAGCCTGTTCGAATTCAAGGATATTTAGATGACCTGCTGTTGCAGTCAATCTCCTTTAAGGGTGCCCTACAGGATCTAGACATTACTATGTCAGTCCTGAGAGACCACAGTTTTTCGGTAAACCTGGGGGGGGGGGCGGGCGGAAGGGATGGATGTTCTCCGCTGTCCCTGGCCACAGGGGCTCCTCTATGCCTATCCACCCTTGCCCCTGATCCCCAGGGTCATACAAAAAATCTTACGGGAAGGGGCAGAGGTGTTGTTGATTGCCCCACACTGGCCCTGGAGGCTTTGGTTTGCCAACCTCCAATCTCTCTTGGTGGACAGGCCCTGGAAGATTCCCCAGGAGAGGATCTCCCTCAGCCAGGGGTCATTGGAGCACCCGGACTCTCAGTGGCTCCAGTTGACCTCCTGGTACTTGAGCGGAGCATCCTGAGGGAAGACCACTTCTCCCCAGGGTTATACAGACTATCCAAGTGGCTCACAAACCCTCCACTGAGCACATTGACAGCACTACATGGCACACCTTCTCCTCATGATGCACCTCCAGGGACCATGATCCGGTATGGGCAACTGTTGCTCAAGTTCTGGACTTCCTTCAGGCGGGCCTGGACAGAGGGTTTGCGCCCAACATGATTAGGAGACAGGTCTCAGCTATCTCATCGGTACTCCTGTGCGGTAGGTCTCAGACACTGACTCACCACCCCATGGTCACCCCAAGGAGGTCTCCAATCTTGAGCTACCCACGGTACACCAGTTCTCTTCCTGGGACTTACACAAGGTGTTGGACACTCTGACAGACCCCCCCCCCCCATTCAAACCATTATGAACTGTTTCTCTTAAGTTCTTGACACTTAAGGTGGCCTTTTTGATGGCCATCACCTCCACCAGGAGAATATCCAAACTACAGGCACTGTCTACCAGGGAAGATCTCTGCGTGTTCCAGCAGGACGGGGTGGTGCTACGGTTGGACCCCTCCTTCATACCCAAGGTATGCTCCTGCTTCAATCACTTGCAGGAACTGATATTGCGCAATTTCTGCAAGACCCTTCCCATCCTTAGAAAGCAAGTGGCACACCTTGGATGTGAGAAGGGCTCTGAAGATCTACCTCAGAAGAACACGGCCGAACAGGAGATCAGAAGCCCTGTTTGTCTTCTTCCAGCCGGGGTCTCTGGGGAACAAGGTGACATCCACCACCATAGGCAGGTGGTTACGAACCTTTATTGCCACCGCCTACCAGGCACGGAGTCTGCAGACACCGAGGTCTATCATAGCTCATTCCACACAAAGTGCGGCCACTTCAACGGCCTGGGCCACCCAGGCCTCACTGGCTGAGATCTGTAGGGCAGCGACATGATCTTCCCCTCACTATTTGTGAGGAACTACAAGTTGGACTCCTTTGCTTCTGCGGAAGCCTCCTTCAGCCATAGGGTGTTAGGGGATATTCACAGGGTGGGGGAAACACCTTGCCAGGCATAAGTCTGTACATATACTCTACAGGTGTAATCCTCCCTAGGGACGTGTAAGCTTTGGTACATCCCATCCTGGATACTCCTCCCCTCACTGTGGAGAAAGAGCATTGGTACTTACCTGATGCACCTGTTCTCATAGTGGCAGAGGAGTATCCAGGCCCCTCCCTGAGTTGTAATGTTGTTGGAACCATTGTTTTTGTTTGGTTGTATACCTGTTCTGTTAAGGAAATAAAAGTTTTAAATCTAAGACAAGGTCTGGAGTGGATGACACAGCGAGTCAGATAGAGTTCTTCACCGATAACTGGGTAGTACCTGGTGGCCAGGGCATGGCCTAAAGAACTTATCTGTCTCAGTCCAATCAACGAGAGGACAAGATCAACCCATCCTGGATACTCCTCCCCCACTATGAGAACAAGCGTATTAGGTAAGTACCAATATCCTTTTTGGTCTTCTCTCTATGAAGTACTCTTCCAAGATCCCACACAGACTCTTTGATAGTGAGATTGGTAGCATTTAATAAACAAATCTCCTGCACACAGTGCTTCTTCAGGTGCATTTTTCATTGCATTCTTCTTCATTTTGTTTTAATTCATGCTTAAACTATTGGAGTTCTTCCAACTACCAGAGTTCTTCCAACTACCAGAGTTCTTCCAAACTCATACCTATTGCTATTTAAGTCTTGCTGAATCAATGCAAAATCCATTTTGATCCTATCTTACATCCCACTATATTTTGTCAATTGCCAGCGAGTGGAGACTGCAAGGGTATTTTTCCATTCGAAAAAGTGCATACTACTATCTTCCACAGGATCCTCTCTTCTAACAACTGAACATGGGGAATCCTGGAAATGACGCCAAATTCGTTGTCCTCTACAAACAAATGCCACAAGTTAATGGGTTTTATCAATAATAATAATAATAATAATTGCTATCCCTTGATAATATTCTTTGAGCATTTCTATACCCATTTGAATTTATCTGATTTTTTAAATATGACATCCACTATTTGAGGTGATGTCTAACCAATGGAGAATAATGGTGATTTGGAAATTATAGCTCTATTGATGAAATGATTTACTGTAAATAATTGTGATGCTGCTGTAAAAAAGCCTGGGAGACTTCTTGGAGTCAGGTACCATGGTTTTAAGAAGAGATAATTAGATAAGGCTCTGGGAAGGGGGGCGGGTTGTCTTCCATAGCTACAAATCTTAATCTTGGATATTTGCATGTTCAGACTTTGCCCAGAAAGAATAATTATTATCTGAATCTCTTCTCAGAGATGAAATTATCTGTCACCTCTAAAGTAGCTAAATGTTGTATTAGTGCAATGAATATGAAACAACAGCAGATGCAAGTCTGAACACTGCTCCATTTCCTTTCTAATTATGTTTTAATGTAATTTACTGACTGTTGACCAAAATAAAGATTGCAGGTTCAAGCTAAGGATTATTTTGAACAGTGTTAATTGCAGCAGCTGTGCATCTGAAATGCAAAACCAAGGATATCCGATAATCTACCAAAACTCTTAGAATGGTTCTCTTTATTCTACTTGTCTCTTTATATACACTCTGGCAACAGGAAAAATATAGAAAGCATGGGCACATTTTCCTTTTGCAGGGTTTCCAAAATCTTTCACACCCACGAAATGGGTTATTTATAAAAGAAATTCTAGACGCTCTGGCCAAGATGGAAAATTCTAATAATAATAAGGCTTTTTTCCCCTTCACTTTTTACTCTTATACTTTTGTGGAACTACATCAGATCCTTGGGGAACACTAGAATTTGATGAAACACCTGTCTCTTTTCTCCCAGAGGTGTTGCTTCCAATATAGGAACAATTCTGCTTACCTTGCTGAGAACCACCACTATGACCAGAGTCCAAAAAACTGGACTTATGAGAAAGATATTTCACTCACATTGCCTAAAGGACTGTAGCAGAACTATATTATTTCAACCCACATGTAGAAATAAGAGATTCGTTTCCCTCTCTTTCAATTGCATCACATTGCTATATTGCTATTAAAATACGTTTGTTTAATCTCATTCACTGGAATGTGTTGCCATTGCTCTTATTTTAAGAAGAACTTGTCTCACAAGGCAGTGATTGGGGGTGGGGTGGGGTGGAATGGGTTCTATATAATCCCCTCCAATTCTATGTTTTAAAAAAAGACATACAAAATACCAAGTTTAAATATGGTCAAGGTTTCTGATCAGTGAGTGCCCTCTAGTGATGCCAAATAATTAAATCCAGCCTTGTAGACTTTTAAAAGAAACTCTTCATAACTTCATGCTGTATTTTTTAAAAATATCTCTTTTCAGAAACAGCCTTTCTGGATTTATATCGATATAAATTCTGGTTTTGCTGCCTCAGAATAAACAGCAGTGTATCCATTCAAATAGATGGATGCTGGTGAAGAGTTTAATACTCCTACATCCTCCTATAATTGAGCCTGAGGACTTTGAATGGCGCTATCAGTGCTGGTAGTTCTAGTCAAACAGTAGCCTAATGTATAACTCACCTTAACCCACTGGCCACTAACTTTTAGGACACCAGCGACTGGTTCTGTGGAGAAAGGTTTTACTGCAGATCGGAGGGGCTGACTACATACTGCGGATGGCCCTTTGCTTGTTTGCATGGCCCGGTTGCTGGCATGCCATGGCCTGGAGCCAGTCCACGGACCAGGGGTGGGAACCTCTGCCCTAAGCCATTCTCCTGCGCTGGGCTGATAGCTGAAGCCATGAAGCATGTGATTTGAGAATATTGTGGTGTTTTACTGCATGTGATACTGTTGTCCTTTTCAATGAAGTTACCATCACCAATGCTGTTCATGCCTGGAAAACTGTGATGACCCGGGGCAAGGTACAAAGGCCACATAGCCAGCTGAGAGTTCAAACTTTCCTTTAATGCTTCAATTCCTCCACCAATGCTCCCACATTATGCAAGTCCCAGAGCAAAGTGCACATGCGTACACCCACCATTCACCATCACTGGCTTATAACATTAAAAGTGATGAAATCATACATACATACACTGTGTCTGTGTGTGTATGAACAGGCTCTTATGGAAGATTAGGAGAGTGGGGGCAGATCTCACTGTGGGTTCAACGCGCTGGTACTCTGGCAGAGAAGTCTCTTCTGGAACCCAAGCCGGAATTCCTTGACTGATGGGATCCACAGCATGCCTCCTCTGATGGATGAGTAGGGTGGACCTGTCCCACTGAGGTCTCAAATAATCTGGACCCATGCTATGCAGGACTTTCAAGCTAATAACTAACATCTTGAATTGCACCCAGAAGCGTGAGGAACAATGGTGTAACATGGGCCACGTTAGGGGTACCAAAGACTGCCCACACCACCCAACTTCCAAAAGTTGAAGCTTCCAAATGCTCTTCAAGGATAGCCCCGGGTAGAGCATATTGCAGTGAGATGGCTTGAGTGACTGAATTCACTTGAATCCTGATCCAGGAAAGACTACCTTATGTTTGTTAGGAAGCTAATGGAGGCCAGACCTAGTGATCCAACTAAAGGAGATTTCCAGGTGTCAGGCAAAATGGTGGCCTGGACTGTTAGCCTAAATATTTTGGAAATACTCCTTTATTGAGGGCTCTCTAAAAAGAAAAATGTAAAAGGCACTAAAAGGAATAAGGCATCTTAGAAATATGTAGTAAATTTATGTATGTTATATTTATTATCTTTAAAAAGACCAGACTTACTGTACCTTTTTGATACAGGGATGTACATAAATAATAAAACTTTATTTGAAATGAATGATTGAATTGCAAAGTAGATCTATGAAGAATGAGTGAGGGAATTGAGAAAATGGGGAAGACTGTTGGCTGGACCTGATGAGATCCTCAAAAATAGAGAAGTGAAATTCAAGTTTTAATTGTTTTTTAGCTCCTTTTAATTCATGCCTTTGTTTGGCACATCATTTCTTACTTTTTTCCTGCCCTTTGTATAATTTTTTTTTCCAACTGAAAGAGAATTGTGCCATCTTCATAGCTATATTTGTGTAAATATAAATTAAAATGTAATAAATCTACCATTCATGCTAAAAAAGAAAATATATTTTTATTTGACTCTTTGCCATTTGGTTAAGAACAGCAGCTATGCATTCCATCCTGATGGGCTTCATAAACTTCTCTGTTGGTGCCACTTCAGTACCTTTCACACACACAAGAATTGTTCCACCTAGGTGGAACTATGCTTGTTTTCTCCATTAACTTTGGATTCCACTGCTTTGAACTTCCTTTGGTTCAAAGAAAATGCCTTAAGGGAGTTTACAATATTTTCCCAGAAGCTGAAGGACAGGATTTTCTGCTGAATTCTGGGGAAATATTGGAGAACTTAGAATGACTCTGTTAAATGCAAGGACAACTCCGGTGGCGGAATGAAGAGACAGAAAGTAGACAATTTCTTCATAATTCCTCTCCGGACAAGGGAATGATTTGAAATCACCCACAGTGCTCCAGATATTTTCCAGTTAACTGTTTTTCACCTATTAGGAATGTTTACAGCTCTGGGTGAGTTTCCTGCAATCATTAATGGGGAAAAAATTAAATACAAGTTTAAAGACTTTGTAAAAAATTCTTTTGGAATAAACAACAAAAGGGGATTTGAACTTTGCTTTTGAAAAGTTAGAAATGGCTAAGTGTCCAGAAGGATTTGAAATAAGATCTTGGAACTAACTGTAAGAACACTTCCTGTGGGAAGATGCTTTGTTTTGAATTCTTTTTTTTTAAATGATAGGATGAGACTGTGAAGGTTGCAGTTTTAGGATGACACTAAAAGCAACCAAAAGGAATTAAAGGTTGCAGTTAAGGAAAAGAACATTTATATTTGACTTTACATGCAGAATGAAGCAAAACATTTTAACATTGGACACACTGAAGAATATTTTTAACAATGGACCCAGAAGTTAATTTTAAGAGTGTCTGCTTCTATTGATATACTAAGTTTAAAAGATGTAGAAGAGGAATAACATCTTGTATTTTTACCATTTTACCGGAAAAGACTGAGACTGATCTGAAAGTGGATTTAAAAGTGGCAGGCTACAAGAATAATTTTAAAAAAAAGATGCAGCTGGACATATAGTATGAGGACCCAGATTGTTGGAGGCAATATGCTGACTCTGTAAACCACTTAGAGAGGGTTGTAAAAGCACTGTGAAGCGGTATATAAGTCTAAGTGCTATTGCTAAAACTGTCTATCTTAATATAATTAAAGGGAAGATACAAATAACAAACCAAGAGAATGACTTGGAAAGTTTTCCTATATTGAATTTACAATTTCCCCGAAAATAAAACCTCCCTGGATAATAAGCCCAAGCAGACTCTTGAGTGCATGTGCTGAAATAAGCCTTCTCCTGAAAATAAGCCCTCCCCAAAAATATTGAAACACAGCAGCAGCCATGAGGTGACCATGCTTGCTGCCTCCTGCACCTAAAAAATAATATCTCCCTGAAAATAAGTCCAAGTGCTTATTTTGGGTGTCAAAAGAAAAAGACCCTATCTATTTTCAGGGAAACACAGTACAAAAGAAGCTTGTCAAAGCTTTGTAGAATTTTGTAATTTAAAAAAATCAACTTCTAAGAGATTATTTGAGGGAATAAAGATCAGTTTTACTAGTGAAATTAATGAATACATAATCATATAAATGTAATTTTTAAAATAAAAGTCTATTAATAGACTTTTGCTGACCAGGATGAAGCAGAGGTGGGTTCCTGCCAGTTCTAACCTCTTCTATAGAAGAGGTTACACAAATCTACATTGGCGTTTAGAACCGGTTCCAGCTCCCTCCCCCTGCCCATCCGCACATCATCAAGATGAAGAGCGAGAGGAGGAATTCTGGGAGTTGAAGTCCACAAATCTTAAAGCTGTCAAGTTCGAACATCCCTGAGTTTTTTTTCTAAAGGGTTAGGGGTGCAAGGGTCTTGTAACTTGACAGCTTTAAGACTTGCGTGCTTCAAATGCCAGAGTTTTCTGAGCCAACATTTTGGTTGCTAAACAAGAGTGTTTTACAATTTGGCCACTCTCACCCAGTCACATGGCCTGCAAGCCACTCCCACAAAGCAGGCCACACCTACAGAAGCGGTTCAAAAAAAATTGAAACCCACCACTGGGATGAAGTGACAAGACTTTAAGGATTTGTTTACATATAAGAGATGTGATAGGAAAAGAAGAGATCATTTATTATATTTGATGAGAAAGGATATTAAAACAGTTTATACTTGTGATAAAAAGGAAGTCATTCCTTTATGCATCTTCTTTACTACATTATTTTTTCTTTCTATTTTCCCCTCCTATATTTTTCTCCCTCTTTTGCACTCTTTCTCTTTTTCATTATTTTAGTTTTTATCTTTTTAATTATAGATTTTAATAAAATTAATGTATAAAAAACTGGATCTGAAGGACAGGTGGCTTCCTGTTGGCTAAAAGACATTAGATTTCCATCTCCCCACTGAGATTTTCTCCTCCTTTTTGAAGGTAAGGCACTTAATGTTTTACCAGAGGTCCTTCATTCTTTAGGAACAATTGGGAAGATGATGTGGCTTTACTGCTGTTCTGCTCCCTCAGTGGGTTTTTTCTCCCTCTTTGTTACAAAAGAGTTATCTCCCCCCCCCCATTCCTTTGTTAGGCAGCTGGGTTGCCTTTCTGTGCTCCTCTTATGTCATTCCCCCAAGCCCCAAAGAGCAGCACATGGGGATATTAATGTGGTAATGTGAACCCATTGCAGAAAAAGGGCAAGCCTAGTGGCTGTATAGAATTGTACTCAGTGTATGGGATGCCCCAGAGGATTCTTTAAAAGCTTATGTTTTATCTTAAACCCTCTGGATTAGGGACAGGCCACTTGTGGTCCTCTGATGCAGCTGCCTTTCACTTCCCATCGTACCTCACCATTGGATCTGCTGAGAGCCAAGAGCCAAGGTGGCGCAGTGGTTAAATGCAGCACTGCAGGCTACTGCTAGATCAGCAGTTCAGCGGTTCAAATCTCACCAGCTAAGGGTTGACTCAGCCTTCCATCCTTCCGAGGTGGGTAAAATGAGGACCCAGATTGTTGGGGGCAATATGCTGACTCTCTGTAAACCGCTTAGAGAGGGCTGAAAGCCCTATGAAGCGGTATATAAGTCTACTGCTATTGCTGCTATTGCTATTGCTGGCAGAATTACCATATGTTTCAGAGTATAAGATACACATTAGTTTTGGGGAAGGAAAACAAGAAAAAATAATAATTCTGCCTCTGTCTACCAGCATCCATCGGTATTCATCTGGCTAGTGACCTTGCAGCAAATAGCAAACAGCCTGGTCAGCTTCAGCACATTATCACAGCCTGATTCAGCACAAGCAGCTGATTGGCAGGTGGATCAGCCTCCCAGAATATTCCCAATCAGCTGTTCGAGCTGCAGGGATTTTCATAGACCATCACCCCTTCATGCTTCACATTTTTGGTCTCTGTGCCTTGCATTTTCAGCCTCCAAATGCTTCGTTTCAGACCCATTCAAGGCTGCAGAGATCACCACAGCACATTGCCACTGATCGATGCATGTTGCATTTTCAGCCTCTACGCATCATGTTTTCGCCTCTGCATGCCCTGTTTTTAGCCTCTGCATGTCGTGTTTTCGGGCGGTGCCAGGTGATCCCTGATACCGCTCCCCGCTGCCTGGAACTGCCCAAAGACACAATGTGTGGAGGCCAAAAATGGGGTGGGTGGAGGCGGAAAATGCAATGCACAGAGGGGGTGATTGGTGGCAATGTGGTGATCCCTGCAGCTGGAATGGGTCTGAAACGGAGTGTTCGGAGGCTGAAAATGCAATGTGTGGAGGCCAAAAATGCGAGGCACAGTAGCGGCGATGGTCTGTGGCAATCCTTGCAGCCTGGAATGTGATGCATGGAGGCTGAAAATGGCCGAAGGGTGGACAGGACTACATTCGGTGTATAAGGTGCACCCAAATGTTCACCCTCTTTTCAGGAGGGGAAGTGTGTCTTATACTACAATTTCCTATACATGCTCCAGAAAATGGAGGATAAGGTTTGAGCTTTTAGTTTTGCAACTAGAAGGTCAACTTCCTTTTCATATTAGTGTTCTCTTTTATCAAAGTCAGATTCATGAACTAAAATGGCTAGGCATTTGCCAAGGAACAGATCCTAGTAGGGCCTCAAGAGCACTCCAGATTTCAGATGCATCATTCTGCTCCTAGATACAATACAATACAATAGCAGAGTTGGAAGGGACCTTGGAGGTCTTCTTGTCAAACCCCCTGCCTAGGCAGGAAACCATATACCATATACAAATGGCTATCCAACATCTTCTTAAAGACTTGCAGTGTTGGGGCATTCACAACTTCTGGAGGCAAGCTGTTCCACTGATTAATTGTTCTAACTGTCAGGAAATTTCTCCTCAATTCTAAGTTGCTTCTCTCCTTGATTAGTTTCCACCCATTGCTTCTTGTTCTGCCCTCAGGTGCTTTGGAGAATAGTTTGACTCCTCCTTCTTTGTGGCAACCCCTGAGATATTGGAACACTTCTATCATGTCTCCCCTAGTCCTTCTTTCTATTAAACTAGACATACCCAGTTCCTGCAACCGTTCTTCATATGTTTTAGCCTCCAGTCCCCTAATCATCTTTGTTGCTCTTCTCTGCACTTTCTAGAGTCTCCACATCTTTTCTATATCGTGGTGACCAAAACTGAATGCTGTATTCCAAGTGTGGCCTTACCAAGGCATTATAAAGTGGCATTAACACTTCACGTGATCTTGAGTCTATCCCTCTGTTTATGCAGCCTAGAAGTGTCTTGGCTTTTTTGGCAGCTGCTGGCTCATATAGATTCCAAGATCTCTCTCACAATTACTACTATTGAGCAAGGTACCACCTATACTGTACCTGTGCATTTCGTTTTTCTTGCCTAAATGTAGAACATTACTCTTTTCACCATTAAATTTCATTTTATTAGATAGTGCCCAGTGTTCAACTTTGTCAAGATCCTTCTTTATCTTAAGCCTATCTTCTGGAGTGTTGGCTATTCCTGCCAGCTTGGTGTCATCATCAACAGATTCCTCTTCATGAAGGGTCGACTTAAACTTCTTGTGTGAGGTGAAGGTCATGCTATAAATATGCATGGAACCTGGACCCTGGATTGAATTGAGGGAGTTAAAGGGATAAAATGGCATTTTATATCCCTTTAATCCCTCCAAACCAAAGCCAACTCTTTTGTATTTGTGCATTTTGGAAGGATTCTAGGAGCTCCAGCTGCCACCTAGTTTAGAGCACCAAGTAAGCAGAAATATAGCTTTATTGAGAATGAGCCAATATTTTATAATAACACCAGTGAGGATGAGATGAGCCCACCAAGGTACTGGGATTCCATAAAGGAGATGCCTACTGAAGGCATTTCTCCCCAAATCTAAGCAGCTCCTATAATCAGCAACACTCATACCACTTGTGTGTAACCAAAGATTGCTAGCAGCTGGCAGGAAAATGCAGGTTTTAATTTGGACCTGCCATAAGCAGATGGTTTCATGCCTCACCAGGCTACTGATGGGATGTCCAAATATTACTGTTATGGTATTAGCCTATTTGTTTTATAGATCCTACTATAGGAATGAAATGTATGTATATATTTCATACATCATCTTCAGCAGGGGTTCTTTCTTCCCATAGGTTTCTAGGGCTTTCTATGGTCTCTCTGGGATGGTTACACCTCTGTCCTTTTCTGAACAACTGAGTTGAATGCTGGGATAATAAAAGCATTGATTATTTCCAGAAGATGGACACAAGCAGAACTGGGAAGTACCACTTAATATCAAAGAAGGGGAGCTCTGGTATTCTCTCTGCTTGTAGGTCACCAATTGCCTAGGTCTCCCCCACCCCAAAATTAAGTTTATACATCACACTAAGTTTCCTTCATTTTGGCGTACCATGTTATATGAACTCACTCACTGTACTTTGTAAATCATAATTTACAACAGCATATGGGGGACCCCACCCAATTCTTGCTTATTCAATTAACCATGGTTAATCAAACAATGCTTCTTGTCCTCTGCAGACACAATCAGAACTCAATCTCTTGATCTGTGCTTGAAACGCTAGGGAGCACAAGGCAAGTTTATGACTTGCAAAATCCCTTTAAATCCCACTCATTTGGAAGAGCCTTAGCAACCTGTTTGTTCTCATCTGCAGAGAAATAGGGAAACACCATTAATTTGTCCAGAATTGGTTATTGAGGGGGCAAATGTGCAAGAAACCGATGAGGAAGGTATGCATCAGCAAAACCAGGAATAGGTAAACCTTGGGAAGACCTATCGTTTCGATGTGATCTATCCCCTCTGCTCGACTAAAAATACCAACCCTCTCCAAGCTTAGCGACTCCGTTCTTATTCACACCCCACTCCTTCCACCCGCACCTTCTCCTCCTTGGTCCCCACGATGTTGCGGGAAGCTGTAAATCAGGGGGCTTGTTGCTGTTCGATCCCCCCCTCCCCTCGCTTCTTCTCCTCCCCTGGAAAAACCAACCACTCGGCTTCACATTGTCAGCAGGAGGAGCTGCGAGGTAAGCCGCGAGACGGAGGTGGGTCTTCTGGGCGGAGATGGGACGCCGTTGACCTCCGCCAATTTCAGCCTAGGATGGGCTGTTTGCAATGCTCGGGACCGAGGAACCACCTCGTCAGCAAGCTGCGACTTTCGGTGGGGCTGCAGGAAAGATACTGCGCGGGGTTTGTTGCCGGACGCCATGCAGAAGCCGCCGCCGCCATCCCCGCTGCTGTTACTACAGGATACCTGAAGTGACCCTCCAAAATTGCAGCCTACTCCCTGAGGGATCCGCTGGCTTCCTCCAACTCTCGCCCCCCGCCCCTAGAGGACCAAGGCAATAAATACCCGCCACCAAAGAGGTTAGTGAACTACAACACCCCGCTCCCTCCGCTTCGCCCGCGTAGAACTCCTGTTCTACATCCCGGGACCACGGGGGGTGGGAGGGGAGGGGGAAACCTCGCGGAAGCTCTGTTTTCGGTACCGAAGGCTGTCAAATGAACGGCCCCAATCCCTTCACTAGATTGGGGCGTTTCTGGGGCACGGATTCCCCGCATCGCCAATGTCAGGGAGAGGCTGCTGCTCCCAGTTCGGGGGGAGGGGGCTGTAGCGAGGGGCTCTTGGATGGACCCGGAATTCGGGAAAGGTGCCTTTCGGGTAGGTGTTCGGGTTTCCTGCTGCCGTTTCCGCCCAGCCACCCTGCTAGAACTTAAATCTGCAAAACAACATTAGGGGAGGGGGGAGAGAGAGAGGTGGGGTTCTATCCCCGCCCCCAACTCGGGTGCCTGTGATGGGCGGGGGGCTTAGAACTTCCGATGCAGCCAATCATAACGCCCAGGACAGTGAATGGCAAAGGCTGAGGAGTTTGGGGGTGGGGGGGAGAGGCTGAAATTTGCAACCTGCTCAGCCTCCGCTTGGCGCCCCTTAGGACTTACTAAGAGCTTCCACTTTTCGCCACCGCTGCAGCAACCATCCCGGCGGACCTGATTTCCCTTGCGGCGACACTCCTCTCGCGCCTTCTGCGGGCATGGAGAGACAGACCCCTACAGGGATTTGTATTTTATTTTATTTTGCAGAAAAAACCCCACTTGATTCTTGTGCCTCTCCTTTGTAATTGTCTACTTTTGTTGCAGATTCTGGAGGGAGCCAGGCATGGTGGATCCGGTAGCGGATCCTGGCAAGGAAACATGCCCCGATCCCGGGGGTGCCGCGGGGGGAGAAGATTCTGCGGCAGCCGCTACCTCCGCCACGACCGAGGCTGCAGTTCAGCCGCCCGCCCCCCCGCCGGCAGCGGCGCCTCCTCGAATCGGAGAGCCAGAGAAAATTCGCGAAGAGTCGCCGATGCTGCACCTGGATCTGTACAACTTCGACTGCCCGGAAGCCGAAGGCAGCCGCTACGTGCTCACCAGTCCCCGCTCCCTTGAAGCCTGCGCTCGAAGTGCCGTCAAGCCGGTGGAGCTGCTGCCCCGGCCGCTCAGCGAGCTGATCAAGGAGGCCCCCGGCAGGTCTATGCGCGTCGCCGCCGGCCTCTATGAGGCCTACGAGATGGATCGGCAGAGGAAGCTGCAGCAGTGCCGGGAGGAGAGGGAAAGGATAATCCGAGAGGAGAAGCGGAGGCTTTTCACGCCTGTCCTGACCGGAAGCCTGCCTTCCTCCCCAGCTTCCAGGACGGCCTCTAAAAGCACCCTGTCCGATGGAAGTTGCCCTCCAAGTGGCAAGCCGAAAACGGCTGGAGGCCACCCACCTCCCCCTCTGAGTGGCCCCAAGACCAAGAAAAGCCACTCGCTGGATTCCCTGCAAAAGAGGAGAGAGGGCTTCTCCACCAAGACCTCCTCTGACTCGGGCGCCTCTTCTTCCTACAGCGGAGATAGTGGCAAGGACAAATGGACCCAGGGGTTGCCTAGGACTAAGAATGTGGCCACCATGACCTCCTTGGTGGGCCGCAGTTTCAGCCTGAGTGACCTCAGCCACTCCCCGCAAACCACCCAGAAAGTGGAGAGGATTGTCAGGGAAGTGAGGCAGAAGAAAGGTTTCAAGGAGGTGTCTGACAGGGACCGAAAAATTGCTGCCCTGATGATAGCCAAGCACCAAGAGGAGAACCTGTGGAAGGAGCAGCGGTACACTGCCCACCTCCAGTGGGATGTGCAGAGAAGGGTGGTGGAGCAGAGGAGGGAGCTGGAGGAGCGGGAAAAGCAGCTCGCTTTGGTGCAGGGCCGCCGGATGTGGGAAACCCGGCTGGAGAAGCGACGTGACAGGCTGACCCATACCTGGGACGAGGCTGTCCAGATGAAGCAAAGGCAGACCTTGATGGAGGATGAGAAGTGGCGGGAGCACATGGAAAAGCAGGAGCGCCTGAAGAGAAACAGGCTGGGGAAAGCTGCTCTGGAGGACAAGAAGAGGAAACGCCACCAAGAGCACAACCTGAAGGCTCAGGAAGAAAACAAGAAAGAAGTCCAGGTGCGAGAGGTGCAGCTGCTCCAAGAAAAGCTCACCTTGGCAGCCCAGAAGAAGCTTTTGAAGGAACAGCTGATACAAAAAGAGAAGAAGCTGCTCAATCAAGCTGACAAGCAGAAACACCAGACCATTCTCAAGGGTCTGGCTAAGCAGGAGGCCGAAGAGCGGGCAGTGCTGAGGGCAGCCATGGAAGGGAACTTGAGCAAAGCTCAAGAGAAGTATGAGCAGCTCATTGAGAAGAGGAACCAGGAACTGAAAGAGAGAGGCAAGCGGGAAGATCTGCAGATCCAGAGAGCCAAGCTGGCAGCAGAACGCAAAGACCGGGAGCAAAAAGAGCACTTAAGAGCCTTGGCCCAAGCATCTGAGAGAAAGCTGCAACATGCTGCTCAGGTGGTCGAGGAAGTTGCCCAGCAGAAAGCTCGAAAGGTGGTGCAGAACCGGCTGGAAAAGGAGAAGATGCACAAAGTAAACAAGAAGAAAGTCGACGAGTGTGAAGATATCCGCCGGAGGGAGATCCTGTTGTCTATTGAGAAAAAGCTGGAGCGAAGTGAACAGATTTGTAAGGAGAAAAAAAATGTCTTGGAAAGCGCAAAGTCTGTGGCTCGGGCATCCTTCCACGTGAGGGAAAAAGTCCGGGAAGAGATGAACATGCGTACTTTTGACAAGATGGCCTTTGAGGCAGAACTGCAGGCCACCCTAGTTAAAAAATAAATTGTCTTTTTTATTTGGGATTCGGTGGGGATTTCTGTTTTGCTGCCTATTGTCAGAATTGGGAGATTTTTTTTTTTAAAAAAAACTTCATTATTTTGTGGAGCACAAAAACTCAGGCATATACTTCATAGACCTTTTTCAAATGCTCTTGTTATACATATTCAAAAAACTATTTCAACTGTCTATAGAAAGAAAATATGAATCCCTTCCTCTGTTGACTAAAATACTGTTTTCATGGAATAAAATCAAGATACATACATTTTATATAATAGAAATTTGTTCCCCTCCTCAAGGGTCAGTTCGGTTCCCTCAAGTTCAAAGGAAGTATTATCATATTGATATAGCTGGGTCTTAATTTGAATGTCACTCGGCAATGGAACTTTTGGTCTCTTGTATGTGTCCATATTTGAAAAGAATTTATCTGGCCCATGTGGTGCACTTTATTTATCCTTACTGTTGGAAACTCTAGGCCTTGTAACATTTTACTAACAAACTGAAGTTCTGATTCATGACATGAAAGCATGTGGAAAAACTTGTTCCAATAAAATTGCAAACGCGTAGAAAGTCATTTACACAGTCCCTTTCATTGACTATTATTTATTTTATGTATTAATCCATCTAACATGGCTATCCGTCTCTCCAAAGAAATTCTGGGTAACAGGAAAAAACAAGGCTTTCCATTAAAACCAAATGAAAGCAAAACAAGTGAAGGTCCAATTTCCATAATCACCAGTCACGTGGACCAATGCCAGACTCACATAATTAATATACTGGCTTCAATATCTGGAGGAAGACCCAGATCTTCATAGTCTACATTTCTCAAGATTCACAATGAAAAGAGTAGGCCTTACATATATTGATGAGCCATGATGATGCAGTGGTTAGAGTGCAGTATTGCAGGCTACTTCTGCGGACTGCCAGCTGCCTGCAATTTGGCAGTTTAAATCTCACCAGGCTCAAGGTTGACTCAGCCTTCCACCCTTCCAAGATGGGTAAAAGGGGGACCCAGATTGTTGTGGGCAATAAGCTGACTTTGTAAACTGCTTAGAGAGTGCTGTAAAGTGGGATATAAGTCTAAGTGCTATTGCTATATTATCAGTAATGATATATGCAAATAATTATGCCAAACTTGTTAGGTCAACTTGAAAACATCATCTTGCTGCATTCAAGTGTGTTCTAAGTATAATGTACTTGCATAATAAAAGGATATTTTTGGATAAAAAAATAAGTATAACACTACAGAGAAAGGTCTATGAAAATCCTATAGATTAATAATATACATTCATCAGCTTAACCCTGTATAATTGATGCACCTGTCTGTCAAGGATGTCTCAGTTGGTGCTAATAACAAAATTTACTAACATGTTTTGGAATCAGTATGTTTTGTAATATCCCTGCTCAACAGGCAAGCACATTTTATTAATTGTGGAATAACTTTAATGATATATAACCCCATGAGAATTCTGTGCAGAAATAAATCACATTTATTCTCTGCTTAGCTGTTAAAATCTCGCTATGCAAGTGGTATCTTATAAGTCTGTGGTTTAGAAGATGTTTGCTTTAAAAGCTCCAGAGCGGACCCTATTTTTAAATAGGGCAATGATTTAGGCAGCAGATGCTGGAAGTGAGGTGAGAAAGAATTAGCATTGAAGTAATGGAAAACGGCTGGTTGGGTTATGTGGAAGCAAGATATACTGTTCTCCTGCTGCCAGTGTGAAAGTAATCGCCAGCTGCCAGTCCCATTGGCATCTGTATATGGATATGGCAAGATAATATGATCTTGCCTTGGATTTAAAGATAACTATCAAGGTATAGTATTAAAAATGGCTGTTATGAAACAATGTTGCAAGCAAAATTCCCTTTAAATTTTGACAGATGTATCAAAAATCTCTGCCCTTCTAAGCAAACAGAATTTTCTCGGTCATGAGCCCATACCTTGAGATTATATGCCAGATACCCTTTGTAAAAAGTAGGCATCTTGAATTAAATATTCAAATATTCAAATATTTTTATTGTGTTGCTTAAAGGTTATGATAGTCATGATATGGCATTTGATAGTATCCACACAAAATTGGTGGGTTTTAGAATGTGTAAACTTGCAAATTTGCTGAGCGTATTCAGAATAATCATGATTACAAAAGGCAGATTTACTTGGAGTATTTTATATCCTGTGACAATATCTTCAACACCATCAAACAACAGTATTTGCTTATCCCAGGTAATTGGGAAAGACTCCTTAGCTGGATCAAGATGCCAAATCCAGTCTAAATATCTGGCTAATTATTCAATGAACCGTAGTGGATAAGGTTTACTGGTTTAAATTCCTAAACTTATTATAAGCGCATATTACCTGCTAGAAACTGCATTCTGATGCAGAAACAAGTTATTAAGCAATCAAAAACAAATCCTGTAAACTGCATTGACTAACAACTTTAATTCAATTTAAATGTTAAGCCACATTTTATTGGAGAGTGGTCCTTCAAGCCTTACATTGAAAAAAAGTATTTCTTAAAACATTCTAGCTGGTCAAAATATTATAAGTTCTTACACATGTACAGTATAAATAAAATCTGGTTGGGCACTTGGAAGTCAAGACTATTGTAGAGTTTTCTATTTCAACTTCCTGTTGTCCAGATATATTGACTTCATTTTCCAAAATACCTAGTCAGTATGAGAAACACACAATAGTTGAGAATTATGAGAGCTGAAGTCTAATTTACCCAGAAGGCACCATGCTACATAAAAAGCAGCATTATTTTATAGAAGAAATTCTGTTACAGGTAGGCAAAATTTCATTCACAGGAAGGCTGCATCCATGGGAAGAGTTTGTTGGCTTCCCTCATGTGCTCTTTCATCTATCTACAACTAAAACCTGACCCACACCCACCCCATATGGTCACCCTTGAACCTGCCATATTGACTTAGAAAGCCAGTCAAGATCTGGCTCTTTTCCCAGGTTGTGTGGTCTGGATGTGGTCCCAGATGGTTGAGTAGCATATTTTAATCTGGTCGCTATGTTATAGTTTACTGTATTAGTTGTCTTTTAATGGATTAATTATTATTATTTTGCTTAGATTGGGTTTATGGTGATTTCACATTGAAACTAAATGCATATTATATTTTTGTTTCATTTTTGATTGTTCCTTTGTTTCTTTGAGTTTAGGATCATATGGTGCCTATTTTAGTGTCATGTACCATGTTTTATCAACTGCCCCCCCCCCCGAATGGCATTGATGCTGGCAGAATGTAAAATGATTACTAAATTAATCATCCTAGCTGATGTAACCTCCCCCACAGAGACTTATAAACAGAACATCCAGATTATTTCCATTCTCTTATTTTGCCATCTGCTTTGTGAAGCTATGAGGGCAGTGAAAGCTTAATATTGAGGCTTTTCAATACATTCTTTATTCCTTCTTGATTTCTCCTACCTATCATCCAGAGTCACTTTGTTTGTATTAAGTGGCCATATTAAACAAAAATCCATATTTTATGAATATTGTTTAACATTACATTTACGTTTTTTAACTATTACAGTTCTTTCCAAAGTTGTATTAACTTACATGAATATAATATGAAATCCAAACTAATTTGATAAGAACCATTTAAAGTGCTCCTAAGTTGCTTACAATGCCAGGACAAAATATCTGATGTTCATTATTTTTTTTTTTGCCAAACACACACACACATATTAGTTTTTATCTTACAGTGAGAAAAGCACTATGCTATGCCACACAAGGCCTTTAGGTGATATATCCATCCAGCCTTTGGCTTCTTTTCTGAAACAAACAATGATTAGTTTCCAATAAATAATGATGGCAGGTACAAGCGCACATACACAGGCAGCTCCATTTGCGTGAGCGTTGGACATGAGTATAAGCTGCTTGCACAATTGGAGCTGTGCATGCATGTGCTGCTTGTGCAAGTGGAGCTACACATATGTTCGCCCAGCACTTGCACAGCCAGGGGGTTGTGGATGCCTGATTTATTCATTTAAACTGACAAATCTTTGACCCAAAGAACTAAAAGGTAGCATTCACCAATAGGAAAAATAACTCTGCCAACTCTGAATGATGCTTTATTGGTTTCATTTTGAATTTCTTGTCTCTTTATAGAGCATTTTTCTTAGGTGTCATATACTTTGTGCATATACTCATTACCACAGCAGCAGCAAATATCCTTTATGATAGATGTCCTGCAATTTCAGAGAAAGGAAATATATCAGACTCAATAAATATAAGTATAATCTTTATTGTCATTGTACTTAAATACAACAAAATTGTACAATGCAGGTAGTCCTCAAGTTACAACCACAATTGCACCCAAAATGTATGTTGCTAAAGGAAACATTTGTTAAGTGAGTTTGTCCCATTCTGCAATTGTCCTTGCCACAGTTGTTTAGTGAATCATTGCATTTATTAAATTAGTAACATGGTTGCTAAGTGAATCTGGATTCCCCATTGACTTTGGTTGTCAGAAGGTCGTAAAAGGGGATCACGTGACCCTCGGGATACAGCAACCGTCATAAATATGAAGCAGTTGCCAAGTGTCTGAATTTGGATCAGGTGACCAAAGGAATGCTGCAGCGGTTGTAAGTGTGAAAAACAGTCATAGGTCACTTGTGCCGTTATACCATTGAATGGTCGCTAAATGAACTGTTGTAAGTCGAGGACTATTTGTATAGGATAGTAATACGTCAAGCATTCGTTGTCCTGTGCACAAAGCAGGTGGTGAAATGAGTATGAAAATAATCTGGATGCTCCATTTAGAAGTCTTGGGGGTGGGGTGGGAAACAAACATCCATTAGAATGTTTAATTTATTATTTTATATTGTGTCAGCGTTAAAGCCATGTTGGGGGAGAGTTAATACAAAATGGATAATATTAAAGTACAGGTTGGAGCCATGAGGTTTTTCACGCATTGCTGATCTCTAATTCCCAGGATCCCTCATTAAAAGAAGCTTCCAAAGAACCATGAGTCCTTTCCGTCTCCTGTATCTTGCTGGTATTTGCAACAACAGTTAATGTTATGCACTTTTGATTAGATTAGAGCAGGGGTGTCAAACTCAAGGCCTGCAGGCCGGATTTGGCCTGTGGGGTGCTTAGATCTGACCTGTGGGGCTTCAGTGAAGGACTGGCTGGCGGTGTCTCTGCCAGTGAAAACAGAGCTCCATTCTGGCAGAGGGCTGCAGGAAGCTGTTGTGGCTGAAAACGGAGCCCAGGAGGGCCATGTGCAGTCTCCCTGAGCTCCATTTTTGCTGCAGAAGGCTGCAGGAGGCTGTTGTGACTGAAAACGGAGCCCAGGAGGGCCATGCACAACCTCTCTGAGCTCCGTTTTTGCTGCAGAAGGCTGCAGGAGGCAGCCCCAGCTAAAAACGGAGCCTTGATGAGTGACGGCAAGATGGCCACACCAACCCAGCCCTCCAGAGGGCTGAGGTCAAACATAACCTGATGCAGCCCTCAATGAAATTGAGTTTGACACCTCTGGATTAGAATCAATTTAGTAGAAGTAACTAAAAAATGTCTCTCATTATACTAGTTAGCGTATGAATGCATTGAAGTACAATAGGCATTTTATCATGCTTTCTTTGGTGTAATAAGGGAATTATTGACCAAAGTCAGAGGCCCAAAAAACGCAATCAAAAGCTTAGCCATTCTCATTGAAATTATACTTAAGCACACACACACACACAAAATATCTTTTTGATAAACAGACCATGCTGACCAAAAATTTTTAAAAAAATAATGGAACCTCTGGAAATTTCTGGAAACCTCTGGAAATTTCATTTCTTGTCAAGGTAGCTTCTGTGGCTGCCACATGTTATTAGAAAGATGAAGCAGAGGGAAATTCTAAACAAACAGAAAGGCAAAAAGATGTGGAATAAAACGTGAAAATGATCTTTAGCTGGATGAAATATAGGTTATAACATGCTTCCAATAGAAGAGAATATACTATATGTAGCTCAAATCTGAATTGAAGAATCCTTGGTAGTCTCTGAGCTTTGTTATCTTATGGGTGCAAAGTATTCTGAGCTTCGTTGTTTGCTTGTAGATGTTTCATCTCTCAACTAGGATTTCAAGTGAATGTGGTATTCACTGCTGTTCTTAAGGATATACCATGTTGTTGTATGGGCCATCTGGTTTTCCCATATCCTCAAAATTAAAACAGCCTGTTTGGATGTTTATACAGGGCACGCTGCCACCAAAAGATACGATGACAAAACCAGTAAGATTTGAGGATAACAAGCAAGTTTTTTGGGTCGGTAGGAAAAACGCTTTTTTAAGACATATGACTAAAGATACAGAAAACATTGCTTCATTTGCAGCTTAGTTATATTATAAAGCAGTGGTAGTCAACCTGGTCCCTACCGCCCACTAGTGGGCATTCCAGCTTTCATGGTGGGCAGTAGGGGTTTTGTCCGATACTGAAGTATTTTCCTTTTTTAAAAAATTTAATTGACTTTTTAAAAAAATGTCATTGCATTATTTAAAAACATTTTCATTAGATTTTCATAAAATCACCATTGCTGTGGAACCGGTAGGCGGTTAGAAAATTTTACTACTAAGAGAGATACAAAAGTGGGCGGTAGGTATAAAAAGTTGACTACCCCTGTTATAAAGCAAATCTTCTTTGACAGATAATCCCAGATCCAACAGAAGAGAATATCTGGGTTGAACTCTAATATCCTTGATGCTTGGTAGTTTGCTTCCAGACATTTCCTCACCCAGCTATGCAACATCATCAGTGCAAATAAGCATCATGATGAGCCTTGGTGATTTCACCTAGTTGGGCAATGAAACATCTGCAAGCGAACTATCAAGTTCAGGGAGCACCAATGATTCTACAGATAATGGAGTCTTGCACTATCACACTTTGAGAGGCTAAAGTTCTGATAGGGAGCTTAGTGGTCTAATTATTTATGTCCTATCTTTCCATAAAACAAGGCTTGTATTTATTTCTTAAAATCCCCTGCTTATATCCAGTAGGACAGGTGTGTGATGTTCTCAAATCAGAGGTGAGTTCTTACTGGTTCGCCAAACTGATAGTGGCTTTCCGTCCTGGGTCACTGGAACCGGTCTACCACACCTCTGAACTGGTTCTCCTGTCGGGGCAGCATTTTTTCCCTTTTTTAAAGATTCTGCACATGTGCAGATCTATTTTTGGGCAACTGCGCACATGCCAGCAGCAACCCACCCCTGCCTCAAATGGCAATAGGTAAAGAAATACATCTTACTCAAACAGAAGTAAACATGCTGCCATCACACTTAAGGTCCATTCTGGAGAAGTTGGGTAGAGAAAGGGATGAACCAAGCGCAAATGCTTTTGTCCTGTTTGAATTTATTGCCCCTTGGGATCCCACAAAGGCTTCTGTGAGCAGCTGTTCTGCGTCACTTTCAAATAGTCTGGCATGGTAATAAGGAAGAACAGATGGTGCCACTGCCTGGGCCGGGGGCATCAGTTAGAATAGCCTTCCCCCAGCCCCATTTCCAGATGCATGGATTTGTAGCTGCCATCAGGCTAGTCTGGGAGTTGTGATCTATAATATGATTGGGTTAGGTTTAGTTGTCCATGTGAACATAAATATTATGGTATGCAGATCATGGTTAATATTGTGCCTTAGCATTGTGAGTGACCGAGACCACAGTGGCTAGTTTAAATATAGTGGTTAAAACAAACAAAAGCTTTAAAACAATATGTGGACTCAGAGCATGTAATGTATAGCATTATATTTAATGTGTAGCATTATATTATATTTCCCTCCTTCTTTGGAAAAAGCCACTCTGTACCTTTCAAATAAATAGCTATTTTTATATATCCAAAAGTAAATTACATTGCTATTTGGTTTCAACAGTTCCAGACAGGCATTTATTTAGGTAAGAAATCAAATGTATAGGCCTCTCAACTCAGTGGTTCTGGGTAGTACACAAGATAAAAATTACCATGCAACACAAACGGAAAACAATGATAATCCAGAGATTAAAATATCAACAAATGAAGCCTTCCTGCTTAACTTGATGCCTAAGGCTGTTGGCATTGTTGCTATAGTAACCCAAGATTTAGCCTTTTGATCCAAATGTATTCATGCAATTCTTGTTAGCTCTGCCCCTCCCAATTGTCTTTCATTGTGCTGTAAATCAAATTCCCTCTAGCACAAAAATCCTTAATTGTTGTACACTTTATGATCTTTTACTGCTATTTAATATTTCCTTACAGCTCTTTTGAACACACAAGAAAAACAGGTAACCTTTTCCTTATAATTTAGGTGGGAAAATATAAGATAGACAAAAACACCTGATTTCTACAGACCTGACTACTGGGAAAAAAATCATTTTAAAACCTCAGGCAGTTCATGGAAATCTTCCTTGGAATAATAAGAATCTTGCCCTTAGACTAAGTGGGTAGCTTTGTCTTTGAAATTTATTCTCTAGTGCTGCTGTGCCATTGAACACAGCTCCACTTCTATTTTTACTTATTGATATAAAATGTAGAAATATCATTTGATTGTAAGCCACCCTTAAGCAATGCAGAACCAAAGCATGATTTACTTTTTCATAAAAATACAAAAAAACAACTAAAAGAAAAAAGGGGGGAAATGTGATGTTCTTTATGTCTGCAGGTGTTCAGCAGCAACATTTTAATTTAAATTATATATTTTTCCATTAGACCTCATGGCTAACCCATCAATAGGATAACTATCCATGCTTATATTCCAAACACTGATGCAGAAAAAGAGGTTAATAAGTTTCATTGTCAAGTTTAAACTGATGAGTGACTGAGCATGTAAGCAAGATGTGGTGCTTGTGATTGTAGACTGGAAAGCCAAATTTGAAAATTGTAAGAAGAAACTGTAATTGGACTATATGGCCTAGGAAATAGAAATGTAACAGAAAAATTACTTATACGTTTACCATTGCAATTTTTATTTTATTGTTATCACTGCTTAACCAAAATAATATATACATGAACATCATCAGATTGAGTACACATAAATAAATCAATTTGATGTGCTGGTCCATTTTGTAAAAAGGAGAATTAGAGACCAAGTCTTGGATTGTCATTTTAAGACTAAATTGCAAATTGATAATGTAGAAATAATTTTGATGGAAATTTGCATTAGAATCCCAAGAAAACAGAAGTATATGCCTTCCTGACAGATATTTTTTAAAAAGAAAAGGAATCATTTTGTTGGGATAAATTGGAAGAGGTGATCTTTGCATACCAAGAAAGAAGATTTAGACTGAATTTCATAGAAAAAGTGAAGGAGCAGCTGCACAAGATTTGGATTTATCATCCTCTTAAAATAAAAAGAAAAGTGGAATATAAATACTTAACATGGAACGTTAATAGGGCCAGCAGCCCCCTCACAAAGCAAAAGAAAGTATTTCATTACTATCAAGCACGGAAATCAGGAAATACAGGCAGTTCAGGGTTTATTGCAAGCTTAAGTTCTCTACAAGAATTTAGCAGTCAAATCACATTGGTTGTAGATAAGAGTCAATACTCTTGATTTGGATAGCTTATGGGCATGAAGGGACTCAATTGAGGACAATGTTTGTAGATGACCCTCAGGCTCAGCCTGGTCATTTACAATTACTTGAGGAAATTAAATTTGGATATAATTTGCTTTCAAGAAACACATATTAAAATAGAAGACAGAAAATATTTGGTTAATAAAAGATTAGAAGAATTTAGCTCAGCAGAACTAAACAAGAGAAATGAAGTTGTCTTATATCTAAAATCTCAGCTTAAACCAAAGCTAGTAGCATCAGAAGAATATGGTAGATTTGTAGCAATAGAAATGAACTTGAGTGAGATAAAAACAATGGTAGCTATTATTTATGTACCAAATGAAGACAAAATTTATTGAATATCTCATGGACCAATTAACATCTTTTGCATATGAAAATTGGAATCTGCTTGGTGACTGGAATGAAGTAACTACACAAACTCTTCACAGAACATCAAGTAAAAGGATAAAACTTTCACAAGGTAAACTACCTCAAATCTTCTCAGAGAACCAAGGTAAGTCTTCCAAAGATCGGATTTTATCGGATATGGGATAATTGGTATAGTTGGATGGAGCAAAGGAATAAAATGAAAAAATAGAATAACACTCAAAAATAATAATTATGAGTAAAACAAGGGGGGCAAGATTTGTGAATTCAAATCAGGATGATAGCTGGAAAATAGAAAAAGAAAGGAAGGGAAGAAGGAAGGAAAGGAGGGGTGGAAGGAAGTAGAGAATGGAGGGACGAAGGAAAGGAGTGGAGAGTAGAAGAGAGAGGAAGAGAAGGAGAGAAAGTAGAAGAGGAAGAAGAAGTGTGGAGGAGAGATAAGGGAAGAAGAAAGAGGTAAGGGAAGGTGGGTAGAAGGGAGAGAAAAAGAAGAGGAGGGGGGAAGAGAAAGAAAGAGAAGGAGAGAAGGTAGGAAGGAGAAGAAAAAGGGTAGGAGTAGGGAAGAGGTAAGGGAAGGAAGAAGGGGACGGAGACGAGGAAGGAAGGAAGTAGAGAAGGAAGGGAGGGAGAAAAGAAAAGAAAGAGAAAACGAGGTAGTGTCTTAGCAGGTGCGAAGGATGGTAAACAAAGCATTTTAAACTATACCTAATAACCTTCCAAATGGAATAATAATAATATAAGAATGGCAAAGAAAAAGAATAATTATGTGAATGTATATCTATAATCTGTATGTAAGAGAATAAATGACAGTAAAAATATAAAGTATAATATAGGTAAATAATATTTGGTCATAAGTAGCTAAGTTTAAATAAATAAAGAAATGTACATAAAAATGGATAACGAATAAGGAGATTATGAATGAAAGATAGAAATGTATAGTAGGAAAAACATTAACTGCAAAGAAACCGATTCAGAACTGCAGTATGATATACGATGGAACTTATTGTTCCTGTTGTTTTTAAGTTATGTGTTTGTTTTTGTTGATGTCCTTATGTGTTTAAAATAAAAAAAGTTATTATCAAAGTATAGATTTTTTTTTGCCATATATATGTATACATTTGAACAAAACTGTGATGTTTCTCTGTGTCATATATGTGTGTATATGCATAATGGTTATCTTTTGAGAGCTGAATGCAATGAAATTTCATTTTAATGTATGCTGATTAGTGTACATTTATAAAGTGACAACAAAGTTTTTATTTTATTCTAAAATAAAAAAGTCTTCCAAAGATCTTCAAACTCAGAAGAATGCTCCAACTTTAAATTGATATGCTAAAGGATACCAATGGACAAGTAGTAACTTATTTAAAGAAGATCAAATGAAGGTAAAAGGAATATATTGAAAGCCTGTGTGTAACAAAGGTGTCAATATGCAAAATACCTTAAAAGACATATTAGTTATAGAAGATGAAGTTAGAGCAACGCTCCAGGCATCACCATTATGGAAGCTACAGGAACTGATGGAATATCTACAGAAATATGGCAAGCAATAGAATAAAAATCAGAAACAAGACTTAATTTCTCCTCCTGTTTAGGCTACCTGGCTAGATGATTTAGAAAGATAATTTCATCAATCCACAAGCACATGTAGAATCTTTGGAGAAGACTTCTCTCTTTCACCATTTCTCTCTCTCTCTCTCTCTCTCTCTCTCTCTCTCTCTCTCTCTCTCTCTCTCTTTCCCTCTCTCTCTCTCTCTCTCTCTCCCCCCCTTTGCCTCTGCCTCTGCCTCTGTCTCTTCATTCATTTTCCCATTTATAGCTGTCTGTCAAGTATAATGGGATTATCTGCAGCTCTCTTTTCTGTACAACTCTTTGTGTTCTTCATGCTCTTGAAGAGATCTTTGTAAGAGTCTCATCTGTCAGAGTGGCTTTTTCTTTCATTCTTGATCTGGGGGGGGGGGAGAAAACTCAAACCTAAAGTTTATTTCACCTTTGAGCTACATTAATCTAGCAAAATTCTTCTTCAGTTCTTGCAGTTCTGTGCCTAAATCTGTCCACCGGTGAACCGGGTCCCAGTAGATAGAGCTTTAGTTCACAGATCTCAAAAGAGATTTTCAATTTCTCTCTCCTGCTTTCTTCCTGCCCATTGTGCCTCTTTACATTTCCATTTGAAGCTGCGCACAGTACAGCCTCTCCCTGTGGCAGGAGCAAAGCCAAGGTACTTGAGCAAGCACAATAGAGTAGTGCTTCATGACTGTTAATTTTGTTCAGCCTTGATTCTTGGTCCTCAGGGCAGTTTCATTTCTTTTCTAGCAGTTTTTTTGTGTGTGCTAGAAACAGTGACTGAGGAAGCCAGGTGGTTCTTCATGTCTTAAAATGTTGCTTCTAATATTAATGCAATGTGTTTACATAACCAACTGTTTATAGAGGTTGCTGAACTCCAAGTCCCACCATCCCCAGCCAACATAAGAGATTCTAGCATAGTATTTCAGTAAGATTTGGAAAGCCAGGGGATTGCTTATTTGAGATTTAGAAGAAAAGCAGTGAAAGCCCCACCACCACCCTCATTCTATAGAATCACAAAGCTTTTTTAGTGCAGAGATTTTTGCTATATTGTGCTTGAGGGGTTGTGATCTTGGAATACATGAATAAATGAGGCTCTCTTATCAGACTTATTCAGATAATTAGGTACTTCTTATTCATGGCAGGGTTCACATATTATGCTAAGCCAAACCCAAGCCACATTATGTGTGATTAGCACACATGCGAGAACCCAATTAGTATTATCTTGTTCTCAACAGGTTTCCCATCTTGCTTTGTTCCACTGTCCCAAACTCTTAAAGGAAAAGGCTATAACTGAACTTGGGTTTTGTAAAATTCAAAGCATCAGTTTTGCTAGCAGGCCATATAAGTAATGTGCTCCCTATAAACGAGGACTGATTGGAATCAATGTGAAATAGAGACTCAACTCAGTTATGTGGTTTCACAATATTGAAGATCATCTGAAATGATTCATAAATTTGCTTAATACATGACTCCCATACTTGATGTATTTCTGATATCAGGATGCTGATAGGACAGTAGTTGAAAATGTTGCAAAACAGAATGTATTTCTATATTTTCAAAATGAAGAGTTTGGCTGTAGTTTTTCCAAACAGTAATGCATTACTATGTTTAACATGTTATCTTGCAATCAAAATTCAATGGAGTATGTAAATACACTGTGCCAATCATCTCAGATGTCATTCACAATATTTGGTTTCTCTTTAGATCATATACACCTTTCCCCCCTTTATACAATACAGTGTTTGAAAAAAATAATGGAAAATTGATAGGCAATGCCAAGCTGATGTTTAATTTTGTGAAAATGTAAGTGTATAGAGGAAGAGAAACGGTGGGATATTTATTTATATCAATAAGGTAAAGGTAAAGGTTCCCCTCTCACATATGTGCTAGTCGTTCCCGACTCTAGGGGCAGTGCTCTTCTCCATTTCAAAGCCGAAGAGCCAGCACTGTCCAAAAACGTCTCCGGGGTCATGTGACTGGCATGACTAAATGCCGAAGGTGCAGAGAACGCTGTTACCTTTCCACAAAAGGTGGTTCCTATTTTTCTACTCACTCCGTTATGCAGCAGTAGGGATTCGAACTGCCAAACTGTTGACTTTTTTTATGGACAAGCTCAGCATCTTAGCCACTGAGCCACTGCGTCCCTATTTGTATCAATAGGAGTGTTTGTTGGATGCATTCTAATTCTTGACATTACTGTTAGAATTGGTTTTTTTTTTGTTATGTAACTAGCACAGATTTAATCTCTTATAGAGATGTACTCAGGGCATTGCTATGTAGCTCTCCCTATGCAGCATTAGTTACATAATGCTGCATGGGAAGAACCGACACAGCCATGCCTCGAGTACATTAAATTGATGTTAAATAATTCCATTTTAGTCTTTATTTAAAGCTGCCATTGAGTTGTCAATTTCTTTCAGACACAAATGTTAAGAATGGAAATGCCGCAACGCAGGACTATACATGATGCTTGGTTTTTCATCTGCTCTCTGGGGCTAGGCCAGGGGTCTCCAACCTTGGGAACTTTAAGACTTGTGGACTTCAACTTCCAGAATTCCTCAGCCAGCAAAGCAAAGAAGTTGAAGTCCACAAGTCTTAAAGTTGCCAAGGTTGGAGACCTCTGCTAGGCGATTGGCAGATTCACTTGAGAACTAAAACAGTTATAGAAAGAATTCAAACCAAGAAGTGTCAGCCTCTGCTTTGCTGCTGCTTCGGCTGCCATTGAAACGGGGAGGGGGCGCATGGTATTTGGGAGGGGACTACTAATTGTGCTGGAGGAAGATTCTGGAGTTTCTGCTGCCTGTCTTACTGCGCATGCGGAGGTTTCCCGCTAAGGCTAACGGCACCGACATTCCATCTTGGTGATGCCTTTCGAAGTTATCTCGCACCTGACACTTGGGAGAATTATGATTGGACTGTGACTGGGATGCCAAGGGGTGGGGAATGGGTTATTCTATATATCATTTGCTTTTGCACCTAAATAATCAGTCTTTGCTTTGCTACGCTTCTATTCATTTATAATTAGTAAAAGTACACTTGATTTCTATCAATGGAGTCTTGTGGTTTTCTTTCCTGATTATCCAATGAAGGAGTGCTGACAATAAGTGTCTGATATTGCCTGAAAATTAAATGCAAGGAAAGTCTCCCAAATGATCATAGTGCTGTTCATATTTTACAAGCCAACTCCAATCATAATTCATCATCCATTTGGTTTTCTCACACACTTCCCCTCCTTATAAAGTTATCTAATCCTTCTTCCACTGATTAGTTATCTGTTTGGTGATTCCATGGTTTAGCTGAAATGTTCAGATATGGACTATGGGGATTCCACAACTATATTTCTATTTGATTGTGTATAGTCACACATGAAACTCTTGATACGAACACCACATATGTACAGAATTGGAAGGGCACTGGAATTCAACACTAGATGCAAAATAATACCAGACAGAAAGTTTTTTTTATATCCACCATTGTATTCTTTGTCATAAGCAATTATTTTGAACCTCATCCACTACATTTCACAGAACATTGGCTTACAAAAGTGCTATTTCTGAGCATTTCATCAAAGCAATTGCAAACCATAAAGGAGGTCAGAAGTACAGTAACGTAAGAGGGAAGGGGAGGGGGAAAGGGTCTAAAGGCACCTAAGTTTATCTAAATATTCCAAATCATGGTTTGATAACTTGTCTGAATGAGTTTTCTAATTGGGGTGTTCAGATGAAATGCTGAATTCTGCAGGGACTTTAGCACAGAGAAAGGCAATGCAAGGCTCAAAACACTACTGTATACACATTCCATTGAGTGCACTACAACTGCATAACTCTTTGCTCATCCTATTTCATAGCTCACCACCAGTCCTCTTTTAGGATGACAGTAATTTGTTTTGGTCATTCTTAAAGATGCTTCAGCCAATCAATAACAATAGTAGCATTGTTCAGCTATCTCAAGAAATATATTTAACTCTCTTCCTGGTATAGACACCGAAATTGTTTTATAAAATATAGTGTTGGAAGAAATGTCCATCTGGGTTCAGTTACAAGAGCGGGGAAAGACACTGGATTCATGGAAGTTGCTTGGAAAGAAGGCTTATTGATGAACAGGATCATATGCGTTGAGATCCTGGGCAAAAAGGGCAGAGATGCTGAGAGTACCGGGTTTTATGCCCTCTGTTGGGCTTTGAATTTGAGCTAGTATTCTGATTGGTTGTCAGACTCCCATGGGGCCATGCAGGGGTAACTGTGTAGGTTGTCTTTTGAGTGCCAAGCTTGGTTGACTCCTGCTGGGTGGTGATGTAATGAAAGGGCTTTGGGCAATTCCTACTATGGCTCTGCAGAAAGAGGTAGATCTTTGTTATGTAGACTAGAATGGCCCAGGCCTTTATGACAAAGATGGGGAGGGAAGAGTTTATGCCTCCCTTTTAGGGCAAATATTCTGCCCTTTTAGTATTTCTAAAATATCTCATTTTCCTAGGAGAGGGGTGGGTGCACTGCTAACTTTCTACAATCATATTGTACAACACCAGCTATAATCATGAAAACATCTTTAGCAACCTACTGGACATATCTAAGATGAAAGCAAAAGAAAAGTGCTTCCTCTGCTGACTTCTTGTCCATTAACAATCCTGTTATTTGTTTTTGATGGGAAGGAAAAGCTTGTTATTAATTACAGTAGTAACAACTAGAATCTATGCATTATTATTGGGTTCCGCTAGAGGGAGCAAATGTTCCTTAGTTACATTTGACTTAACCTTCTTCTATCTTCTATCTTCCTAGCTAACAAATTTTGGGAAACTTCAGTATATCCTTGCCTTTTTTCCTAGGGTTCTCCATCCTTACACCTCATTAGGTTTCTACTGTTTGGGAAAAAAAGGCTAATGGAAAGTGAGAAAGACCTTTTAAGGGAATGTCCTTCTATTATATCAATTGGAGGAAATATCTATCCAGGCTTTAGGCTAATATAAGGTATGAGGGTGAAGGTTTGTTCTCCGAGCTTGTAGGTTGCTCTCCAAACATTTGGAAACCAACCCACAAACTCAGAGAATGAACCATCACCCTCATCCTACACCTGAGCTACAGATATTTGCCACTATTGCTAATATAAGGTATGGTTAGTGGTACTTCGGTTTGCTGTTATCAACAGATCAGTTTAATCGCCAGTGTCTGATCTGAGTTCAGCAGTTTGTTTGTGTGTAATGAAGGAAAGGCCCACAGGGAGAAACAGCCAAATTTTAGGCATGAAATAATAAAAAAGTTGCACCACTGGTTTCCAAAAAGCAGCTTTGGGAAAGCTACAGGGATGGGATTCTACTGGTTCCAACCAGTTCAGGAGAACCGGTAGCTGCAACTATCAGCTGGTACACTCCGACTTTCAGCTGGGCCTGCTTGCCCACCCCTGCGCTATTACTCACCTATATTCCCTTTTCTGAAGCCCAGCTGATAGATGCAGTAGAGTAGATTAACACTTCAGCTGTTTTCCTCCTGCGGAAGGTGATTTCTCTGTAAACTGCACATGTGCGTGCAGCACACATCAGGCGCGTCTCTGTAAACTGCAAAGCGTGTGCGAAGCGAACTGGTTGTTAAACCGGTAGGATCACACTCCTGGCTACATAGTTATCTTATTATTTTAAATAGTTCTAAAATATCATCTTGTCTTGGTTTGTCCAATACATCTGAACAGATCAGTTAAAGATTTAGTAATCTGTTTGTTTGCAGCTTCGGATCATATTCTAAACATTCTAAAGTACCCAATGGTATTTTATTTTAGCCAGAGGAACTTGTGGCAGATAAATCTGGAATAAAATACAATAAAGGATTAATTGAGAATTAATCTCCATTTTGGCATTTGCAAAGAGTGGGATACCGAGATAGAAATCTAGAGCAGCCTAGCAGACTTATTTAGGCACCTTCCTTCTTTTTATGGATTTTTCTTTTCAGCCATCCCAGATTCACAGCATCTGTGACTTACTCCGATACAGAAAAAGAATTTGGGGGTGGGTGAGGAACTGAGCTGTTTCTTCACCTGCCCATGATGGTTCTGATCCTTGTTAGGCGCCTAGAACTATTTTAAACGCTAACAGTTGGTGGTTGTTATTGTCAAAAGAAACTGGGATACCAGAAGAAAATGTTTGTTTCCTATTTAATTGGGACAGACCTGGGGTTTTTTTCACCCCAAATGTCTGTAGATCAATAGATAATTTTCTTACTTGGAAGTAGCACAACTAGCTGTGTGGGGAATGGGGATATTATTAACCTCCTTTTCTTCTGTTCTGTTCTGTTTTCTACTCCTCTCTTCATTCTTAAATCAGCTCAGAAGTTTGCTAAACCACCACATCTTTTGTGGACATTGCTCTTGCTAGTAAACTTTCCAAGAAATATCTAGGATGGTCCTTGAGGGTTATGCTAGGAAACATATCAGAGGAGCAGGGGGTTCACAAGCATCTAAGCAAGACAGAAGTGGGCATGTTCTCTCCATGTGAAGGGAAGGATCAGAAATAAAAGTGATGATTTCCTGGAGTTGCCAGCTGCCAGATTGTAGCAGGTGCTATGGAAGCATCAGAGGAGAAGTCCCCAAAAGCAAATATGAGATTTTCTCTACTTGTGATAGGCATTATATTTGCCAATAGGTACCATAAAGAGATAAGTCATTAATTCTCATCAGACAATTTTCAGCCCTAGAAATTTCCTTCTACACAGAGGAAATAGGGAGCATAGCATAATATGTTAGAAGCATGATGACCTAGCCACGAAACGACAGTGAATACAGAAAACAGATCAACAGAGTTGGAAGGGACCTTGTAGGTCATCTAGATCAACCCTCCCCCATTTAAGCAGGAGACCATACACCATTTCTCACAAATTGCAGTCCAATCTCTTCTTAAAAGTCTCAAGCTCCCACAACTTCCGAAGGCAAGCTGGTCCATTGGTTGATTGTTCTCACTGTCACAAAGTTCCTCCTTGTTTTTAGGTTAAATCTCTCCTTGGTCAGTTTCCCTCCATTATTTCTTGTCTGGCCTTCGGGTGTTTTGGAAAATAGCTTGACGCCCCTCCCCTCCTCTCTATGGCAGCCTTTCAAATATTGGAACACTGTTATCATGTCTTCCCTGGTCCTTCTCTTCACTAGACTAGCCATGCCCAGTTCCAGTTCCACTTGACAACTGTGGCAGGAAAGGTTGTAGAGCAAAGTTAATTTTAACCATCATTGGCCTCCAATGAGAAATCTGTAGTATCTTTCCCTTTATAGATGATTTACTTCTTAGGCTCATCACCTGATGTACTTGTTTCATATACTGTATGTTTTCTCCCAGGTATTAAAGGACTGGCTGGGCATTTAGAAAAAACCATGGATCTTGATAAAGGAAGTTGAGAGGAAAGCAGAGTCAGTTAATATGACAGGAATCGACAGCCAAGGAGTTACAGCAAGCTACATGGAACATTCTGATTGAGAATAATGGTCTGATCATGAAGCTCTACAATGAAAACTGTTCCATTCATTTCCTCATGAAATTCCACTGCTATCATACTTCTGCGTCTAGACAAATCAATTTGGCTTTTGCTGAATGAAATGACAAGCTGAGTCTAGATCTCCCCTGACAATAGAGTGGGCGTGGTTCACTTTTTGTTGACCAAGGAAGAATCCTGATGCGACTCCATGATTTGATAGATGGTTTCCCGGAAATGATGGTCCTGGCCTAGCTTCTTGGCAGCTTGCTTCAGCTCTTCTATGTTTTCTGCTTCCGAGTACATGAATGATTGTGATTGCCGCACTGAAAACAAAAATGGTATACAACAGTAGGAAACTTTACTTATTTGTAATCCTTACAGTGACAAAGACTTGTGGCATAAAGATGCATTCATCATTCCTCTTATTTATGTTTTGTGGTTGATGAACATTTTGAACTATGGAAAACAGTGGGGTAGGTCTGTGAAAACCAGGCCTGGGAATTAGAAAAGGCCAATATTGTGAGAACAAGGGATAAAATTAGGGTTATCAAACAGCTTAAGTAATTGGTGCCAATCAAAGAGGAAAAAAGATTCCAGTCAACAAAACCCTGATTAATACACATAACGGAGCTATCACAATATACCAAGTGTGCCTTTCGCAATTAGATATCCTCTAAATGTGTTGGTTTGTAACTCAGAATTTCTAGCAGCCATGCAAGCTGTAGCCAAATATGGGATTGATTTTGCCCCCAGAGATCAGCTTCATATTAAACCAATAAAGTACAGCCATAGATTTAGAGCTTTAATTAATGTGGAAAAACTTGTCAATCAATGAGTGCCTTTTTCTTACTTCAAGGTTATTATTATGGAATCAAAGGTGATCTCAGTTTTTTCAGCAAGGTGACTACAATTGTGTCCTTTTTACAAGATAATAAAAAAAAATCACAAACCCTGAATTATCTATAAACTATAAGAACAGGGATAAGTAGTACTTACATGAATTCCATGAATTGCTGCATCTCCTACGACGAAATCGGCAGCTTTTTATCCGGCGAGTGGCAGCCTTGTGAAGGTACACAGAATTTTTCATAATTACCGGCATCTTGGCTTCTAATTCAGCATTCCGGATACATTCTTCAAAGAATTCTACAGGATGATCAGAGACAGGGGAAATGGAATAAATCCTAGTCTTAGACCATTGTTCCTCAAGCTAGCACTCCATGCTTCCGTGACTTCCTAGAATTATAAATGACCATATTGACAGGAAGATTATGGGATTTCAAAACCACCTTATTTAGAGCAGCAGTCACCCACTGTGGACCACTTGTAGTCTGTGAGAAAAGTTTGGTGGTCTGCAGAAAAATCTTTGCATTTTTTATATTGCACTAAATCAGGGATCCTCAAACTATGGTCCTTGCGCCAGATATAGTCTGCCAAAGCAATTACTCCCTTTTGCTGATGGAATGGAGTCTTCAGGCACTTAGCTTGGCTGCCTATTTAGTAGCTCCAGCCCTTCCATCCCTCCCTCCCTTCAGTGAGCGGTGTGCAAAACTTCGGCCGGGCTCTTCGAATGACAGAGTTTGCAGGGGGCCAATCAAGCGCCCAGCCTGCCTACAAGACAAACATTCATTCTTGACCGTATTTGAGATTCCTAGCTGCAATGGACAGCCAACCTAGGGTTGACCCTGGGTGCTTCTCTCTGCTAACAGGTGGCCAACCTAAGTGCCCGAAGGACCTCATCCCGTAACTAATTCCTATTAGTGGTCCATAGGTTTTAAAATTATGAATTTAGAGGTCTGAAAGAAGAAATCATGCTACTTTAGGTAAATCATTTCATCACCCTAAGAATGAAAACTCAGGCAAGTAAAAATGATTCTTGGGGGCAAATCAAACATGGTATTAGCTGTGGCTTTATATCTTGGCTCCAATAAAAGGTTGGATTTGCCATTCCTGCCCGCTTCAATTCTAATTGCACTCATTAGCCAATGTGGTCAGCAGCTTCTGCTTGATTTTTGAAAAGATAAAGTCCTCCTTTGATTTCACTGCTGGCAAAATTATGGACACCTTTATATAGTTTCCTTAGGAGCAATATTTTCTTGTGGAATTAACCATGGTTTAGTCTAGTGCAGTGGTTCCCAACCTTTTTTTGTCCATGCCCCAACTAAGCATCTCTAAAATCCTGATTGCACACACCCCCCCACACATATAATTCTTACTTTACTCAAAAAGTGAACTCTACTCACATGGAGGAAGCCTAAAATTAACTTGGCTTAAACAAGGTTCAAATTGCCCCCATTAAAAATCAAATTGCCCCCCTATGGGGCCTGGGCCCCACTTTGAGAACCACTGGTCTAGTGTTTCTGAATCTCAGAAACTTTTAACATATATGGACTTCAGCTCCCAGAATTCTTCAGCCAACATGCTCAGGGAAAGGATTCTGGAAGTTGAAATCCACACCTCTTAAAGCTGCTGAGATTGAGAATCACTGGTCTAGTCTATAGCTGTGAGATTCCCTTGTGGTCTCTGATTTAAGTACTGTTTGTTTAGCTTCTCAGCCCAGCTGTCACCTGCTGAGGTTGCATTTAAAAAAAGCAGGGACATGAAATACAAGAATACATTCCATGCTTTTTTAAATTTGACCTTCCTTCAGGAAGTTCACCCATGATGATTTTTTTCCTTCCTAGACTTCGTTAGCTTAGATTTTTAGAGTGCCAAAAGTGCTACTGCAACACTCCTGAGGACTGTTTAGCAGATTCACAACTCACGGTTATGCAAGGATTCACTGGCTAATGCTTCCAGCTGGAGGCATCTGCAAGGTGATACTTCTTTTGAAGTGGTAGGTTTTATTGTAGAAGCTACTTAGCAGCCGTGGGGAAGGTCCACTCACTTTTCAGGTTGCTGACGTCAGCTTTCATTTTTTCCTCCTTCTCTTTGTTGCGATGCTTGCAGTTTAAGCCTTGTTCAAGGCTCTGCAGGGCCTCTTCAGCCTCCTGCAAGCGTTTCTCCAGGTCCATACGCACCTTCACTTCTGCCTGAGCCAGGAGGAAAGGAGACAATCCCCCAAAAAATCCAGAAAAGAAATGCAACAGCAAATTGCAAACAGAAGCAAGAAGTACGTGTGTGTGTGTGTGTGTGTGTGTGTGTGTGTGTGTGTGTGTTTTAAACAATTGGTACACTGCCTGGGGGGTAGCTCCAATTCCCTTCTCTTGATGTTATTTTATTTTGTGTCATTCAGCAGTAGAAGAAGGGCAAGTGAGATTGTTGGCTGACTCTATAACACAGATTGTGTCACCTTTATTTTTTCTTTTTGTCTAGAGTGGGGGTGTTAAATTAGATTTCATTGAGGGCTGCCTCAGGTTTGTGTTTGACCTGGGGGGGGGGCTGGGGTAGGTGTGGCCAGAGTGGGCATGGCCAGCTCAACGTTACTCGTGTGATCAAATGCCACTTTTGCTAATGGTTTGTTTTGTTGGCCCTTTGCCAGCGAAAACGGAGCTGCACGTGGCCCTCACGAGCTCTGTTTTTGGCTGCGATGGCCTCCTGCAGCCCTCTGCCAACAAAAATGGAGCCTGTGAGGCCCGCACACAGCCCTCACAAGCTCCGTTTTCACTAGCAAAGGCACCGTGGACTGGTCCTTCACTATTTCCAGGGTAGCATCACGGGCCAGATCTAAGCATCCCACAGGCCATATCCAGCCTGTGACCCTTGAGTTTGACACCCCTTGTCTAGAAGAACAAACCAAAAATTGTTTTGGTGAGATGGAGCTTAATGAAAGGATGAACTAATACGTCTTTCATGTGGACAAATTCAGGGTCTTTTCCTTTTTTTTTTTTACAAAAAAAATGTGCTTAATGGTAGAGTGGGGTCACTGTTCACATCCCATAAGTCTGTTTCATGTAGATACTGCATGACAGGAGACTGAAATTCATTAATGAAGCCATAAGGAGTTCTGGAAACTGAAAAGGGAAGCAGGGCCAGGTTTAGGCCTAAGAACCACCTCTACCATAATATAAACTGTACTACCATACCTTGAGGTCTCTCTCTGTCTTCTGCTTCTCGGCTGTCAGCTCAGAGAGGGAATTCTGTAGGGCCTGTGACTGGGAGGAATAGAACTCCCTCTCTTCTTCCAGAGCTCGGGAGCGTTCTTCATTCTCCTTCATTCTATGAAGCAGAGGAAAAAACATTCAGTGCAGGGGTGGGTTCCGGCAGGCACTACTGCAGGTTCGCTCATGGACGTGCTGCGCGCACGCTTGATGGGCTTGATGTGTACATGCATGCATGCGCAGTGCAATAAAAATTGTTCTGCGTATGCACAGAAGCACAAAACGAGATGGTGGCACTTATGGCACCACCCAGAGAACCAGTTCTGGGGCATGGCAGGCGTCAGTCACTGCCAGTTCCAGCAACCCTGGTCACCAAACCGGAACTGACCACTGATTCCATGATGCTCTCATCTCATTTCTCCCCTTCCTGTCTTTACATCGTGGGAGTGCCAGCCTACAATACCCAGGTTGACTTTCTACTCCAGTGGGGAACAATAGATTCCTCTTGCAAATTTCACTTGCTGTTCCTACTTTTTGTAAAAACGAAAAGGAATAATGACATAAAAACAACCATAAGAACAGCCGATGGGCCAGAGGTGGGTTCCTACCAGTTCGCACCTATTCGGTAGAACCGGTTCATCAAATCTACCGAACCAGTTAGAAGAGGTTCCACCAGTGGACCTGGAAAGCAGGCCACACCTACAGTAGAGGTTCCAAAAAATCTTTGAAACCCACCACTGGTCCTTGGATATGATTATTCTACACTATCATGCTCTTATTTATAAAACTCAGTGCCTCTGTGAAAGGTAAGGATGACTACTGCGTTTGTGGTGCAATCAGAACATTGCGTGTGTTGAAGTTGTTTTAACGCAAACCAAAGATGCCTTTTAAAAAACAAGTTTACATTATATTATTATGCATTCCAGTGTTGTGTGTGAGGTAATTTAAGGTGGTTCTGACAAGTGTCGTCGGCATATTCATATCAGGTCACATGGGCAGCAAGCCACTCCCATCCGGTCACATGGGCGGCAAGCCACTCCCACAAAGGAGGCCACACCCACAGAGTAGGTTCGAACAATTTTTGAAACCCACCACTGCGATGGGCCAGAGGAAGAAATGAGTCAGGGCTATCAACTCTACTGTCTCCTTAAATGCGAAAAGTCAGCTACCCAAGTTGTAATATTTTTGGTTTGGAAGTCTCCCCCCCACCACCACCACCTCACCTTTTCTCTGCTAAGAGTTTCTCATTCAGCAGCTGGTGCATTTTCTCCTCAATCTGATGTAGGCTATTCTTCAGGTCCCCAGGGGTGCTAGTTTGCCCCGAAGGGCCCTTCTGGGGCTGCAAATGGCTTCCATCTTCTTCCAGCCTCTCCAGCATGCTTTGTTTCTCCAGAGAAAGTTCCTGATAGCCAATACAGAAAGGTTAAGCAGTGATCAGGGCTTCTTCCTTTCCCATGACTGACTTTTTGATGGGCTACCCTTGAAAAAGGCAACTTCCACAACATTAGAGTTGTAGGATTTAAAAGGATGGCTGTCATTGCAAAGCCAGTAAGGTCTCTAGGCTTTAATGCAAAATTTATCAAAGAGAAACCTAGCAGATTAATTTTTTATTAGAATAATACATTCATATTGGTATCGAATAGGGACTTTTCTACCTGTCATGCAAAATTAAATGCACAGATGCTACACCAACAACAGATGCCAATTATGAGATTGGAATAAAGTCTACCACATTCATGAATACAGAAAAAAGCGATACATTTCTGAGAAAATTTGCAAAACAGTAGAAAGTCAGCGTTCCTACTCCCAAGAGAACTCTTCAAAGGATCATTTCACATAGAGTACCAGACATAACAAAAATAAAGGCGACATCTTACATTCCTTCAGGTACACATAAAGGAACAGAGAAAAGAGAATTGGCAGGCTTGGCTTAATATATGTGATAACCTAAAGAGAATAGCTTGGGGCAGCTCAGCTGCTAAACTAAGCCAAATGATCTTCATACCTCAGGCAAAAATATCTCCAAAGATCTATATCCCTGATAGTAAAACAACAATGACGGTGAAATCTCTAACCATCATCAACAGAACATCCGCAAACAGCAACTGCAGGCAACTTCCTCATTTAACGAAACATCAGCTTAGCTTTGAGATGGTTCATTTGCCATTAAGAAGAGGAATGGAGATTCTGTATTAATGAGCTGCACCCTTTTGTTACCTTTTTCTTTAGCTTAGAAACCAAAAACATTGAACATATAAAAAGCGAACGTGAGACAAAATCTCAAGATGCCTATTTCACTGAATAAGCCCAATATTTCTGGCAGGTAGGAGCTCCTATTGTATAAACTACTTTTTTATGTGCTATTGACTATGTAGTCCAATGGGCACCATTCATGGAAAAGAGTAGGCTGGTGAAAAGCATAAGAGTACAGAAGTGTGACAAGATGGGTGGGTGGGAAGAGAGGAAGAGAGGGAGGGAAGGAAGGAGGAAGGAAGGAAGGAAGGAAAGAAGGAAGGAAGAAAGAGAGAGAGAGAGAAAGAAAGAAAGAAAGAAAGAAAGAAAGAAAGAAAGAAAGAAAGAAAGAAAGAAAGAAAAGCCTTAAAAAGACTTCTGCCTGAAAGGGAGAGATCACCCAAGACTGACAAAGCTGCTAAGTGGGTCCCTAAATGGAGCACCTTAACAAGGATGCTCAGTGGATCCAGAATACTGCACTTTCATTTGGGATGGAGAGATGGAATGAAAGAGGCATGGTTGACTGGAATCATGAACAAGCTGGGTTTGGAACCTCAACATTTCTTTGCAGCTTTTATTTGTAATTTCAATTATTTAGTTATTTCTAAGGAGGCCCTTTACTAGTCATTGGAGGCTGCCATCAGGAGAAAAACCAAGCACCTACTTCCAATGTCTTCTGTAATGCTTCTGTCAGAGTTTGTAGTCCTTTCTTTTCTTCTTCTACTCCTTTGAGGGACTGGGCAGTCATTTCCAGCTCTCTGTTAAAGAACCACGCAAAAGCCATTGAAGCATATTTTTCAACTCTGTGTTGTAATACAAGACTGAGGATGGGCATCCTTTTAATCATGTAAATTTTCAGAGAGGAGACATTCAAGATCACAATAGCCATGGTGGAGGTAGAAATTAAGGACATTTTGTTTTGTTTTTATTTTTAGAATATTGAGGGTACACTTGAGTGCTTTATTTTTTTTTAAATGGACTCCAATCTATTTTAAAGCCTATGCTACAGTTTTAACATACTGTATTTCCTAACTCAAAATTAGCAGGAAATCACATCCCCAAATGTTGGCATCACAATTTTAGAGAAGTCTAGATGGTGAAAAAAATGTATGAAATCGACCAGATACATTCAATCCTAGAATTGCAAGTTGTGTATCTTTTTTTTCTGACATGGGTCAGGTCATATAGCTACATTGCCAACATGATGTTTAATATGCAATATAACAGATAATACATAAGAAACATTTTAGCTACTGAAAATCTAAGAACTCTTACAAAGACATAGCTTCTTTTTCAATACAAGTGACCTGATTTCATGATATGTATCAGCAAGCACCAACATGACTCTTTTGCTGCTATATCTTAAAAGTAGGGTAGTTTAAGGTAAGGGATAGATGCAGTGTGGCATTTAGAAGAAAATGGAAAACACAAATGTCTATCACTTTCTCTCCTTTGCTTTCTGTCTTATCTGAAGAAGAAAGGTCTGTGTTTCTCTTTAACCGCATTCACAATATGTGGATATACTGTCTTATATTTCTGCATTTTTCCACTGGCAGAAATTCTCATCTCTTTCCATCTCCTGGATTTAGGCTCAGGAAAGCCATTTCTATACTCCTTCCTCCACAGAGGTTCACCATCCTATTTCTGCATTGTTTAGAACTTACTCAGTCTAGTGATTGCAGCAGCAAGGTATGTGACCCACTATCTCCCATTAGTCAGCTGGAGTGAAAGAGGGTAAACTCTCATTGGCTCAGGACGTTTTGAGGTGAGAAGAATCAAAGATGATTAAGGTTGCGTTTTAAATGTTTGTCTGAAATGAGGGAGGGAGGTTGAAATCTTGACAGTGTGGAAGTGTCCGATTTCTCCTGAAGATGGCACTCCTTTAAAATTGTAATTTTGCACAACATGTGGAAAATATTTCTCTCAGCCAACTCACAGCTCAAGTTGTACAGATAATGCTAACTAGGCTGTGAGCCATATTTAAAACTGATTTACCACTAATGCCAGCTATTATTTGGTTCTCTTGACAGCTGAGGGGCATTACCGTTTAATCTGCTCCTGTTCCCCTCGAAGATCTTGTACTACTTCTTCAAACTGCTTATTTTCTGCCTCCAGTACTTGATTGAGATGCTCCAAGGCCTTAAGAAAAAAGAGAATAAATGCAGAATTCAAACGACTGCAGAGTTTGCTTTCTAGTTAAAGTTTGAACATTTACACAGCTATGTAGCAAGTACAACTTACAGTAAATGTTGATACTAGTGTTCAACACAAACTAAGATATGTGAGCCTGCTGCATATGCACTTTCCCCCCTCACAGGTTGCTTTCTGAATAAACATTGGGGACTTTTCTAAAACAGAGTGCTTTGGAAAGCATTTTTTTTAATGATGGGGAAGGAAAGACAGCATCTGTTTTAAAGTGGTGCAGCGACAACTGACATTTTTCAGTCTTAAGAGGAAAAGTATGCTAAGAAAGTAGACAGGTAATAGCACACTCTCAGTAATGGGATGACATAACTCCCTATCACACCTCATAATCACTAGGAACTTAGTCTGTGTTCAACCTTACTTTGTAGCTCTTTGATCCTCAATGAGGAAATTGCTGTTTCAAAACAGTGGCTGCCTTGGGCTTCAATGAGCAGACTGTCTTCCCATTCCAGGATTACTTTCACCTACCCAATACTTTCTAGGTTCCACTATTAACAACTTGATGGGATTTCCTGTGTTTCAGGATGCCTACTAACTAACAGCAAGTAGTGGGTATGATGAGGTACAGGGGGTAAAGCATTACCAATCAATGGTTACTCTTATTGTCACTACTGGTACGCTGTTCATGCACACGGCGGACATGCGCTGTGCATGCGCCTGAGGCAGGGACTTGCTCAGGCACAGCATGCTGTGCACACATGCACAGTGTGCCTTTTGGCATAAATACAGCTATAGAGCGCGGGCAGGTGGGTGGGCCAAACGAGCCACATATCGGTACATTCTCAGCTGCTCCAGGCCACTACCGGTACGGCTGCACCGGGCCGTACCCGCAGCAACCCACCATTGCTACCAATGCTCCTGCCCAATGCAACATCTCCTCCACATTTGTGATCTGGACTACCTCTGAACATGGCCTAGTTGCTCCAAACAAATACTGAAGGTGTTGGAAGTGTGGGTCAAATGAAGAGGCAGGACTCAGAATAGTGAGTAAACAGCTCTTTATTGCAGGCTTGGTACATTTTGCTGCAGGCTGTCAGACAGCTCCCTCTCTTAAAGGGAGCTGTCAGGCAAATCAACCATTCAGGTGGCTCTATTTCCCCGCCTGTGGTGTCAGCCAATGAATTTAAACCTTCCTGCTTTCCCGCTTGGAAAGCGGACCTGAGTGAAACCTACATCCCAGGCTTCACTCTCTATTAACATATGTAACAGATATCACGCTCAAAACTAGGTTGCTGACTGGACACAGGGATGGAGGAGAGCATGGGATGAAGTAGCCAGCAATTGCAAGGAAATTCTGTCCTCCTTGAATAGTATACAAGACTATGACGGTGATGGCAGGGAAAGACCAAGAAGCACAGTTCTGATCTCATGGCTGGTGCCCTCCCAACTAATAAAAGCAGTCAAAAGTACAAGCAAGTGAAATTCCTTGTCTGCATAAGCAGCAAAAACATTGTAATATACCCATTATTTGAATTAGACAGCAACCTGTTTAGATGGTTGGGCTATTGAAGAAGACCCATAGGAGAAGAAAATGGAGGAGGCAGGAAAAAGATAGTGGTCACCAGAGCTGCTGCCATAATTGCAACAGGGGCTAGACTGACACCCCAAACTGTTGATGACTAACCATCCAGAAATACCTGTCGGATCAAATGCTAGTGGTGTGATCCATCTTAGCTAGAGAGTTGCACAAATAGCATAGAACTAGAGATAATACTTACTGTAAATAGTGACAGAACTAGCAACTGACAGAACCTGGTGTCTCCTTTTTTTCTCTCTCAAATTGAATGTCTATGCAGCATGTGACTAGTATTATTTCACAGGAGAGTTTATTTTTTTTAATTCAAGTTTAAAAATAAAATAAAAAATTGTAATCTGGGCAAACTGTATCAAGAGAATTGGGGAAATACTGCTTTAAAACTGGAGCAGCAAAAGACAATTTTAGCTGCCTCAGCTATGATCTGTAAATAAAAATTGGGTTATTATCTAAATTAGACAAGAATTGATTCCCATAATAATTCCAATGCATTTAACTCTCCTCAGCAAAATGGGTCTATGACAGTGTTTCTCAACCTTGGCCACTTGAAGATGTCTGGACTTCAACTCCCAGAATTCCCAAGCCAGCATTCGCGAATGCTGGCTGGGGAATTCTGGGAGCTGAAGTCCAGACATCTTCAAGTGGCCAAGGTTGAGAAACACTGGTCTATGAGATATTATAGGATTTACTTCCAGGAAAGCATGGGTAGAATGGCAGGATGCTCAAGGATTGTGTATGTCCACATCCTCCCCCACCAGATGTCTCAGCACTCAGACTTCCTCACTCAACTTTTCTGCATGTTGGCCCCAAACTAGGAAATCAGCTCCACGGGAAGGCCGAAACTACTTTTACTGAGATTGTCTATGATATAATACACGCAGAATCTTGCAAGTTGGATTGTGTTGTACAGTATCTCCTCCCCCTTCTTACACTCCAGTGAATCAGGATGGCATCTGCCTGAACCGCTTCCAAATGTTGTTTCATTTCTTTGAACTTAAAAAAAAATCAGCACTTTTTTGCCTAGGCAATATGAGTTCTCCCGCATATCTCCCTCACTTTCCTTGTTTTCTATACTGCAGGATTGAATTGCCCCTTCTCCCTCCCCACATGTGAAACGTAGGAGGAGGGCAATGGAGCAACAGAAAGCTACATTTCCAATTCTCTCTTGAATGTGAGCTGAAATTATATGCCAGAGTGGGAAAGGAATTATTCCCTTATTTTATCACAAGGTCTCAACCTCAATGTTCACCCAGGTGTCGCATTTATTAAGAACTAGAAATGTTGCTCTTCATAGAATTGGGACATTCTTCTCCAACTCACTCCCTCCATTCTGATTGTTAAGCATTATCATACATTTTCAAGAGTAACCTATTTGCAGAAACCAAACCAAGAGAGGTAGGCAATATCCCTGGGTGAAACAAAGGCAAGATTACAATGATAATACTACTCCAATTTGTTCAACATGAGAAAGAACCCCTAGTCTTACAAATAGGGACATCATGCTATTTCAAGTTGACTGACAAATACTATGATTGGCCAATAGTCTAATGAAAAGCCCATGATGCCCAGCCAGGGTATTAACGGGTAATGGGAATTATGGTCCAACAAATTTGGAGGACAATAGGTTGGAAGAAAGGTATCTAAAGTCTAAACTTTAAAAGGTGAAAAAGCAAGCAGAGGCCAACTACACTGTAATTCAGTGGAACTATTGAGATAGACGATAGATATTTCATGTATGTAAGTTAAGCAATTAAAATGAGGAAATAAAACCTCTCTCTGTTCCCTCTGCAGGCATAGCTCCTCTGTTTCTTCCATCAGTTTATCTGCAAATAGACAATGATCAATGAAAGCAATCACCATCGAAGTGATAATTGAAAATTATCAGACACAGATTACATGGATCTTGAAAAATGCAGCTTTGGTTCTTGTACAGCTTAATGTTCTGATTTGAACTTTATGAAATAGCTTCAGTAAGCTTGTTTTTTGTTGCATCCATAAAAAACGACAGCAAAGAATAGCTTGCTCTGCTACTCACGGTTTTCCCTGCAGAGCTTTAGCTAAAACCAATATGCTATAATTTGCAATTCTCTCACCAGCTTCATCACCTTTACTTAACAGATCAGAGTAAAATCACAGGATATGTGCTAAATTAGACCAACAGCAAAGTAGCGGAGAAGGCTTTGATTTATTAAGAGGTTATGAGGGGGAAATGGGCATTAAAATAATAGTGTTCCTAGCAATAATGTGGATGTTGCCTACAAAACAAGTATGGTGAAATATTTGGCTACCCACAAGATTGTTTTGTATCTATGAATAATGTCACTCTGCTTCGAGTTAAAATACAAGAGAAAATATGAAGCAAGAGAAGAGCTACATATGGGGGAATATTGATTGCACAACCTTTTAATTGGTTTTTCCCTCTACGCACGTTTTGTTTTCCTGTCACATGAAGATTTTAGTTGGAAATAGGAGACTATCTTAGATTATGGAAACCATCTGCATTCCTGAAATTCTCATTAACTTTGTCCTCCTTTTGTTTGGCCTCATTAGCTCATGCTGCTTGATTAAGGTTATTAGTTATACCAGCTTAAAGATACAAAAGAGCCAATCTCTCTCAGCAACTATAAAAGATTGCTCTATGGGACTCATCAGCATGTCGCAATCTGATTTTCCTTCAGAGATTTTTAACTACAATTCCCATCACCCTTATAACTATCCATGTTGTCTGGAGCTGTTGGGCATTTTAGTATAAAACCTCTGGCGGGCACCAGGCTGTCTATGCTTGGAGTAGACCTTACTCTCTAAAGTGGTACATGTCTCATATACTGAAGTTTTCTTCAGAAATGTTATTCTCTCCCTTTCATTTCCAGGCCCTCTGAATTGACAGGGAGGCCTACACCAGTCTTCCAGTTCTCCATTATTAAATAACAGCTCCCAGAATTCAGAGCCAGCATGTAAAGCCAGGTTAGGGAAGGCTGCTCTATAGTGAAAAGCAACAACTGGAACAAAGTTACAAAGCTTGACCAAGATCTGGAACCCTGATTGCACAGGGGAGAGGCATAATCATTCTATGGAGAACTCAGCCTAATGTAGTTATCTCTCGTGACAGATCTTAATTCACATGGGGAAGAGGCTAAGAGTCTTCAGATGCACATCACTGCTCACTTGGCATAAAAAACACAATGAAAATTCAGCAGAGGCAACAAGTCTAACAGGATTGTACCAGCATGGACAAGAACAAGAATTAATCAAACCATCAAATTAAACCTTTATCATGGCCAAGGTTGGGCATAAAACCATAGGGATTATATATTGTTGATGTGAAAAAGCTTGGAAGTACTGATAGTTCTCAACTTGTGACCACAATTGATCCCAAAATTTCTGTTGTTAAACAAGTTAACTGAGTTTTGCTCCATTTCTTGCTGCAGTTGCTCAGCGAATCACCTCAGTTGTTAAGTTACTAACATGGTTGTTAAGTCAATCTGGCTTCCCCATGGACTTTTCTGGTCAGAAGGCCACAAAAGGTGATCACATGACCCCAGACAGAGCAACCATCATAAATATATGCCAATTGCTATGCATCCAGATTTTAATCACTAACCAATGCCAGTTGTAAGTGTGAAAAATAGTCATAATCCACTTTTTTCCAGTGCCACTGTAACTTCAAACAGTCACTAAATGAATGGTTGTAAGTCAGGGACTACCTGTACTGAGAAACCTTGGCCAAGTACTGAAGGAATGGTGATATGAGACAGGGAGGGTTCCTTCCCAAAGCTGGAGGGCAGGCACCCCTGAGGAAGCCTTGTCTGTCAAGACCACTTCCTAAACCAGAGACATGCAGTCAGGAGGCAGGGGAGGCAGAGCTTCACCACTGTCATCATGAAAAGAAAAAAAAATGTAAAAGGAAAAAGGCTGAGGGAGTTGCTGCCAGAGTCACAGTGGATGACTCTGCTTAGTGCTTAACTGTTTAAAAAAGCCTTTAAAAAACTGCCCCCTATAGGAGGAGGCAGGAGAACCATGTGCCTGATCTATGCGTCCGCAGCAGCCCGCAGCAGAGGTGGGTTTTTGCCAGCCGCTGCTGGCGGGCTGCCACTTTCTTTCACCCGCCTCTGTGTCCGCGGCAGAGTCACAGTGGATGACTCTGCTTAGTACTTAACTGTTTAAAAAAGCCTCTAAAAACGCCCTCTACAGGAGGAGGCAGGAGAACCACGTGCCTCATCTATGTGTCAGCGGCAGCCCACCATCAGAGGTGGGTGTTTCGCCCACCTCTACTGGTGGGCTGCCGCTTTCTTTCCCTTGCCTGTCAGAGCTCAGGCGGGCGAAAGAAAGCGCTTTAGACAGTGGGATGTCGGGGGAGAGGACTGCCTCACCAGCCATAAACCTCACCGCACGTCACTGTCCTAAACATGTGGGAAACTTCCAAAGCAATTCTTAAGACTCTGGCATGTTCCTATTCTGTCATCTTCCCAACTGGATAGAGGCTTACATAACAAAAATAGGCCACACAATGGGAGACAGTGAGTGTGAACTGAGTAGCGTCAGAAGCACTTTGGATTCAAAGAGAAAAGGTGCTTAGGTTTTGAAGGGGTGCTTACATGGATCCTCTTTGCAGCTTTCTGACGTCCTCTCCTGGGACTGCCTGACTGTCTTTGGTAATCGCAGAGCGATTCCAGAGGCGAGTCTGTGAGGAAATCTCTGGATATATCATGAACTACCTTTTAAAGCCTTTGCATCTGAAGTGCTGCACTGCCTTATTTAATAGGTTGGTGTACAAATGATAATATTTTTAAATATATGCTGCTATTAGTTCCAACCTAAATAGTCTTGTTTCTCTTTGGCCAGTTGTAGTCCCTGAGCTTCAAGGCTCTCAATCATCGCTTCACCCAGCTGAGCATTTCTCCAGGTCCTTCAAAAAAGGGAACAGAAAGAGAAATCAAAGAATGAACACAGACTCCTTTTCCCTTTCCTCCTTTTTCTTTCCTCCTTTCCTAGGTGTCAGACAAGGGGAGGTGGTTCTTTCTTTCATGTTCTCTCCCAGGACAAAGGAAAATAACTTTGAAAACTGCTGACAGTCTTGCCTTCCTTCTGTACTATTCAGTTGAACAGATAAAGTGGGAGAAGCTGAAAAGAACCAGCACTATGGTGCCTCTAACAGAGAGGAAAATTGCCAGAAAGGAGAAGGAGTTTACTAGGACAAGGCTGCCATGCAAAGGAAGGCAGAGATAGTCCTTGAATTATGACTACAATTGAGCCCAAAATTTTGGTTGCTCAGCAAAAGCGTTGTTAAGTGAGCTTCACCACATTTTACCCAATCTATGACATCTCCGGTTGAGTAACATCAAGTTGGCCATTCCCACCTGGTCACATGACTTCCAAGCTACTCCCACCTGGTCACATGACTGCCAAGCCACTCCCACCCCACTCACATGACTGCCGAGCCACTCCCACAAAACAGGCCACACCTACAGAATAGGTTCTAAAAACATTTGAAACCCACCACTGCCATGAAGGAATCTGGAACTCATTTCCCTTCCAAGAATAAAAGGGCTGTAACAACAGGATGCCTGCATAATTCATTACTTGAATTTTTTCTTTCAATATATTGGTCCGGACCTTTGTCTCTTGCTACCTAGAGCTTTAAACCCTCACTGCAAGTCGCAAACCACAATTCTCATGTTTCACTGGCACTCTATTATTTGGTACTGGTTAAAATACTTAACGATATACAATATAAAATTGTTCAATGTTGTGTGCAAACTGCTTCCATTTCTTGTGAGTCTGCAAAATGGAATTTGAGAATCCTAAAGTACACATGGATCAGGACACTAAGATTTGGAGCAGGCTCCACCTTAAACGACTATGGCACCCAGATTTATGTTTCAGGCAGATATGGAAGCTCAAGATGGATTCCCCCCCCCTTATTCTGAATGTTGGAAGAATTCCCAAATGACTACTGCATTGGGATATAGTTGGCTGACATAGATTTACTCAGTTGTGTGATGGGGTGAGAGATATTACATTAACCCCTATTCTATTCTCTCCCCAAGTTGAGAGTACAATAAAAAGGAGATAGATCTTGCTTCACAGCTCTGTCACAGATGGCTAGTTGGCTCCCGAAATCCGACCGAAGCCACATTTTTCAGAATGTTCTTGACCTTCACAGTCAAGCTACCCTCCTTAACTAAACAATTGCATGACTGTTGAAGCAATTCTTCAAAGCTATTTTAAGCTGTACCAGGCAATAAAGATGCTCCTCATTGCGTTTGCCTTGAAGCACAGGTGGGAGGAGATGAGCAGGACAGAGCAAACTATGTAGAAGATAGCTAATGGCATGAAGAATTACTCCAGAGTAATTTATTATTGCCGGCCTATAGCCAGGAATCTTGCCAGACTAAAGCACTCTGTCTCTACTCCTTGGGAAAGACCCCCTCCCTCCTGTGAATCTGCACTACATTCCACCACAGTAAGAGATCAGCATCTATTGCTCTCTCTTGTACTCTCCATTTAAGTCCATCTAAATGTAAATTAGACTTACCCTAAAAGTTCCTGTCAAAATGAATGGAAACCCAAATGGCAAAGCTAGTACTGCAGCAGAGACTGCAGTGAGCACTCCCCTCTTTAACCTCCCACATTAGGACACCAGTCTGGATTGCTTTCCCCTGCAAAGCTGGCAATTTGGGTGGGAAGAACACGGCACTTAATGGAAGAAGTATGTGATTAGATGAATCTGTAGCCTGACCCTTGGTGTTTCATAAGCTTTATATCAGCAAGGAATTCAAAGTTGTTTTAACAATACCCCATTGGCTGATTATTTGGGGCCATGCACAATGCACTGCCTTTTTGATGGGATCACTAATTCCACTCATTCTGGTTACAATATTCTAAATTACATTATCCATTTTTAGCTAAAGATAGATGACAGGAGTCAAGAGCCCTTGAACTGAACAGGTCCTTCTGACTCTCTTCCAGCTTGTTCAAGCCAGATATGCTTATCCATTTGACATGGAGCTTTTCCCACTGTTGAAATGAGTATCATCACCCCATCCTTGAAATGTCAGAAAACCAATCAAGAACAAAATTGCCTGTCCCCATTGCTGATCCCTACCTTGCTTCTATTCCCACTGTGCTAGGCACCTACTTTCTCTCTAAAATAATAGTGATAAGCCTAATTAATTTTATATATCATGAGGCTGCTTTTGGGTAGTATTAGAATAAGGCGGGGATTCTATTTTAATACAGGCACTGGTGAGGATGATTTTGGCCTGTCTCATACATGGGCTGGGGAAATCAACCGGAGGCAAAGTCATAGGGACATGGCAGAAAAAAGATGTTGCAAACGCATGCTTGTGTTATAGCTGGATTCACGTGGGGAAAAGGTTCCTAACCAAGATAAGTCTGAGTCAGACTTTCTGGTAGGCAGAGATGAGCCATCAGCCTGGGACACGTTCACCCAGAAGTCAATCCCACTGCATTCCATGGGATCTAGGAAATGCATTTTATGTGGCTGCCTGGGTGTCAGATGTAATATATTAAGGAAAGAAGCTAATGCAGGCTCTATCCCACAATTTCTCTTTAGAATCACATTTCTTTCCTAGCAGCCTTTTCCCACTACTGAGTTAAAATGATATTTACATCCCTGAGTCACGACAAGACAAGGCCAGCATAACATTTGCTGTCTCTGATCTCCATTACCGGTCCGTCTCCTGCCTTCACTGAATTGTTAACACTCAATTGTTGCTCAAGTGTGTTGTTCAGATATGTACGTGTGCCACTCATAGGCCATGGCATTCGCTTGCTCCTTGGCTTTTTGCCATCTGTTTTCAACATATCAGAAGCCAGAAGGGAAAACATGACTAATCACAAACCAGAAGATTTTTACTTCAGAGCTCTGCCTAACTTCTCTCGGCTGGTTTGTCTGACCATTTTTTTAATACTATATTTGCACATTTCCTAAAATTAAGATAATTGAATTTTTTAAAAAAATCTATTAAAAAACACAAGGGCTGAAAGAATTTAAAGAGGAGGGAATCCCTGCCATAAATGTACAACCATCTCTAGAATAATTGAAACTGGCTAGATCATGGACAATTTGCTTTCTTACTTGTGAGAGAGGGACTATTGAAATTGACCAATAGAGGGGAAAGGACAAACAGCTACAAATCCAAAACCTTGTGTTCCTTGCTGAAAGGGTGGAGTTCTGCTATCTTCCTTCTATTATATTTCATCCTGCCTTTAATAGTTTTACAAATAACTCAAGATGGGAAACATATCTAATACACCTTTCTCTTCCTGTTTGAATGATTGGCCCAAGGCCACCCAGGCGGGTTTCATGGTTAAGGCGGGATTAGAACTCACAGACTTCCACTTTCTAGCTAAGCGCCTTAATCACTAGACCAGACTGGTTCTCCCTATTTGATAGAAGCCTAAAGAGAAGTTGATATCAGAAACAGAGAAATCTTGGGAGGTAACAAACTTGAAAGGAACTGGGGAAACAAATTGTTAACAGAGAAGGCAGAGACAGCGACAGTAATATCTGATTCCTCCTACTGATTCCTCCGAAAGACAATATACGTAGTTCAAAGTTGAAATGTGGAGTCCTTGATGCTCTCTGCATTTGGTTGTTTGGAAGTGACTAGGTAACACCATCAGTGCTACTGAGTGTGGCGTTTGCTCCCAGTTTATATGCAGATTTATTTGGATTTCTCCTTGATAAGGATATTGGGTTTTTTGCTTATTAGTTGCTTCTACTCAGAGCCATGTGAATATCATAGATTCAGTAAGCATTTACAAAGTTGGGCATCCAATCGCATTCTTAAAATCAAGTCCACAGCCCTAGGCAATTTATACACAATAGGATTCTATTGATTTTATTGGGAGAAGAAAGCACATGTCTAAAAGTGATTATGTGCCACCCAGAATTGCAATGGAGTTGGACAGCTGTATATATTTAATTAATAATAGTAACAGCAGCAACAACAGCAGCGATAAATAATATGCCACACCCCCTGTGTATCCTGAGATGCAGATAAAACAATGGAATCAGCAAAAGCAGGGCTTACTGGAAGTACGCCATAGTGAATTCTTCCAGGGTATTAATTCTTGTGGGGTTGAACTGTTTATATTAACCAAAATATTTGCAAAACCAAAGAGCCCTTCCAGGTCCTGATTGCACTGACCTTTCTTGTTGTCACTCTCCATTCATAATTCTCCCATCTTATCTCTATCCTCACACAATATTTTTAAGAGAAAAACTGCTAAAGAAGAAGCATTCAAGCCACCATACTGCGCAATGCTTATTGACCATAAGAACTCCAAAATAAAAGTAACGGTGACTTGGATGCAATTCAAAATCAAGACAAGCAAAATGGGGTGATTGCATGGCACACTTACACTTTTCCAGACTCCTGAAGCATCTCCAACCACTGGGATTGTTCATAAGCTGATTCTGCTGCTAGTACAATGTTGCCCTAAAAAAACCAACAACCCCAAATCATAAACCCTATCTTTTCTTCAAGAGAAACTGGCATGTAAACACAGCTGATCAAAGAGGAAAACAAACAACGATGATAAAAAAGAAGACTATTTGCAAACACATACATCGGTTTTACTTGCATGACTTTCCCAGAGTAATACTGGGAATGGTAAATGTTGGGAAAACAATTTGCATTGATTCCTGGAAGGAAGTAGCACAACTTAAGCGATTGAAAGGGATGGTCTACAAACAGACGAAAAACCTTAGGGATTTCTAATGTCACAGCTAACAATTCTCTTTACTGGCAGTTACACTCATGTAAAACATCACAGGTCACCCAGTCTGTTAGCAAATAAGCTACCAAAGGGAAATCAGGTTAATAGAGTAGCAGAGTTGGGAGGGACCTTGAAGGTCTTCTAGTCAAGCTCCCTGTTTAAGTAGGATACCCTATATCAGTGATGGCTAACCTTTTTGTCCTCGCATGCCGAAAGTGTGTGTGACAGCATGCATGCCCAAACCCATAATGCAATGTGCGTAGAACACCCTCCCTGTGCGCATACCATGCCCCCTGCGCATGTGCGTGCTCCTCCCCCGTGCCCCATTTTTGGCCTAGTAGGCCTCCCTGAAGCCTCCTGGGTCCAAAAACAGGGCTGCCCCCCGACCCCCACACATGACTCCCCCACGCATGCGTGCGTGTCTCCCACATGCATGGCAGAGACCCCAAAATCAGCTGTCCAGTGGGAGGCGCACGCACATGCACAGTGGAGCCAAGGTGGGCGATGGCTGGCTTGCCTGCAGAGAGGGCTCTGGGTGGCACACTTGCCATAGGTTTGCCATCACAGCCCTATATTCTGGACAAATCTCTTCTTAAAAACCTTCAATGATGGAGCACTGTTTTATTGCTTGGGTATCTCTGATGCATGTTTCTATTGGGCAATTTACTTCTTTACTCTCTAATTAGCAACTTGTGTAGTATTAAAAATCTATTAAATGTAACAAGAAAGAAGAAAAAAAGAAAACTTTACATGGAAGTCCTCATGAGAGATTTTCATTGCATAAGGCATATTGGATTCTTCTTTGGCTTCTACGATGCATCCACCAAGAGGTATGACACCCTGAGGAGGCACCAAAGATTTCAGACAGTTGGTTAAAATCACCATTGAGAAGTGACATGATGCAGTTAGAACTAGATAAGATTGAGAGATGAGCATCCAGAACGGTGGTCCTCATAGAGCTAATGATAACAGAGAAATATATACAGGAAGTACTCCAGCTTAGAAACAGTTATGGACAGGCTGACTATAGTACTCAAGATGGCAAAATTTATTTATTTGTTTGTTTCTTTACCTACTTATTTAGCTATTTATTTAATATACTTCCTATCTCACTGTTTGGAGCAACTGTGGCTGAGTGGCCGGCCGGCAACAAGATCTGACTTGAAAAGGCAGGTGACACATCCTCCACCCCCTGCACATCAATGAATCGCTGAAGCTACATAATGTCTCCATGAGTCTCACAAAATAGTGCATGTATGTTAATATACTGTGCAGCCTGTTTTCAATGGTTCCTGAAAGCATTGCATGGCTTCAACAATTCCTCAGCTAGGGAAAGAGGAATGCTGTCCTCTTTTTGTCCATGTCGAGTGATGTCATGCGCTTGTATTTTTCTGACTACATAATAAGACAAACATTTGACTAAATAACCTGTTCCAGTTTGCTTACAAATTCAACTTAAGGCTAGAGTTAGGAACAGAACTCTTTCTTAATCCTGAGACTTGCTGTTCAAGGCTCACTTAGCTCATAGATACTAACACACACTCTCAGCTACAACATCATGTGAGGTACTTTTTGTAAAGAAAATTAGCTGGGGAAAAAAGGATTATTAAAGGAAGGTGTTTCCAGACAGATCGGTTCTATTTCTGTCTGACTGAATACTGAATATTGTGAGTTTATTTTCTCATTTGTTCCTATATGTTGGTATTATAGAAAGAAAATAAGTGGAAATGATAAAAATCATAAACTGGTAATGACTGAAAGTTATCCTCCTCCTCTGTAAATGTGGAGGGATGTTTACACAAAGGCTTTGCAAGTTTTCTTAGCTTCCCTGATCCACAAGAACCTCTTCCAAAAAGGAAAAGGAGTACAAATAATTCAAACACGTTGTTGCTAGTTGTAAACTCTTCAACAGTGAATGTTTGGCCACTGTTTTCTGTGCACTGGTGACCTCTAGGTTACACCATTAGAATGTATTTCTTCTTGAGCAATTCTTTAAGATTTCTTCAATATTTCAATTAATGCCAAACTCAGCAGATAGATCATATGGATGAACCGTGGTGGCGAGTGGTTAGAATGCAGTATTGCAGGCTAGTTCTGCCGATTGCCAGCTGTTTGCAATTTGGCAGTTTAAATCTCATCAGGCTCAAGGTTGACTCACCCTTCCATCCTTCCGAGGTGAGGAAAATGAGGACCCAAATTGTGATCAGCTGGTAGATCTCTTAAGTTACAAGGTGTAGATGAAAAGTACTCTTTTTTTTAATGAGAATTTTGAAAAACAAACTTTACAAATATTTATTAATGCCCTTCTGCCATTCTAGCAAGCTCAGATCTTTTTTGAATTTTGGTAGCGTTTGAAAAAGAAATAAAAATTTAGGTAGAATGTTCATTTTCACTGCTGCTATTCTTCCCAGCAAACATAGCTGTAGTTTCTCCCATTTTTTCATCTCTGTCTGTATACTATGCCATAATGGTTCATAATTATACTTGTATAACTTCCCATTTGAGGTTGAAATATAAACTCCTAAATATTAGACCTTTTTAACTATTTCACATCCCGTCATTCCTTCTAGTTCGTCCCTTTGTTTAGTGTTCATACGCTTAAGTGTCAATTCCTCATAAAGACAGAGGGGAGGAAGTAACAGAAGTACACCTAGTGATCTGTACATGCTATTCTCAGGCTGAGCATATACTGTATATTTAGTGGTACCTTTTATTTAAAGGCAGAAGGGCATAATCACCTCCATGAATTATTACTGAGTTTCTGAATAAAAACAAAGTGAATGTCAGAAGCCTTAAGCCAATCTACTCTAATGCATAACCCCACAGTTTCTGAAATTCCTAATGTTCAGGGTGTTCAGAAAAGGAGTACAATTTCAAGAATAAGAAGTATAGAATGGAGAAGCTATATTTACTTACCAGGAATCTTGGTTAATGGCAGTAATTAGGACCTGGAATGCTGTTGCTAAATGATATAGTCATAAAGTGTGATATCATATAACCATACTGACTTATGATAGCAAATTCCAGCAGTTCTAGTTCATGTTAAGTTCTAGTTCATATTAAGTCAATGGCGACTGCAATACTATTTAGACTTACCAGTATATACCGCTTCACAGTGCTTTACAGCCCCCTCTAAGCAGTTTACAGAGTCAGCATATTGCCCCCAACAATCTGGGTCCTCATTTTATCGACCTCGGAACGATGGAAAGGCTGAGTCAATCTTGAGCCGGTCATGATCGAACTGCTGGCATTGGGAATGTAGAGTTAGTCTGCAATACTGCATTCAAACCACTGTGCCTTTAAGCAAATCCCGCATGGTCATTAAATGCAGTGTCATATGACCTTGTGGTGACTTTTCCATTGATTTTGCTTGTTGGAAGCCAGCTGTGAAAGATTGCTCATGTGACCACGGGATTTTGCAACCATTGTCATTGTGAGCTGTTTGCCAAGTACCCAAACTGCAATCATTTGACTGCAGGGATGCTGTGATGTCTTTAATTCTGAGGAAAGGCTGTAAGTGTCATTGTAACTTTGAACACTTGCTGAATGAATGGTTGTTAACAGAGGACTATCTGTATTTATTTACTTACTGAACATAATTGTTCGCTACTCAGTTCCTAATGGCTCTGAGTTGCTTACGTCAAGCAACAAATACCATTAAAATAGAATCAATCAGTCAATCAGTCAAAACAATCACTCCAGATGGCTTCACACAATCCTGGTTGTCCTCAAATGCTTTCTGAAGTGCCACAACTTCCAGGCTTTTTGGAAGCTAAACTAGGAAAAAGTAATCTGGATTTCAAGGGGATTAAAAATGCATGCTATATCTTAAATACACAGTGTAGGTTCATTTAAATGTTTTTAAAAGTTCATTTTAAGTACACAAATATGTTTTGTGAAGCAGAAATCCAGTCGTTCTAGATTCCCTTCTTACAAAACCCTATCTGAATATCTTTGGAGATGTTGCTAACCTTTGGATGAATATTGAAGTACCGATTATTTTCAAAGTTCTTCTTTTCACTCTCAGCATAGTAAAGCAGAAAACTTTCCTTGATGATAAAGAATCTGAAAAAGAAACATATCTTTACATAAAATTTTAATTCTCCAACTGGCAATGGTAATGTAGTTATTTGAGCCCTGATGGATGCTATGGGTCCACAATGTAGTAGAAAGTGATATACCTGAACAAGTATGAATTGGCTTTTCTGTAGATTTAGCCATTTTCTTATGATATCTTTTGCTATTCTACTAGTATCATTTTGAGGAAACTTGCCTTTTACTGAATTCTCTGCAGATCCTATTTTACATTGCAGTGATTACAACCTGTTGATTTACATTCTTAAACCTCAAAAAGATAATTGAAAGTTTCAGCATTTTTTCAAGTCTAAGTATTGCTACCTAATGCCAGCCTCAGAAAAATTACATATACCTGTACTATCACACACCGAATTTTTGGGGCAAAAGTAATGTGGTACTTTTAAATATTTATTTGTTAAAAATGCCTTCTGTATAAATTCCCATTATAGAAAATCTGGAAACAGTTAAAAATGTTGAACTCCTTCACAAAGAAAAAAAGATATATAGTCTTTGATTATTGTCTGCTTTGTTTTACAACCATTTGAAGTTGGGACAGTTTTTTTTAAAAAATCTTGTGACTATTCCTCACATTTAGGACCCTCTCGGTGATCACTGTTGCCATTTTGTGTGTTTCTCAAGTTGTAACAAATAGAGTACCGTAAATAGAAAAGGCAGAAGTAAACTTGATTTGCTTAATGAGCAAAGAGGAAGTGAAGTTGTAAGCCTATTCCAGTCATGTGATGTTTCAATTAGTGACTGTGGAGCTTAGCGTGGAGTTGCTGCTCCCAATTATGATTGCTAAAGTGAGGACTGCCTGTATTGGGAGAATTAGTGGCTGGGTAAAGTCATGGTAAATAGGTGAATTGCTTTAAAAAGAAATCCTAAAACATATCAATGATGCAGACTCGTGATACATGAGAAGATTCTTCACTTCATCAAATTCAGCTTAGTAGTTGTAGCTCAGAGAGTAAATATAAATATACTCTCTTGTACTTCTCAGTGTAATGATTCACTCTAGCCATTATATATGTACAAACAATATTCACTGAAGACATATTGTACATAATGTACAAAATGCATAATGAGGTCTAGATTTTTTTATAAAGACACTTTAGTTTCTCATCGGTAAGCATGCTAATGAAATGGGTGAAAATAAATCTTAAAATCCACTGGCATTGTCTTTGGAGTGGAAGACTAAAGCAAAATGTAATTATCCAGATGGGAAGTGTCTTTTACAAAAGGAATTAAGATAAGAGATGTATTTGTCATGAGATATAGATAAATTTCAGAGTAATTCCAATTCTCAGCAACTCTCTTAGCAAAAAGAAAACATTTTCTGTCTAAAGATAACAAAGGCACCTTTCAATTCTTTTAAATTCCTGAACTGGTGAGGTTTCTTTACTTTCCTCATAAAATCAGACCAGAATCATTTCTGTCAACAATGGCATGGCTAAGCTCCAATTATTTTACCATCCATATCTCAAAGACAAAATATCACCTCTGTAATATAGGCATGCTAAACTGAGAATACATGGATGTTTTAAAATGAATGGAAAATAAATTATTTTTGAAACAGTAACTTTGCAGAAGGATTATCTTGGGAGTCAGAAGCTTTGGGTACTCACAAATGTGGAAACTGGGTAACCCAGAGGTTGCTTTCTTCTTGAAAGAAATAACAAACACATCCCTTGAATGTTATCCTAGATTCCATCCTTCTTTTCATAACACAACTCATCTCAATACCATGGAATGTTTTGGACATCTTTCTCTGGACCACCATCTATATCTGATCCTAGACAGAGATAATCTGTGATATTCATGCACAGAAACTGTAGCTGATGCTACATTTCATTCCTAACACTTTCATTGGTTTTAGAGCAGCCCTTCCCAACATTTTTTTCTATTTGTAGATCCCTGGGTCATCCCTGAAGCTTTTGAGGATCATCCCATGTATCTGAGGTCAGCAATGCAAGCACTATAGCACACAGAGCTTCTTCACATTGATTTAATTAAATCTAGGCACTGCCTTACTCTAAATGACTGTGCAAATCTTCAACGTTTGTAAGAAAAGCAAAAAAAAAGAAAGAAAAAAGAACAACAAAATTTTGCCCAAACTTAGACTTATCTACTGATTCACAGTTCTTTACAGCCCTCTCTAAGTGGTTTACAGAATCAGCATATTGCCCCAAACAATCTGGGTCCTCATTTTACCCATCTTGGAAGGATGGAAGGCTGAGTCAACCTTGAGCTGGTGAGATTTGAACTAGCTGAACTGCAGCTAGCAGTCAGCTGAAGTAGCTTGCACTCTAATCACTATGCCACCTCTTCCAAGATTTAAAATGAGGAGGCCCCAAGCGCACAAGATCGGGCATCTTCAGAGATGTCAAGCATTGTGATTATATGGGTATACAAGGGTGCGAGGGAGAGTTTTTTGTTACCCACATTGAGAAATCAATTGTAGGATGTTTACTATTCTCAATAGTGATTTACAAACCACAACCAAGAGTTTGTGTTTCTGTATCTAAATAATTTCATTTGCTACCAAGTCTGCTATATCTGGGCTGCAAAAAACGTGGACAACCATTAGATGGCAGCAAAGAGTTTTCTACTAACTATTTCTTGGTTTCCATCCAGAATTTTGCAATCTGTAAGTAGAGGTGGGCGTTGTGCTATAAAATCAAGAGTGACCCGCAAATTGTTTGTTACAAAATGAGTTACACATACATTTGGCATAGTTGAGAAAAATATATACATTCTGTGATCAACCCTCAGAAAGTCTGTTTTCTGCAGAAAAAAAATGCTGCTATGGTTTCTAATGTATGCAGTTAATGAGCTTAGTTAGATAATATTTATAAAATCTTTGAAAACTTAAAAGAATTCAATTAAGTAAGCTCCGTTTTTTAACATTCTTTGATCTAAGATCCACAGATTTTTCTTTCTTTTGTACTGTACTGTTGTAAACCTTCCAGGTACCAAATAATACACATAATTGAAACTGGGATCATTTTCATCCTTTGGGAAACAGATTCTGGTAGAAATGGAACAAGAGCGTCTCCAGGACTTTCCATATCTCAAATGTACCTACTGAGATGGCATACTTTTCTGTTACACGTTTTGGCAATAAAACCAAGGAGAGATGAGGTTGGTAGTTCTGCTTATTAAATGGAAAAGAGAGAGATTTAATTTAGGGAGGAAAAAAGCTTCAGCATGAGTGATTCTAAGCATCTTTGTAAACTTTGGATGTCCAGATTGATGTTGAAAGTTTCTTTTTAATTCAATGAACTCATAAGTAAAGCAGAATCTAATACTTAAAGCTATACATTCCCTGCAACAATTCCTGAAAGGGATGCCAGCTCTTATGGGATCTTAATTCTTGTTTAAGAAAAGGTTCTATCTACTGTTATTCCAAACCTTCAGGTAGTCACTAGGTATGAGCCTGGGGGGTGAGAAAGATAACTAATTGCGGGTCATTTCTTTATATTCTAAGTGTAATTTCCTAGTGTTGATCAGCTTCATTTTTAATAGGTTTTGCTCCTGTTTTTCTTCTGATTGATCAGTACCAGCTGTTATATGACCATTGAATTGCTGTGGCTCTTTTAGCAGAGTGCTTGTCAAACTGTGACAGATGAGTCATGCCATGTTTCAGAGCTGGGTGGTGACTGCTGTTTGGTGACACTCTTATAATAAAGTCACAAAATTGATGACGCTGCAAGACTGCCTACCCCCAGGGAATGCAAAAAAAAAAGAGAGAGAGATTTGCAAAAGGAACTCTTTCCTCTCTTTTACTGATGGTTGCTTTCAACTCGTAGAATTAAAACTATCAATTATTAAAACATAGGATTCTTCTGGAGGATTTTAAGAAGAGACTGGACAGCCACTTGTCTGAAATGGTATAGGGTTTTCTGCTTGAGCAGGAAGTTGGACTAGAAGATCTCCAAGGTCCCTTCCAACTCTATTATCCTGTATTATTCTGTCATATCAGAATCATCTCTTTCTCTAAGTGCCTTCATCAATGTAGCTTAGAATCGTGATGGCGAACCTATGGCACGCGTGTCAGAGGTGGCACGCAGGTGCCCTCTCTGATGGCACGCGTGCTGCTGCCCCAGTTCAGCTCTGCCGCATATGCGCATGTGCCTTCCACCGGACAGCTGGCCTTCGGGTCTCTGGCGCGCAGGGGTGGGATGCATGACATGTGCAGAGGCCCTGGGTGTGCATGTGCATGGGGCGGGACTTGTGTGGGGCCCCCAGGTGTGCATGTGCGGGGGGCAGGACGCATGCACTGGGGCCACGCATGCATTGCATTTGGGGGGGTTTGGGCACACACTTTGGGTACTTGGTTTGGAAAAGGTTAGCCATCACTGGCTTAGAATGTCATCTGTATTCCTTAAAAAGCCAGAAACTTCTTTTTATTGACTTATAATGCTGATGTTTTCAAAAGGCTATGATTTTTAACATTTTGAAATTTTCCTAAACATTGAATATTTTCCACTTTAAGGAAGATTCCTTAAATATATATTTATGTTTGATTAATTCTTCTGAAATGCTAAAGAGATCAATAAAAAGAATGATTCAAGTGCTTCTTGACTAATCTGGTGGTCCATAAAAGACTGCATTGCTGCCATGCTCTAGTATTATGGTTAAAAGAAGAATGCACTGATAACAATAGAACATCAGGCAGGCGAGTGAAGACTGGAGAAATTTGGGATGGGATTTTTTTGGGCTCCTGAATTTTATTTTCCTGACCTTTGCATTATATTCTTTAGTTTGCCATAGAATACCAGTAAGAAACCATACAGTCAAAGTTAGCAAGTTGCTGCAACATTTCAGTGGTATGATTCCTGTTAACCAAAGGTTTTCAACCCCTGGATAAAAACAGTGCTGACTGGGAATTATAGGTGTTGAATGCTTAACACGTTATCTAGAGTTTAAATTAGTCTAGAGACATTATTCTTAAGAGGACTTGAGTTCATTCAGCACCTGAGAAAAGAATGTGCCTATTTTCAGAAAAAAAAGGTAGTATCTCTCTATAGGAGAACACATTTCAGTTAGACTTTCTGCAGAGTAGGGAAGTGAGTGGATCAGAGACAGACAACAGGTGTCTTCCAGATGTTTTGGGTTACAAATCTCATAATATCTTGCCATTGCTCATGTTCATTGGGGCAATGAGAATTGAAGTCCGAAGACTCCGGAATGTACCAGGTTGCCTGCTTCCAACCATATTGAACTAAATGAGCCTGTAGTTTAATTCAATACAAGAGAGATTCCTGTTTCTTTTAATACCAATTCTAAGATAATTTATTCATATTTTAACACTGAATCATATTCTTAAATTTTATGTAATCTGTATTAGTAGTTTTGTACATAGAGGGGAATCTACTTCTTCCAATGACCTTCAGCAAGGTTTCAGCAAAGTTTTCCCCAAATAAATGGCCTGGCATAGCATGGGGTTTGTTCCCATTACATGAATTTAATGCCAGTCTAGTGTGTCCCATGGAAAGAGCAACATAAGACCTAACAGAAGTTTTGCCATCGAAGTGCCATCTAAGACAGAGGCTTTCACTGAAGCCAGGAATCAGGATGGGAGCAACATCCAGAAGGGGGATCATCTGTGGAGAGCAGATGACTTCTACACTTCTCTGGGTTCTATCTAGACCGGCTCTATGCTTGCTGTGTGTCTTGATGAGGCTTGCTGTCCTTCAAGTTAATAGGCCTTGTTATCCCTATGCAAATAATACATTAGCTTCCAAAAGTGAAATATCTTGACTATTGTCTCTTCTCATTGCAAATTAGTAACACTTAACACTGTTGCAAATTTGTGAAACAAAAGGAAAGAACCAATAACCATACATCCCATGACAGTAATCCTTTCCGTTCCTACACACTGTTTTTGAGGCAAGTATGTGTACCATAAGTACAATTGGTTACATTTCATGTCTATATGCATTTATTAGCTGAAAGCACAACTAAAATAGAGATTCCGGGCAAATTTTATATTCGTGTCGTAACATGGTATTAGAGATCTCTTTTTAAAAGTCCTTTCTATTCTTTTTTTATTTTTTATTTTTTTATTCTCTCACATACCATTTTAAGCATACATTCACATAATTATTATTCATCTTTACATTTGTCATTCTTATACATTTGTTATTTCATTTAATAGGTTATAATATACAGTTTGGGTTGCTTTATTTACCACCCCTTCCGCCTGTTGTAACACCACCTTATTCTTCCTTTCTTTTCTCCCGACCTCTCTTCTCTACTTCCTTCCTTCCTCCTTTCCTTCCTCTTCCTTCCTCCCTTACCTCTCCCCTACTCCTACCCTTCCGCTTCTCCTTCCTACTGTCTCTCCTTCTCTTTCTCTCCCTTCCATCCTCCTCTCCTTACCTCTTTCTTTTTGATAGGCTAACAATAGAGAATGAGAGTTTTCTCTGCTACAGTACATGGAGGACCTTAGTTTCCATAAAACTGTGACTGGAATTGAAGAGGATATTTCAGGATCACTGTTTGGGTCAACTAGCCAACTCAGGGGAGCATAGATGACAACCATCTTCTTGCCAGACAGAAGGTCCTGCTTTCCTTATAGGACATTTAGTTCTTTAAGAAGAGGAAACCCAGCTCAGCAGTGCCAGAGAATATTGATTTCTCTGAGGAAGTGACAGCTCCTCATCACTGTTTTTAGCCAACTGCTTACCTTGCAAACTGTTTTATGACTTGCATTTTTACTATGCTTTAGGCATATGAAGCCTGTGGGGCGAGGTGCTATTTTATACAATGCCCTCATACTGTGGTTGGAGAGCATTTTTAATAACCAGCACTATTCTTATTTAATCAGGAATCCTTTTTGTTTGGCTCTTGACAGTTGGCTAAGTTTTTCAAGTCAACACCTCCTCTGCTTCAGAAGGGTTCTGCCATTAACTTTTGCCTCTACTTAGCTGCAGAAGGCCCACTAATTTCTATGCACACAGCCTGGAATATCTTTTTCCATGAGTTCACAGGTACAAGTTGAGAATAGAAGTACAGCTTGAGCATATAGTACCTCTTCTTCACTTCTTCTTTTGCTCAGGCAAATTAGCAATAAAATACATACACTTTAAAAAAAAGATTGATCCAGAACTTCATTTTTTGAACAGATGAACTCAAGGAAAAGCATTTCAAAGGTTCTTCACAGGGAAGAGCAGAGAGAAACTACTAAACCATGTTTTCCTCTCTGCAGTTCCTTTATGCTGTGCTGGAATGATAAGGCAAAAGAAGAAACAGAGGGAGGATCAGCACAATTTTTAATAAAAAATCTCCCATCTGTGTTTCAAGGGAAGAACCCTGCAAGCAGAATTTTTTTTACAGAAACCCTTGATCCAAGCTTCTCTTTATATTTATTCACTGTGCTTTCATGTTCGGTTGGGCTATACATTAAATGCAAATATAAGCTTTTTCTGGAAGGACTGGTAGAAGGAAGATTAAAAACAAACCTTATGTGCTAAATGTTTCTGAAATCTGGCAATAGCATAAGTTACTCCTGAGCACATACATAGTTACTATTCCAACATTATATTTAGGAATAGGCTATTTATTATGGAGATGGCATTTTCTCTTAACCCGTAATATTTTGTGATTGAGCAATAGAATTGTGCAGCAATTCTGACAACGAGCACAAGATAAATATGTGCGTAGGATTAGATAGTGATAGCATGTGATATCATGAACAGTTTCGCTCCTCCCTGTTGTGTTGGCACCGTGTCATGTCTTCAGATCAGGCAGGCAGCATTCCCAAAAAAGCATTTTGGAATTAAGTTCACCCAACAAGCAGCAAACAAGCAAGAAAAGAAAGCCTTCACTGCTTGGCTAAACTTTCCCTAGAAGTGGGTGATCTCAATTTAGCCTACATTCTGTAAAAAAAAGCATGGAGTCCAAATGGAAATGCTACATAAGTTTTCTCTATCTCTTATATACAGTTGGCACCTATGCCCCTTCTTCAAAGAGCACAGAGAATTGCAAGCAGAGTCTTTGCCAACCCACAAAATGGACCACAACACAGAAATTGTGTTTGCCCAGATTACTAATTAATAGATTCCATAAAGTTGCACAATAATGATGATGGTGGTGACAATGATTTTGATCCTGCACATTAATAAAGCCCCATTCCTGGACTGTATTCTTCTATTCTGGAACTCATCTGTCTGGACATTTTAAGATCCTGCCTGATCTGTCTGGATATTTCAAAATCCCAGCCTGTTTGCTATCCCAGATTTTCTGGATTTTCCTTCCCATTATGAACTCCATAATCACCTTCTTTTCTCTTCTCTTCTCTTCTGCCCTCCCTTTTTGCCTCTGCAGCTCTATCCAGACCTTACCTTCTGGACCATTTGGCTGATGGTCTCCCAAACGGTCTTTTCCAGAGCACTCCATACAGCTGCACTTTGGTGCGGATATCCAAAGCATCCAGATCTGTCGGATCCATGGAGGGGGAAGGAGAGACCGAGTTGGATTTTGAAGTAAACATTATTAAGAGGCAGACTTAAAAATATATATATAATTCTCTGCCTCTGCTCTGCAGCTGTAGGAATCCGATTAAATGCAACGAACCAGAAAGGCGTAACTGCTTACTCGGGGAGAGAGGGGGAGAGAGTGAGGCTTAGCTCTGAATCAATAACTGTGCTGCCAGTGCTCGATATTTGTCTCCCTGATGCAGAGATGATGTGAGCTTCCTCGTTTCATTTCACTTCCTGATGCCCTGAACAGTGAGGGAACATTCCAGACAAGCAGGAGGGGGAGAAAAACCCCCTTTTCATGAAGTAGATGGAGCCCTCAGTGTAACAAGCCAAGGCATAGTTTGTGTGACAATGGAGCATTCACAAAGTATAGTTGCAGATAGAATGAAATGGCACTCATATTACTTTCCTAGTCAGTTTAGTATGATGGTTAAGGTTTAGGGCTAAGAACATGAAGATCTGGGTTCAAATCCTCAATCCATTCCCTGGGTAATTCTCGTGCTGAGAGGCAGTAACCAGCCCAATTTACCTTGTCAGGTTGTTGTAAAGATAAAATGGGAGGAGGACCCAAGAAGGGCCTTCTGCTGCTTGAAAAAAATATTGGGGATAGTTATGGCACAAAGGGTTCCTTTAATGAATACACTGGATGGGACTAACCACCTCTGAGCTCAGTGAAGATTGCGTCTGTTCAAACATTGAGCATTCACATACTATATATTTGAATATAAATCCCACTAGCCAAGTTTCCATTCAAATGTGAGATTTAAGGTTGAAAAGACTCAATTTTAATTTATGAACCAAGATATTTTTAAAATTATTTTAAATTTTCTCTGAGATAAAAAAAAACACACAAGAATCTATGATAAGAGCTCCGAACGATACATCTCAACATTCATTCACAGCCTACTAGAGGTGGTATTCAGCAGGTTCTGACCAGTTCTGGAGAACCGGTAAATACCACCTCTGACTAGCCCCACCCCCATCTATTCTCTGCCTCCCCAGTCCCAGCTGATTGGGAGGAAATGGGCGATTTTGCAGTAACTTTCCCCTGGAGTGGGGTGGGAATGGAGATTTTGCAGTATCCTTCCCCTGCCATGCCCACTAAGCCACACCATATCCTCTAAGCCACGCCCACAGAACTGGTAGTAAAAAAAATTGAATCCCACCACTGCAGCCTACATGTAACTTGGGATCCAAGATTTGAAGACAAGATTCAGTTTAAACCACTCAGAGATAGTTTGAAAAGATGATTTGATGAGAAGCTATCATGGAAGCCATTCTTTTGGCAGAACAGGATGAAAACCGTCAGGCTTTCAGAGCACATTATGAAATTTCAGCCAGAGAACTCCATTATTATTATTTTAAAAAAGAAAAATGCACCTGCACTCTTTTAAAGCAGAGATAGGGAAAGGAAATACAGCAAAAATTGTTTTATTAAAGCTTAACAATAACATGTTCAGAAACTGTTTAAAAAGTAAGCTCTTACTAAACCGATTATCAGTTTTTCTGGGTAGTTACAATGGCTGATTGGCATGGAATTGTTTGTGCAAACAATGTATATAATAATATCCCATGATATAAATAGAAATATGTATTATATGCAATAGTTTAACCTCAAACCACAGTATGTGAAACCTACTTACAATGCGAAACCATTTGACCTTCTTGTCTCAAAACAAGCTGCCTGAACAAATTCTAGCAGAGGTGTGAGAACATATTCAGCAATGCAGCAATAGCAACAGGACAGTTAAAAACCAGGCTTTCTTCTCTTGCATGCATTCATTTTCAACATGTGTGGAATATTGGAAAGTGTCCCATACATTATGGGTTGTGGTCATGGATGTATTTAGAGATGCTTCTGCCTAACTACATCTCAACAAAGAATCTTGGCAGGACTTCTTGAGTACTGAGATGATGTTGGAAGCCACACTTCTGTTTTTGAGCATTGCAGTGTGGGAGATGTGGTTAATCCTTGCTTGTCTAAAATTTCAGATAGGATTACCATTTTATAATTTCTCAACTTAAGTTTCTAAAAAAGTTTCTTTAAAACATATGGGTTAGATAGGAACATTAGTTTGCGCTCCAGATTTCACCTTTTTTAAAATGGAAGCTAACTAATATGTTATTTAAAGTTTACTTGAAATCAGAAAACAAAAATCAAACCTGTAGAATAGAATATGGGAAAAAACAGGTCATCAAAGAAGAGATATAGGTAGTCCAGAACTTTAAAGAGCTATCAGGAAAATTAAAACTCAGAATGAACTGACTTTTAACAAAGAATAACAAAGGGCTTAAGATATTTCCAAAAATAAAACGAACAGAGAGTGTGTATCAGTTATTCAGTGGAAATCTCAAAATGCTAATACATAATTTGCAATCACTGCAAATGAGTCCAATTTTGACTCAATCAACTGCTGCATCCTGATATCAAATTGTAGAAAATAAACTTCAACTCATTCATTCCAAGTCAAATTGGTATATTGTTTTGATTACCTGCCATGATAAATTTTGAAAATTCATATATAACATATAGAAGAAATGAGATGTCCTCAAATCCCCCTTGAAAATATTTTCTCACCAATAAGAAACTTTGTTACCTGCTCCCAATAACATTTTTAAACTGTGGTGTTATAAAATAGCAACCTATTTCTCCAAAATTCATTATAGTATGAATCTCTTCATTATTATTACTAGCCTATTTAACAGAAAAAAGCAACCCAAAAGATGGGCAATTAGATCCCAAATGCCCCCAAAAGTGTGCAATTGTAACTATTTTTGTTGTCAATAAATTTCTTTCCACTAGTGGTCTGATAGTTATAGGTAGTAATTGTATTGCCAAACTATTCCTGCTAAATTCTCTAATAGCTCCAAATAGACTGGATCAGTTACTAGAAGAAATCTTGTCTTCTATCTACACCCGATTCAATTGTGTAATTTCCTGTTATCTTCCTCTCCAACTCCCATAATAGTCTATCACCAAAATCATGGGAACCCACTATCGTAGGGCACAGATGGTGGGGGGAAGTGCTCTACCCAATTGTTAAGATTGTGGTCCATACTCGGAAAGACCAACTAGAGATTGACAAAACTACCTGGTCACTTTTGCGCATATTTATTTACAAGCCTATCTATCCAACCTCTATACCTACCCGCATTTTTTAACAGAGATGCCTAAAACCTGGCAGTAGAATAGCATTTTCATATAAAAGACTGGATAGCAAGTTCTGTACACAGGATTCTATCTGTCAAAAGTTTGAGCAGTTTATGTTAAATAAAATACATTAACAATAATTTCCTTTTTCTATCCATCTGGATAGGTACCTGAGTAAGTTTCCAAGATGTTCCAGCTCCATTTAAACAAACTTAACTTTGGATTTTTTAAAATAAATTTCCCTTAGAAATGTCTGGAGCTAATAGCATGTTGTACTTTTGTGATCATTTATACATTTACACGGCTGCCGAAATCAAACTAGGTGACTCTGGGTAGTGGACAAAAAGAAGCCCATAATTAATACAAAACAACAAATTAAAATATACTGAACAATGACCAGACAAAGAGAACTGAAAACCCTTCTCTTACCATTGTGGACTCAATTCAACCTGATCCCAGAACTGGGAGAAAAAAGCCAGGTCTTCACTGCTTTCCCTCCTAAAGACATGCATAGCTGGGGCCAACTTTATATCTAAGAAAAGATCATTTCAAATGGCAGGGTACATCACAGAGAAGGCACACCTCATGACAATTTCAATGAAAGAACAAGAGTTTGCCTTCTCCTTCAGAATGTATGGGGATGGGCAAATATACCCACAGGAGCAGTTGGTTCGACAGGCAACACAATCCTGTCAGGTAGGGTATTACCAGCACTTTGAATTGCATCTAGCCTGACGTTATCATCCCAGCATAATAAATATCCATAATTAGCTGGGCTGGTGCATTATGGTCCAATTGAAGTTTCCAATGATCTTCAAAGATATGTAAATCACCAACAAGTTTTGAAAATAAGAAAAAAATATTTAGTAAGTACATTTAATACTTTGGCATGTTACATTTGGATGCACTGGGGGAGGGATGACAAAGTATGCTGATTTATTATGCTTTTCACTAGGTTCTTCTAAAATGGCTTAATCAAATCTGTTTCTAGAACTGAGTAAATGAGATAAAGCAAACTATAAACCATTTCCCCTTGAATAATCTACATATTGCTTTTTTGTTACCATTAAAAAACGAGACAACTTATTTCAACAATGCAGCAAATAATTTTTAATATAATAAAAACATATTTAAACAGTTCACAATTAAAGTGAAAAAATTAAAAATAAGGCAGCCATCCATGGAATGATCTCATGTGTACAAATGATTTAGAAAAGACATTAAAATCACACTTTAGTACACGGAATCAGGTATACAGCTATGACCAGGGAACACTGCCCATAAAATCATAGCTGGTTAGGGACGTAACAGAACCACCTAAAAGTTCGTATCTTTTTGAAATGGATAATCTCCTTCAAATGCTGCTGCAAGGGCTTCCCATGTTCCAAGTTACCTATGGTTCATCATAAAATAGCACAGCAGCCCTATTTATTGTTCAAGTTTTCCCATTCTGGTACAGCTGGATATTAAAAATTATTTTCACTTAGGATATTGGAAAATCACTTATGAGCTTTTCTTTTCCACTGTTTCAGAAATTCCAAGACATTTCCTTTCAATTGAAGATACTGCATTTCCTTAGTATATCTGTCAAATATTGCAAACTTAAGCTTCTCCAGCATAGGGAAAAGATTGTTTTATGAATAATGGCAATTAGGTGACTGAATGTAATGTTGCATACAGACACAATTCATAGTAAACATTTCCACTTTCAACTCAGTCTACAACTGATGTGACCTTTGGAAGTGTTGGAATTTGTAAGAATGTATTAATAAAGCATCTCTATTTTAGCAATCCATGGCTTTTAGGTTTACTGGGAAGTTCAAAATACAATTTGGATATGATTAGTAATAAAAGTCAAGATGAGTAGAATTAGACTACAAAAAGCAATGATTTGCATTGATTTTTAAAACCTGGGCAAGGTTAAAATCCATATGCTCAAATCCAGATGATTTGTCAAAACGGAGCTTCTCAGTATTACAAGAGATCAAATTTCTGGAATTGTGCTACAGAATTTGTTTTATTATTTAGAAATTCACTTCTCAAGGCTCACCACTGCTACAATAGTAGTTAGCAATTAAATACTGGCAAAGTATTCAAGGCACCTTTGCTCCCACAGAGGAGCAAATCAGCCCCACAAGCATTCCCTGTACTGGCTTATGGTGTTTATTGTGCAATAAACATCACACATTAAGCCTATTCATTGCCTTATAAATAATAATTTAGTTCTAGATACTGAGTCCAGGGTAGTAAAACAGGAAAGATAGAATTAACAGACTTGCTTTCACAAATTTGATTAGATTAGGTAGCTTCCAATTAAGTTTTGCAAGTAACAGTAAGCACTTAAAGCTGAGTCTGGCTTAAAACAGAATTCCTGAAGTTCTCTCTCTGTTACATACAACAATCAAATATTTTTTTAAAAAATGTTGATTTCAACTCAAAATTATATCCCAGAACCCCTACTCTTTTTCCAAATATTTCTATATTAATGACATTTCAATCAAGTTTCGTGACTTGCCATTTTGCCATTATTTCCCAACTTGCTAGTTTGAAGAATAGATATTCTTGTCATTTTTCCCAGCAATGATAATTTGGCATTTTATGACTTTTATTTTCAATCATTAACTCTGCAAACGTGACAGCCACATTAACCAACACAATTCATATATAAAATAGTATATCTGGGTTTTTCGTCCCATGTTTTGACAAATGTGTTTTTATTTTCTCTTCTAGCACAGAAGAGAATAAAATTCTAAAACTGTAATCTTTGAAGTGCTTTCTTACAGATCAAGCACAACTGGTAGATCCATTTTTGATGCAGTAGGCAATTGATAGCACCATTTTATGATGCTTGATCCACAATAGCATAGATAATGTATCCCAGTTATTGATAATATAAATGTATGTAGCTGATAAACACATATTGGAAAGAATAGGAGTCAATAGGTCTGTTGAGTATTAGCTTAAAAAAAACTTAGAAACAATCTTGTCTATATTATTTAATGTTAATTCCTTTCTGATTCTGACATAATGCCATTCCTCCAAAAAGGCAAGATTTTTTTAATGAAAAACTAATATTGCCTATTGATGCACAACCAGTAAGTTACTCAATAGGTAGGAACTGCCAGTTAAAGCCTAACCATTGTGAACAACTTAACATCCACTGTCAAGAAAATATAAGATGTGAGCAAGGCAGGCATGGAAAAGAAGTTTCATTAATTACCGGACTGCAAAAGATTACTGAAAATAGGAATACATTTATCTCTTGGAATAACCAGTCCAGTAAAAATCATTTCACTCAAACACCATTTCATCTTGTTTATAAATAAATTTTTAACTATTAATGAAAGACTTTTGACAATGTGATTGAAAATTTAAAGCATATATAAAACTGTGCACCAGTAACCAACATATATTTTAACCATTTAATTTTTTTAGTCAATGGCTTTGACAGGTTTTTTTAATAATTACAGTTACCTTTTCGAACCACTACAATGTATAGAATTGTGTTCCAGAGGTGCATTGATACTCAGTTTTAGCAGACTTCAGACATTTAATTCAATATAAGCTCACAACCTGGAATGATTTTTGGTAATAATATCAGAAAGTATTACAGTTTTAGCTTTTGAGGTTGATGTCTGATGAACAGGGCTTAACTTATTCTACTTGAAAAGCAAAATTTTGTAAATAAACTAGCATTTATTTGAATAAACAATAATATTCCTTAGAGCGCAGAACAATCTAACCTTCTGCTGAATGTGGCTCTCTTCCGTACTGTCTAACCTGTTAAAATCAAGGAACAAATGTGCTTTCATTATAATTCAATGCAAGAATCCTATTGAACTTCTTTATTCAATACAAATTTTGCCTACAACTTTATCCTCAAATATTTCTTCACCAGATCCTCCTTCTAAGTCAGCCCATGCCATTATTAATACATGAACATTTGGAAGATGTGAACAATCTTCCCGCATATTAGAAGGTAGCATCATAATGTCAAGAGATCAGCTCTGAATGCTGACATACAGAATACTTGGATTATGATTTCATGATGAATTGCAAGGATCTTCCCAGATAATATCCAAGTTCCAGCTTCCCTGAGAATAGGTAGGAAGTCATAATTAAAATATCTTTAGAAAAAAAGAAATTATGCAGGATTTATAACTAGCTGTCAAAGAGTACTCTTTCTCTCACTTATATTAGGTTTTCCCACAGTTTTCTTGTTGAAATGGTGATCCTCTCCAACTTCTTAGCATACATTCGGTGGTTAACAAGGTAAGAGAGACAGCAATAAAAAAAGCAACTGGCTGCTGCTTATATCAGATTGAGGGGGAGAATGCTGGTCTTCCAAGTTTTAATGTTGGTGTCCAATAGATAAAATCAGAGGAATCAAACAACCCAGAACCAATGCAGCCACCTCCAAGCGACTGAGTCCCTTGCCTCCAGCAGAGTCAGGTTTATGGCTATGTCCCATTCCACCCACTTCGGGAAGAACATGAACTGTGGCAACGTACAGGAAAGTCCCAGCAGAGAACAACATGGCAACTCCAGTGGCATTGACTTCTGAAAGTGCCTGTTTACCGCTCTGTAAAATAAAAAAAGGAAAAATGCTGATAAAATACAATGCTCATCCTTCTTTAAATTGTACTTCAATGGTTACTCTACTGAAATTTCAAAAACATCTTTAGAAACCATTATACCTTACCTCAAAGACAAACTAATGTTCTGGAGATCTAAAATCCTCTACTACCAATGAAAAATTTATCCTGCAAATTTTTGTGCTGGACAGATGACTTATATAACATTCATAATTTGGTGTTAGTTAAAAAAATGAATTGCATTTTGTATGCACTACTTTCACTCAAAGAACAATTCATTACCCAGCAAAAATGCTCCATTAAACAAAATACCAAATATTTAAGCATCTGCAATACTGCTTCCCTAAGAAACATACTGATGCACAATTGGCTAGTAAATATGATTAACCTCCTTATTTAAAACTGTTCATGGTTCCCAGTTGTTTTACCTTGCTTAATCCCAAATAAGTCACCATTGACAAAACAGGCGCTGCTAGTGCAAAAACCAGCAAGTGCTTCCTGATTCGATTCCGTTCAAGGCCAGCATGCATAAGAAACGAGACAAGCCCAAAAGCAGCAGGTGCCTACAACATAAAAGCAATAAAATATTTAATGCTCAAGTATAAAACAAGTTGTACTCCCTTTGCCAAATAGAATGTTTAGTATGATCAAATGCCAGAAGCACATTACTGAGCCCTTCCTTAAGTTTTTCTGATAGTTGAGTATTAATTATCATTAGTATAGCACTTCCTTAATGTGATAGTAGAGTTGCTACTAAAACACTGTATCCGATAGGGAGGATAGCACATTTTGAGTATAATAAAATACTTGTTTTTCTTTTCTTTATAACGCTATATGCCATACAATTGAAAAAAGCTAACTCTTATTAACAAATACTAAAATGCTTATTTTAATTTTTAATATTAATATTTAAAATTAATAATATACATCCAGATTATTATGATAAAAGCATCCTGGAGAGCTAAAGAGGCTGGTGAGTAGCAAACATATTAATTTTTCTTCAGATAATTTTGTGATTACAAATATGCACCATGGCATATTGTGAAAATACAATTTCTATGGCAACCATTTAGTCGAATTAGAATGTAATTCTGGAAAATCAAAGAGATTGCTTGGTTCTGTTTCTATAACAAATCCAAAATATAAAGTTAGTATAGTTTCAGGCCCAATTTTTTTCCAGAATTAGCCACTCTCTCTTATAAAAGATCTATGTGATTCTAATGAAAATTAGCTGTATGTAAAGTACCTTCTAAGTCAATTAAATTCAGCAGTAAGAAGCACTGCTACTTACTCCCTGTTTCCCTGAAAATAAGACCTCCCTGAATAATAAGCCCAACGGGCTTTTGTGCACATGCACTAAAATAAGCCCTCCAAGAAAATATTGCAACACAGCAGCAGCCATTAGGTGACCATGCTCGCTGCCTCCTACACCTCAAAAATAATAAGACCTCCCCAAAAATAAGGCCAAATGCTTATTTTGGGGGTCAAACGAAAATAAGACCCTGTCTTATTTTCTGGGAAACACGGTACATGTCATTATGGGGCTAGCAAAAAACTTCTACCTATACAGTACGTAACTGCATACATCTACTTTTAGATGCAATCCTAAATACAAAAGCAAACAAATGCTTTAAAAAGTGCATGGATATTTTAAAAAAAGAGTTTCTGTACTTCATTGAAGTCCATGATGCCTAATAACAAATATCATTCACTGATGAAAGAAGCATGGAAAAGCTTCATACACAAAGCTTACCTTATGCAGCATAATTGCAACAAATACTATTAGCTGGACACTAGTCTGAGATGTAGAAGCAGCTGCACCCAAGGCAACACCATCAGCTTAATGAGGGAGGGAGGAAAAACAAGGCACACAACAGTGAATTCATCCACTGATCAAAGAATTACTGGAGCTAAATTATACAAGAGTAAGTCTGTCACCTGATTCTCTTATCTTAACCTGCTCTCCCATTCCTGATGGTGGTTTTAATATTTATGTTTCGGAGTAGATCCATGGCAACAGTTTTGAATCAGGAATGGTCACATAGCCAACAATTTTGTTTAGTTCTTTGCAACACTGTGTTAAAATATATGCTTTGTTGCTATATTTTTGGTTCTTCTGGTCCCAGTGATCTAATCCAGTTGTATTTCCCCATTCAGGGGTGGTGCATAATTAGGAGGTCCTCCTGGATTCACAGTTTCTATTCTCTGAGCAGGAACCAGATATGATCAGGAAGGCCCTTGCATATATTCATCTGGTGCACCAACTATGCCCTTTCCTGAACTGGGAGTCCTTTGTCACAGTCCTTCATGCCTTGGTCACCTAACATAGAGCAAATTGTTTCAGTCAGTTTTGAACTAGGCTGGCCTTTTAAATCAACATTATGAAGAAATAAATTTACAACTAAAGATTCACTGTGAAACCTAGGTATATTAAATGTCAATTTTGCTTTACATAATTAATTGGGGATTTAAAGTTCTAAGATTCATTCTAAAAGTGGAAAAGGGAATGTATATTTGATGGCAGGGTCTTAAAAGATTACAGTTTAAAAATTCAGATATATTGCTACAGTGTTTGAAACAAATGTCTAAAGTAGCAGCAGTAAAAAAATTTATAGTTACAGTTGCAAGAAAAAGTATGGAGTACCTGCATGAATTGGTCATAAAATGTGCTCTGAATTTCATCTAAGTCACAACAATAGAAGAACACAGTCTGCTAATCCCAAGGGGTTCACATACTTTTTCTTGCAATTGTAAGTACAGTACAGTAACAAGAGAGAAGCAGTAATTCATATTATAATATACAAAAAACCACAATATTTTTTAACATTACATTGTAATGGTTTTGCAGAAACAAAGTAAAAATATTTGTTTAGATCTTTTAAAAAACTTTAAAAGATTGTCTCCAAATGTAATTCTAGAGTATTAACATTTTTATTACAAATAAAGCTCCAGAAATGTCTCTAACTTAAAGCCTATAGACTGGATCAAATATGTATTTTCCTATTAAAAATTACTATAGCTCTGAGTTGCAGAGAATCGTCAGACAAATATTTGTGCAGTTCAGTTTAGCCTCTTCCCTCCTCTCTTATCTCAAAGTGGAGTAAACTTGCGGAGAAGAATAAAAAGAAGGTCCACAGCATTATTCCATTATTAGTAGCAGTAACTAGTAGGATAATGTCATGCAATGATAGCTTAACGCTAACTCTCATGACTTGACAATACCTGCATCATTTTTTAAAAGAAAAACATAAACAACCAACAAAATTAACCTACCTGCTGCATGGACAACTAGTCCTAGTGTAGTAGTAATTTTGGAATTGCCCGACCTTGCTGCTTCAGGGTCTGAAATAATAAAGAAATCTTAGTTAAAAAGATATAAATAAGAGAGCAGGAACAGAAACTGAAATGAAGAAATGCTAGAAAAGTTAATGTTAAAACAGAAGTTAATTTAGGATAAAGAGCCACTTTAGTAAAGCGGTTAAGGTGATTGAATAGAAAGTAGAAGACTGAGTTATAGGCATTTTATATAGGATAAAAATGTATAATAATTATGTTATAGTGCATACCCAAAAATTTGGACAGCACTTCCCATAGACATTGCAAAATACTACATGGTTTGGATCTGCACATATACTATGCTGATACATTATGACATTCCATGCTTTTGGGAGGAACCTTGTAAGAATAGAGGACATATAAAGGTTACGTGGAGGCCGTGCACAGCAAACTGCCACGCCTCAGTACCTGTTTACCTCAAATGTCTATGAGCTCACCTTATTAGCACCACCAGGAACCATCAAGATATGCGAGACTCTACCTTGGCTGGGATGTTCTTAAAGATTGACAAGGAGAATATACTAATAACAATGCTGTTGCTATATACTCTTTGCTACTTGTTAAAACTGTATAAAAAGCAATAAACTCTGCAAAGGCAGGCAGACATTTTGGATATCCTGCTATGGCTGGTTTCTGAATCCATCAGAACCTGATGCATAAGAAGGCCAACACCAGCTAAAGAACTGGCAGCTATAACTTTACAGTATTGTAAATAGATTACAATAATGATTTTTCATCAAATTAAATTATCTATATTACATTCTTTGTCAGTGCCTTTGAATCTTTCCTTCCTTCTTTCCTTTCTTCCCATGTAAGAGGATGAAATATTCCATGAAAGTGAAACCTTTTGAAAGATACTGTTTAATATTTATTTATTTATTAAATTTATATGATGCCCACCTTGCCATCAAATGACTCTAGGCGGCTTTCAACAAGATAAAAATGAAATATAAAACATTACAATATTAAAATGATAAATATTAAAATTCACAGATAGTTAAAGAAGTAGGCAATATGCAATGTGGTGGAAGTAGGATCTAAATACACGTCAGGACCCCAGGCCAATTAACAGACCCAGAATTTAAGTATTGGGAAATACTGGAAAGCCAATTGGGCGGAGGCAGATTAACATTGATAGGTAACCATTGTTAAGTAGTGAAAATATCAGACACGATATTGAAAGGCAGCTGTTAGATGGAGCAATCAGAAAAGCATGGGCTCCAAATCACTTTTACATGGTTTAACAATGGTTTTAACTTGACGTGTCTAGTTTCCGACAAGTAGAATGTAACTATGACTTGCCATAGGTTAGTTATGGGTTAAAGAAATATACTGAAGATGGAATTATGTTATCTGTGAAATGCTTATTATATCAAAACACTGAGGCTTGGTGTGGAAGACATGCCCCCACAGGTGCCTGCATAGAACCAAGCACAGTGTTTCAGTGCTCAATATTCAATGAGCAAGTTTTTTCTGGTTAAAATAAACACTTTCTGCCACCTAGTTTGTTTTATAGTAGAAATCTCAGGCAATACTACTACACTGAATTAAGCCATCATAATTGTTTTTGTGTAACTAATTAGAAGCTTTATTTACACAATAAAATAATAATAATAATTACTCATGGGTTTAGTAAATTTCATTTAAAGCTAGAAGCTCACTTGTTCATTTTCCAAAAAAATCTCTACAAATTTCACACTTTACAATTTCTAAATTGAGAGTGTCCATTTAAAGTCCTTCCTGTGCAGGTAGTCTTCACTTCATGGCCATTTGTTCAGTGACAATTTGAAGTTATGATAGCATTGAACAATGGTGGCTATGGTAGGTCCATGAAGTTACAGCTGTAAAGTCACCTTCGTGGTCATTTTCTTTCACCATTAAGAATGTAAACTTTTGAGCAAACATTGGATCACAAAATCATAAGGGTGAAAATAATGTTATTTTGCTCCAAATTCACCCCCATCTTTTTTCTTATTCACAGTATCATGTACAAAAAATATTTAGTTATTTGAATATTTCTGAATAATTGTTCTCACTTTGATTGCCTATTAGGAAAATTTTGGCTTACCATCTGCAGCGTGGACGTGAGAATTGCCAATCTGATCTACCAGCAGCATAAAGACAAAGCCAAGAACAAGAGAAACACCAATGTAAGCATGTAATCTTGAATGATCATGGTTGTGGTTATGATCATGCACCTCTGGAACATCTGCTTTCTCAGTTTCAATGACCTTTTGACTCTCACTGACTGGGTGGTGCTTTGCTAAAGGAGACCAAAAAGAACAAATGAAATTAGACTCGCAGAAGCCTCAATTAAGTAAAATCAAAACATGCCTTGGGGCATTTTTAATTTTAAAAGTGACTAATTAATTTTCAAATCTTGTAATTTTTTTAAAAAAAATAAGATTTAAAATTGATCAGAAGCATTAGTCTAATTGCTTCAATGTAATATAACTGTACATCTGAATGTAACATCAAATAACTGTTTCATCAAATAACTGAAAACAATAGTGTATATCCGCAGGCATAAGCAAGCAGACAGGAATCTGAATTACTAAAGGCTAGTAATAAGAATTTTGGGCAAAATATCTTCAATGTCTTATGAAAGTCTTCTTTTTATTGTATTCATTTTCTGTTTTGGCAGAATATTTTTATGGTTTAAATCAATCCACTTTCATGTGAAAAAGTACACCCCATTATTTTTTTTCCTTTACCAACATATAGATATTTGATCTTCATTTCAATAATATTAATAAATAAGTTATAACACATATCATGAACATGTACATTTTGCAGTCCATTTTGTAATTTAAATACATAAATACATGTGAAAAATGTAAAAACATCCATATATTTATCATTACCTCAGTTATCTAAAATTAGGACTAGGTGCACAAGATCAGGTTCAAATAGGTGGAACATTACTACCAAGGATCTGGGAGGAACCTGTCATATTGAAATCTTAAGACATTTAGTTTGATTTGCTCTTTAATGCTGAAGTGGGTGGTATCACATCCCTTAGGTCAAAAGAACTGTCTGATCAGAGGAGATCTCTCATCAGAAAGAAGGTTACAGGAGATCTCTCATCAGAAAGAAGGTTACAGATATCAATGAGTGATAGAAAATGATTTTTTAAAATTGCCAAATAATGGACATCAATCATTCCACTGTCCAGAAAATAATCTATAAGTGGAGAAGATTTCAAACAACTATCAACTTGCCCAGGCCAGGCTATACCAGCAACTTTAACCCAGAAGAACCATGTTGCTGAAAAAAGAACCCCATGTGACCCACAAGTCTGTCTCACCACTAATGTTAAAGGTCATGAGTCTACCATTAGAAAGCTGCACAGATTTACATTGGAAGTATTCAAGAAGGAAATCTTTGTTGCCCAAAAAAACACATCACAGCACATTTGCTCTTGAATGCCTAGACAAACATTAGGACTTCTAGAACAATGTGCTCTCAACTGCCAAGGCAAAAAAAATATCAAATTATTTGGCCAATTTCACTAGACGAAGATTATAACAAGAATGGTGATCAAAATATTACAGTTTGGTGCTGCATCAAGGCCTGGGGAGATCACAACGTAGAATCCACTATGAATTTTTCATTGTTCCAGAGGGTGTTTAGATAATGTGAGACCAGTTGTTAGAAGAATGAAGCTCCACCTTGTGAAGTGAACCTTGCAACATGACTCTAAACATTCCAGAAAACCTATCATACTGTGGGATGAAACAGCTATGCATGCAAAAAACCTCCTCAGATATTGCACAGTTGGAATAAAGTTGCATGGAAGAGTGGGAAAAAATTCCTCCCAGTAGATCTTGGAAAGTGATAGACAGTTAAAAGAAATATGTATTTGAGATTGTTTCTGCCAAAGGGAGCAATAGCAGGGATAGAGTATACTTATACTTTATTTATTTGGCCAAGTGTGGTTAGACGCTCAAGGACTTTGTCTACAATACAGAACAACTCCGTGTACTTGCAAAAGAACAGAATACAATAATAACACTAAAGTTTACAAATAATAAAAGGGGGAAGTAAAAAATAATAAAGGGGATAAATAATAATACTGCAGCCATATCCTATGAAATAACATATATACATATTGGGTAAAAAATAGTCACTGTATTTGAGTCAAGGGTGTGCTTAGTTTTTCTACATAATGAAATGGCATATCTGTTAATTTTTTGTTAAATAATCCGAAGTTAATTTTTATAGCTTTTTGTTCAATCAAATCATCTCTCTTTATGCCCCTAGAGATGAGGCATGCCCCCACTCTCCTGGCCTTTAAGAAAGATATGAAAACATAACTTGCTTTGCGCTCACAGCCATGCATACAGCATACAGCCATGAGGCTGGCTAGTCCTCCTGAAAGTCCTCCTCCTTCCTCTTGACACTGATTTTTAATCATCTTTGCCTTGTTTTAAATCTTATATATTGTTTTTATGTTTTAATATTTTATTTGCACAATGCCTGAAGTCCCTATGCGAGGGAGATGTGTGATTTTAAAACTTGACAAATAAATAAATAAAATATACCATTTGAATGAAAACAAAATATTGATATGTCCATGTATGATTTTAAAAAAAGAAAAAAAAACTTCATAGTATACTTTTTCCACGTGCAAAATTTGCATTTATATTTTTTAAATTGCACAATGGACTATAAAATGTAAATGGTGAATATTTGTTATATCATCAATATTGTTAAAATGAAGATCAAATCTGTATGCTGAAATATGTTGAAACAGTGGAACATTCAATGGAGTATACTTCCTTTTTCATGTGACTGTATTTCCTGGGTGGATAACTAAACAATTATGGTACTGAATAATAAGACTCTGCTTTTAAAAGATATCCAAATAATAAGATACATGATAAGCACAGAATTTCTTACAATAATGATTAATACTAGAAACATACTTTGAAATGCCCACTATTCTTAGATATATCACATCATACATCAGCCATTAGGCATGGTTATTTTGCATGACTGCTCCAGTGAGCTTGACAATCTGTTCTCAATCATATTCAATCTTCAAATATACCATCCAGAATGCTTCTATTAAACTTCCAATTTAAAATATTATTAAAATGTGTAACATCATTCAAAACTGAATGAAATGTTCAATATAAAATATAAATACTGGAATATGCAGGCCTCTTAAATTACGCAAATCTCTGCGTAGCATTTGCTCATGTTTTCTTTTTTCATGTGATTGGACCATGAATTGAGAAACCTAGTCCTACTAATCCACTGAACTCTTTTGAAGGGGAGGGAAAGAAACTCTTGTGTATTGTGTTTTCTTCACTCTTTAAGAAGCAATCATCAGGAGAGCTACTGTATCTAGTGCTTTGGATGGCCCCAGATTATTATCCTCCAGACAAATGCAGCTCTTTCCAGCAGTTCATCTGATGGAACCATGAGAACCATGAAGAAGAGGAAAAGCGTTAACATCTGGCAATAATCTGATGCTATTTGGATGCTTGTCTCTCTAGAATTACTGTGTTGAGATGCATTCTATCTAGCCACACTCCATTAAAATGGAATGCAGACCTGATCCTTCCTTGCAATTACATAGTATTTTTGAGAAGAAATCATGCTTATGGTTTACAGTTGCCAGGGTTATTAATTTCTGAAGAGAGACACAAATATCAGCAAACTAAAATGCAAAATATTATGCCTTTCTCAGCTACTGCTGCCTTTCCTTCACTGAACTGCCAAATATCTAAAACCATCTGTTAACAGATAAGGGTATAGTTAAGTCTTCTTTTTTCTACTCTTGTTTTCTTTTTTGTATTTGTTATAAATTTTATTATTTTTTATCCTTTCAATCTGCAAATAAATAAATACTTCATTTATTTATTAAAAGTATCTGAAGGAAAGATATAGTTCAGGATGCTAAAAAGGCTTCAAGGTATAGCAGTGGTCCCCAACCTTTTTATCGCCGCGGACCAGTCAGCCTTTGATAATTTTACCGTGGCCCGCTGAGGGCGCGCAGGAGTGGGGGGGCGTTGTTCGCGCGCGCTGTAAAATGTAAAATTTTATTGAATATTAACTAGGTTGCTTCTTTTAAGCTATTTTAATGTTTTAAAAAGTAAAATCTGATTTGACAACATTCTCAAGAGTAGTACATGAAAATTTGGCATAAACCTGCGTTATTCTTAGGTGAACATTCTGAGTAAGTTCTAAATAGCCGAATTTCTCTATTTCCTTTTGAGCCTGTATCCGCAAGACTCCATGCAACACATTCAAGGAACTCATATCCCTCCATGAAGTATGGAGCATTCCCAGAGTTTACAGAATACGCATCTTGACACCATATTTGACTCTTCACAAGGAGTAGAATACACAGCTATAAAACGGGAAGAAGCAGACTCGGTCGGGGGGCGGCAACGGGCGCTTCACCAGGCGGGTCAAAGGAGCCGCAGTCGGCTTGGCATTCGGGGCTGGGCGGGAGGCCTGGCGCACCGAAGCCTTCGCCTCTCGGAAGTGTCAGCGAACCGCCTGGCGACACGGGAGGTCAGCCGCCTGCCCCCTCCCCTCCATGGGAAGCACGAGGCTCCGCGTCGTTTCAGCCCGAGCGGCCGCCAGGCCAAGTGCGCGCCTTCGCTTCGGCGACAAAATGACAGCCCTGGAGAGTTACTGTGGTGCCAGGCTGGGCGAAGGGAGCCGCCGGCGGCGGGCGGGCGCCCTCCCCTCCCTCCCGCAGCGGAGCCTCCCTCGGCCTCTCGGAATGGCGAAGCTCCCCAAGTTCCCCCGAAACGGCCGCGCTGCGCCCCTCCCCCCCGCAACCTTAGTTTCTCCTTGGGAGGAAAATGCAGCGCCGCCGCCCCCTCCTTCCCCCCCTCGTCATTCCACGGGGCAGGCGGGCCGGGCGAGTCCGCGGACAAAGTTTCGCCTCCCAGGCAGCCTCCGCCAGCAGCATCCCAAGTTCGGGCCGAGGCCGCCACCGCCGCCCCCTCCCTCCCGGGGCGAGCAGAGCAAGAGGGCGGGGGGGAGATCAGCTATCATGGCCCCCGGCCGCTGCGCGGCCCGGTGCCAGGTACTCCACGGCCCGGCACCGGTCCGCGGACCGGGGGTTGGGGACCACTGAGGTATAGTATCAAATAATACTAGGTTTGAAGAAATAACCTTTGTCCCATCCCCCCAATTAGTAAACATTGCTTAACAGTCATGTAATGTTTGAACAAAGGTTTTGAACTGAAGTTATTTACAGGAATAATAGCCAGTAATGAGAGCCAACCTGGTGGAGAAGTTAAGGCACTAGCTAGAAACCAGTTAAATTTTAGTCCTGCCTTAGGAACAAAGCCACCTAGGTGACCTTGGGCAGTTCTCTCTTAGCCCTAAGAAGCAGCAATGGGAAACCACTTCAGAAAATAAGGAATTTCCAGAAGTCAAAAACTGACTCAAGGCAGTCCCCACCCCACCCCACAAAGCCAGTAACTTGGAGTTTTATGGAGGGCAGGGGGAGGTTTAGGAAAATAATTTGGGATGGATTGATAATCATTTTAACTATTTTACAAATGAAATCATTATAAGCACCAGAAAATTTTTGGTTTTGCACATTTTTTAAAAAGAAATCCAAGCAGCATTTCTTAATTAAATTTATCTGAACACCTAACATTAGATGGACTCTAGACATTTTACAAAACATGCTTATTAGAAATATACAAAATTGAATGACTAACAGTAACAAAAGTACAAACTAAAATAGAAAATTAAAAGAAATGTTATTGCTAATACAGTTAAACTCTAAAGTCCTCTAGGAACACATGTTTCTCATCTGCTTATAGAAGGCCATGAGAGTTGGGACTATCATAATAAGCCTAGATAAGTGTTTCTATGGCCAAAATAATCTGCTATCCTCCACTGAGAAACTCTAATTTCCTACTTATCAAAGTTCCACCAAAGCTATATTTATTTTCTTAATACTTATCAGCACTCTGTTCTGTCCCTCCCCTCATTAACATGAAAAAGATTTAAAGAGGCAAGGAACTATTACAGGCTTCCCTTTCAATAACATAAGGCCTGGCCATTTGCTGTATTCCTGTAAGGAGCTTCCGGGTTGAAAGGATTACTTGATAAGAGCACCATTAGGGTGGGGGTTGAAACACCTGCAGGGGGTGGGGTGTCCTTTTATATCCTGTTAAAGAGCTGGAGCAAATGACAGGACCTGACCCCCCCCCCCCCCAGCAGTCCTTACGTTTGCTACCTCCAACCCAGTGTCCTAACTATGTAATCTAGCAGTCCCCAACCTTTGGGGCACTAGGTTCTGTGGAGAATTTTTTTCCCCACAAACCAGAGGAGGCATGGTATTTAGCATGCTGCCTGCATTCTGCGGATGGGGCCTCACATGTTTGCATGGCCCAGTCTCTGGCATACTGCAGCCTAGTGCCATTGAGAACCCCTGAGGTAAGCCATCACACTGTGCTCTAACTTAGACTACTTGTGACAATATAAGCATTTGGTAAAATATTGACGCTGATAAATCATATATAGTTGCCCAAGCAAGATAACCATATGTCATATTATGTGATATTTTGCTGATATATGGGTAGGAAAATGTTTTATTTTTTTAAAAAAAGTATTGAGATTCTGCAGAAAATGAGACTGTACTACCAAAATGTCTATGTTACAATCAAAAGTATGTAATTATATAAACTGCATAATTTGCTTATTTTAAATACATTCTCCAATGGTATTTATTCATCTGATTTCAGCCTGCCACAGTCAATGATTCTTCACAATTACATCCAGTTGCTAGATCAAGTGAAGGCAATAAGAAATAGATCTCTCCCTGACCTCTATATTACCTTCATGCTCCTACATTGTTTTTGAAACATCATCTAATGTTTATAAACATAAAAAAGAGAAAGTCACAGGATGCTGAACTGAAAGAAACTAACCAAGAAAAAGCTATATAATTTTATATATAGCTTTGAATCGCAATGTATCACAATTAAATTTTAAAGTGCCATTCGATAAAATCTGTTTTAAAAAAGTAAAGTGCGCCTACATTTTGCATTTAATTTTGAGGAGGGAAAAACAAATCTCTCTTCTATAAGAGTAAATGTTTATAGTCTGAGCAAAAGATCTGTTTTATTCCAAATTCCTTGTACCAGAATAAGAGTTATTTTCTTACCCTCCAAAAGATCTTCATAAAGTGCATGTACTCCTTCAGGCACAATGACAGCCAAGGCAGTTCCACAAAGGAGCCCGGCACCAAGAACTGTAACAAGTTTTAATCTTTCCTGAAAACAAAACATAAAATAATTAATCAAAGACAATTTGAAGATAAATGTTGTATATATGTGTGTGTAATATATATGGAGAAAACAGTCACATCCTTCATCAATGCTCACTTTAAAGGTGGATAACTGAGGTGTTGTAACCCAGCTAACTGGTTTTCATCTTTAGCTTGGAACTAGAAAAGGTCATAGACCTCTTTGCTATCAGACCTTTGAACCATATTGTACTTTCTCCCTGTAAAATACTCCCATAGTATTTTAGACATACTATGCACTTGCTGTTTATAAATTAAGCCTACTTCAGTGACAGTTCCATATACTTTACTGTCTCATTCCACTCCAAAACACACACACACAAAAATAGGTATTTTTCCAATATCCTCATCCTGAATACAAAGTATAGAAATGTGGATGCCTACTTACACAAATAAAAGAGATATATAGTATATCTCTTTTATATAGTATTTAATTGTTTCTAAGAACTATATATTATCCAGGGGTGGGTTTCTCGCCCCGTTCCAACCGATCCGGTTGGAACGAGGCCGGCGGCGTCCTCACGCACGCACGCGGCACGCGCATGCATGCATGCGGCGCGCGCATGCGTACTAGCGTCTGCGCGATGCTCCAGCTGCTCCTGGAGGATCGCGCAGGCGTTCTGCGCATGCATGGAAAGCGCGGAATTCGAAAAAACCGGGTAAGGAGCGGGCGCGGGTGTGCGGGCGCGCGCGGGGGGGGGCCTTCGCCGTTCTCTGAAGTTACTTACTTCCGGGTTCGGCGACCAACCGGATCGCAGGGACCGGTGCGAACCGGTCGAAACCCAGCCCTGATATTATCTGAACTGAGGACTGCTTTACATTGATATTTTCATAACTTGTTTGATTCTTATTCCAGTAACATGACAAATTTCAAAAGAGGAAGTTTATCACTCAAGAGATTTCTGGAGTGCATGTGTATAAAACACACATTTTAGCCAATACAGTGTAAGCACGTTAGCTTAATGACAATGAACTATCTATCAGAAAAAACAGGTGGTCTCATATTTTTTTAAAAATAATCTAAAGTAAAACATTTGATCATATGAAAGCACATAATCCTATCCTTTAAAGATGAAGCAGACATTAATAAAAGTAACAAAAGCCAGATTTTATGGTTTACAATAATTATGCAATTATAATATACACAATCCACAAATGCTCTTGGAATGCTTTGTTCAAGACACCTGATGTTATTATATTTTATTAAGGAAATTAGACTATGCAAATGTATGTGAAATATGCATTCGATGCTTTCATAGTGAGCTATTCACAATATCTTTTTATTTACACATTTAAAGCAACATTAATCTTCTTTTACAAAAGTTGAAGGTTGCTCACAGTATGTAAGAGTCTCTTGATTGTCATAGCATAGAAATAAGTTTAATGAAGAAATAAAGACTCATTTAACTCTGAAAATGAATGGAGGCTATTCAAAGAAGTAGACAGAGATTTCAGTGTGAAACAATATAAATTTACATTTAAGAAAAAAATCTAAATTAACATTTTATTAATTTTAATAAATTAAATTTATTAATTTATTAATTTTGATTAATATTTTATTAGCTATTTAAAGTTTCTTTGATTTAAACAATCCTGAGATTTTCACATTTTCAAATCCTTACAGCAATTCCAGTTTAGAAAATTATTTTCTCACATAATTTGGAAAATAAAGAACCTATTTTCTCTAAACAGGCAGACCTGATGATCACCCACAAGTATTAAGTATAGGTAATAAGCTAAATGACCAGGCAATTGGCTTGCAAAATTTTGAAGCATGCTAGTAAGTTTTTGCGTTTCTTTTTTCTATGAACATAGTATTTGTACAAGATGGAAAAAAATAAAAATATAGTTAAAATTTCTTCAAGTTATTTTAACCTGGCATTCTGTTTTGTTATTTTTAGACATACTATGCACTTGCTGTTTATTAATTAAGCCTTACTTCAGTGACAGTTCCATATGCTTCACTGAATTTGGCTTCCATTATTAAAATAAGGTGCATTTTTGCAGAAAACTTTGTATAATCAGAATATTTTTTTATATCATGGGCAGGATGTTTTGGCATCACATGCATAATTTGAGTACAATCACAATTAATATATAGAGCTGCTTTTGGCTTTCTGAGTCTTTTAAAATATATTGGAAACTATTCATTCCAAAATGTAGAATATTTTACTACATTGCATATAAATACAAAGTGGGAATGTATTTTTTTTAATACACTCACTTTAAATGCACATATGCAAGAGATCAGAGAAAAAACTACTATGTGAAGTAAGGTTTCTTTAAACAAATTTTAGCCAACAGTGCTGAAAAAAGAATAGGGCAATTATCTGGGGAAAAAATCAGGATGTTGCATACAGCAAAATGATTTCTTATATCAAATTTAAAAAAAGATTGATACTCCAGACAAACCTTAAAACTGCTGAAGATATTAATATTTGACACCACAAAAGGAAACTGGGCTTTGAGCAAAGAATTGGAGAGGAAAATTCTCTAGTTGAGTATAGGTATAGTATGTGGTTGATTTACAACCACAATTAAGTCCAAAATTTATGTTACGTAAGAAATTTGTTAAGTGGGTTTTGCACCATTTTACAACCTTTCCTTCCACAGTTGCTAAGTGAATCACCAAAGTTGTTAAATTAGTAAAACGGTTGTTAAGTGAATCTGGCTTCCACACTGACTTTGCTTGTCAGGTCAGAAAAGGGGACTCTGCAGCTATCATAAACTTGAACCAGTTGTTAAGCATCCCGATATAAATCAAATGACTACGGGGATGCTGCAACAGTCATAAGTGTGAAAAATGGTCGCAAGGCACTTTTTTCAGTACCGTTGTAACTTCTAAATTACGAATTTAGTTCGTAACCGAGGACTACCTGTAGTCAAGATATCTCAAAGCTGACACATTTTTTCTTTCTTTCTGCCATTTTTCCTTCCTAGTACTGCAATACAAGCATTGAGGTTAAAAACCGCGAACCTGAATGAGCTTATTCTAAAGTTTATTTAACGAGGATTTTCGTTTCCTATTGCGTTGATTTCATTTGTCCTGTACAACCCCCTCCCCCACCTCAATATCGGTCTTCAGAAGTGAAAAAAAACCGACGCCGTCGGCTCTCCGGAACTCTTGCCTTCCTCCGCACACCTGGACGGCAGGTGTTCAGACCGACCCTTCCTTACCTCGGAAAAGTTGACGGCCAAAGGGATGATCCCCGCCACGTAGCAGCCGATCAGCATGGCGAGGGAGAGCAAACTAATGGATAAAAAGTCATCCATGGCCGGCTTCTCCTCCAGGCTCAGCGGCTCAGCAGAGGAATTTGCCCTCGCGGCTCCGAATAAAGCCACATGGGCCAACACCTTGGCCGAGCCCCTCAGCGTCAGGCAAGCGGGGCGAGCACCCCGTTTTTCGTGCAGAATAAAAGAGAAGCCAAGAGGTTCAAACTGTTTTGTTGCCGAGACTGACGGAAACCCCCCGAAGAGGCTGCTTCTCAAGTCCCGCCCCGGAGTCCGGTTTCTCCTCTTTCCCTCAGCTGGGCTCCCTTCAGCTCAGGCAAGAGGCTCCCCGCTTTCTTCAGAGGGAAGGCGGGCAGGCGAACCAAGGCCTCATTACCGAAGCTCAACTCCTCCTCAGCCAATAAGCAATTACACCCATGGAAACAGAAGGCGGGAACAAAACCCGCCTGCCCTTTTCTTGCCTAACCCACTATTATCTATCATCTCCCTCCGCTAACGCCGTAAAGGCCAAGTGGCAGTCGGGCCCTCCACTTCCTCTCCCCTGCTCAATTTCCGGGAGACTTGGCAGTTGAAAGGAAACGTTATTCAGTCCAGGTTTAGTTGTTCCTTCCCTTCCGGCCCAATGTAAGATGGCAGACTTAAAAACTCCAGCGTGCTGTTATGAAGTCTGGGAGCAGCGACGCCCTTATCAAAGATGGGCGACACCAGATGAGAACTTCCGCCTCCTTTAAAAAAAAGTGGTTGCGTGTGAGTGTGAATCTCGCGGGACAAGCATAGAGGCCTCTCTAGCTTCTGAAACCGGAGAGCGAAAGCAACGGCGTCTCTATGGTTTCAACCCGAGGTGCGGGAGGGGTTTACAACGCAAGAAAGACTAGGTGCCCTGCATCCGGTAGCCGCGGTGCATTGTGGTAAGAAGCGTCGTGGGGAGTTTGTGCTTCGCGCCTGAGCCGAGCGGAACGAGTCGCCATGGTGAGTCGAAGGAGATAAAGCGCGGGTGGTCGTCGTTTTATGAGGCTGAGGCCTGAAAAGGCGGGCTGAAATTATTTGCAAAAATAATAATAAATAAGCTGGGGCCTCCACGTGAATAAAACACCTTCGTCTCGTTACTGCTTCGCAGTGGGCCTGAGGTGGCCATGGCGGCGATGGGAGGTCGGCCCGTTAACTGGGACCCCCCCCCCCCTTTCTCTCTCACAATATTCCCTACAATATTTCCAATATTGGGACAGAAGGACCAACCTGCTCTCGGAAGGGATGTTCAGGGGGGCCTACTCGGAAGGGGGATGCCAGCCAGCGCCCCATCCAACTCCGGAGTTTCCCAGAATACTTTTTTTTTTATCCCCTGGCCTTCGTTGTATTTGCCAAACCCCCAAAGGAAAAGGCCCGCCTTGAACAGAGAAGAGAAGTAACGGTTCCCTTCAAGCAGAAGGGAATATTTTGGAACGTTTTATCACCGGTTTTTTTTAAATGATTTGAAAGTGGATTATAGACAAAACAGTCGAAAACATTTCCGATGATAAAACGAATAGGAGTAGTAACAGTTGAATTATAATCGGTAGAGTTTTACAGTGGTTTTTAAAAAAAATATATAATTGTACTGGAAAAAATAGGTCGAGAGCTATTGGGTGGGGAGGGCGGGACTATCGCTGAAATGGAAGGATGAATCTTCCCGTAGTATGTATGCATCAGATAAACGACCTTGGTTTCTGTATGTAAAAATTTGTGCACAGGAACAAAAATATTTGCATTTGACACATCTAACTTTTTGACACTTATTGTTGATTGCCCTTTTAAGATGTTGTCTTTCCTTTTCAGTCTCATACAATTCTGCTTGTTCAGCCTACCAAACGGCCTGAAGGCAGGACTTACGCAGATTATGAATCTGTAAATGAATGTATGGAAGGTAATTTTTTAAAAACTTTAAATGAGTTTTAAAGGAAAATAGCTAATAAATCTTGTATTCTTGTACCATGTGCCAACTAAAATAATACAGGTAGCCTTCAACTTATTACAGTTTGTTTAGTGGCTGTTCAAAGTTGCAACAGCACTGACCATACTGATAACCATTTTTCACAGTTGCGACCTTTCCAGCATCCCCATGATCATGTGATCAAACTTCAGATGCTTGGCAACTGGTTCGTATTTATGACTGTTACTATGTCCCAAGATCATGTGATCACCTTTTGTGACCTGACAAGCAAAGTCAATGGGCAAGCCAGATTCACTTAACAACTGGGTTACTAACTTATCATCTGCAGTGATTCCCTAACAACCAAGGCAAGAAAGATGATAAAATGGGGCAAAATTCACTTTAAAAATGTCTCATTTAACAACAGATTTTGGGCTCAATTGTGGTCATAAGTCAAGGACTACCTGTAGTTAATTTCAGAAAGCTGCTTCTGTGTACTTAGAAACACTGCTTTTAAATCAAATTGAAAATATTGCATAATTGTAAAGTCTACTTTTTATTAGATTAATGAAGTAATGTCATTGATAACTCCTGCTCTAGCAGTTTGACACAAGGATATCTTATGAACCCCAATATCCCTCAGCTTTGGGCACTATAGTCAGTCATGCAGAATAATGAGGCAATATCTAGATTACATGATATTTAGTATGATTTAGAAGATTGAAAATGATGAATCTATATCTTACTCACTTTTCTTGCAATTCTTATACAAAATTGTGAAGGTATTTGTATTTATCCACTCACAAATAGATGAATTAACATTTATTCCTAGTGTTAGCATATTTCTCTTCAGATTGCTTTGTATTTTTTAACATTCAAGTACTCTGACAACTAGGTAGCACAAATGTGTAATGTAACTGCTAAACGCCATTCTTTTCTTTTTTAGGAGTCTGTAAAATGTATGAAGAACACCTGAAGAGAATGAATCCTAATAGCCCTTCCATTACATATGATATTAGCCAGTTATTTGATTTCATCGATGATTTGGCTGACCTTAGCTGCCTTGTGTATGTATCATATAATTTAACATCTACAATTTTACTTCTACAGTTATATATACAGTGGGGCAAAAAAGTATTTAGTCAGCCACCAATTGTGCAAGTTCTCCCACTTAAAAAGAGGAGAGATGCCTGTAATTCACATCATAAGTAGACCTCAATTATGAAAGACAAAAAGAAAACAAATTCAAACAATCACATTGTCTGATTTGGAAAGAATGTTTTTTGCAAATTATGGTGGAAAATAAGTATTTGGTCAATATCAAAAGTTCATCTCAATAGTTTGTTATATAACCTTTGTTGGCAATGACAGAGGTCCAATGTTTTCTGTAAGTCTTCACAAGGTTGGCACACACACTGTTGCTGGTATGTTGGCCCATTCCTCCATGCCGATCTTCTCTAGAGCAGTGATGTTTTGGGGCTGTCGCTGGGCAACACGGACTTTCAACTCCCTCCAAAGGTTTTCTATGAGGTTGAGATCTGGAGACTGGCTAGGCCACTCCAGGACCTTGAAATGCTTCTTATGAAGCCATTCCTTCGTTGCCCAGGCAGTGTGTTTGGGATCATTGTCATGCTGAAAGACCCAGCCACGTTTCATCTTCAATACCTTTGCTGAAGGAGGTTTGCACTCAAAATCTCACGATACATGGCCCCATTCATTCTTTCCTGTACACGGATCAGTTGTCCTGGTCTCTTTGCAGAGAAACATCCCCAAAGCACGATGTTGCCACCCCTGTGCTTCACAGTAGGTATGGTGTTCTTTGGATGCAACTCAGCATTCTCTCTCCTCCAAACACACGAGTTGTGTTTCTACCAAACAGTTTTACTTTGGTTTCATCTGACCATATGACATTCTCCCAATCCTCTTCTGGATTATCCAAATGCCTGGATTGTCCAAATGGTCTCTAGCAAACTTCAGACCGGCCCGGACATGTACTATCTTAAGCAGGGGGACATGTCTGGCACTGCAGGATCTGAATCCTTGGCAGCGTAGTGTGTTACTGATGGTAGCCTTTGGTACGTTGGTCCCCAGTTTCTGCAGGTCATTCACTAGGTTCCCCCATGTGGTTCTGGGATTTTTGCTCACCGTTCTTGTGATCATTTTGACCCCACAGAGTAAGATCTTGCGTGTAGCCCCAGATCGAGGGAGATTATCAGTGGTCTTGTATGTCTTCCATTTTCTAATTATTGCTCTCACAGTTGATTTCTTCACATCAAGCTGCTTGCCTATTGCAGATTCAATCTTCCCAGCCTGGTGCAGGTCTACAATTTTGTTTCTGGTGTCCTTCGACAGTTCTTTGGTCTTCACCATAGTGGAGTTTGGAGTGTGACTGTTTGAGGTTGTGGACAGGTGTCTTTTATACTGCTAACAAGTTCAAACGGGCCATTAATACAGAGCCCCTTAAAGAAGTAGTTACAGGTCTGTGAGAGCCAGAAATCTTGCTTGTTGTAGGTGACCAAATACTTATTTTCCACCATAATTTGCAAAAAAAGTCTTCCCAAATCAGACAATGTAATTGTCTGGATTCTTTTCTCATTTTGTCTCTCATAGTTGAAGTCTACCTATGATGTCAATTACAGGCCTCTCTCAACTTTTTAAGTGGAGAACTTGCACAATTGGTGGCTGACTAAATACTTTTTTGCCCCACTGTACATATGCTGGTTTGCACGTACGTAATTAGCCTTTAATGTTACTGGTCTATTCTTCTGCCTTTTGAATGTGAGAGATATTTGATGAGTATTACTGTAAATATAAATATGTTTTTGAAACATATAATTTACTGATACTGCTTTGATTATCTAGAAGGTATTTATTTATCAAATTAATATCACCACCCATCTCACAAAATCCCCTCTAATTTTCATTCACCATTGTAGAACAATGCTTAGCTAGCTTATAATTTATTACAAGCCTAAAATTAGCTGACAATGGAGTACAAAATCCTGATTTGGATTGCATTCAGTGTTAACGTGTGGGGCTATTGACAAAATACTAGAATTCCACAGCTTATACCTATCATGTAGCGGGAAATGGCGATTGCTGCACTTTTGATTCCTGGTGACTGCCTGGACTAATCCCTGCTGTTTTCTGACCAGTTTTTTTTTTATGGTGATGGTGATGGTGATGTCCTTGCTTTATTCCCAGGGCTGAGAGATAGTGACTGGCCCAAAGTCACTCAGCTGACTTTGTGCCTATAACAAAATTTAGGACTCAGTCTCTCAGTTTCTAGCCTGTTAAGCATAACACCAAACTGGCTCTACAAAGAATGTTTACATGGAGGATATTCCAATTTGTCGACTGATTAATTCCTTAATAATAACCTTATTCCACGAATGCAACAAAGTTCATGGAATAAATAGTATATGAGAGAAGTAGTTAATAAAGAGTTAACAAAAACTTATGCTGAATCAAAGTTAAGTATATCTTGGGGTATAGTTTTCTGCTGTGAGATTAAAAACTACTTGTGATAAGTCCTCTCTCGCCTTATAAGTACAATCTAATCCTAATGGAATGTCAACCGTTCTTTATTGAATAATCTCAGTATAAAGAGAAATAGCAACAAGTTTTAGAATAGTGAAATTATTTAGGAATACATCCATCGTATTCATATTGTACTAATTCAATGATATACTTTTATGAGGGAGTTGATTTTATGTACTATTTTAAAAAGGACTGATGTAACAATACAGAATATTATAAAGGCTTAAAAGGAAAAGATTTCCCAGAATGATATAAATTGTGCAGTTTATTAGCTGAACGAAAAATCCCCTGGAGGAGATGTATCATAGTTGAGACTTTTACCTGATCATTATATTGAAGTCTTCTAGTGTAGACATTTGGACTAGGTACTCTTGAGATTCTTGGATTTTAGCCAGCTTCATATGGAGGAGGCATTTCTTGCATATATCTTTTTAGTAGAGCTGTGGAGCAGTCTGGATTCACAGAAAAAAAAAGTTAATTTTGGAGGGCACATCTTTTGAAATCTCCTTAAAATAAGCCTAGCTCATTTAAGGACTTTCTCACAGGTATACGCAGGTATACCTTAAGTATCCCTTCAATGTCCTTTGCCTTTTCAGTTCCAGATTGCTGCACAGTCAGTACAACTAGTCCATTTAATTTGAGCCCAGTTGCTCACTGAAAGTCAGTGCATAGACAAAGTGTATATATTCAGAATAGTATATAGTTTATATTTTGGTGGTCATGCTCTAAACAAGTGGAAGTTTCCAAATCAGGTTCAAGATTTGTAACATTAGAATAATGTTATTTATGTGCATATTGCAATAGCATGCATAATCACAGTGAGTTTATATTTAGAGGAGCAACAACTTAACACTGTAAATTTGAGCATCCACTATTAAGGTCAGATCAGGCAGCATTCCCTGAGTAAGAATTTTCTGATTAATAAAGAATAAAGCCTTACTTCCTTTGTTGAGCATCTAACATCAAGTACTTCCATTTTACCTGTGGTAAAATTGGTTTTCTAGTCAGACCTCTCCATTATTATTGTTTCAACACTTCTATTGTCCTACTGAATTCTCTTGTGAAGAAATAAAGTTGGGTGTCATTGACATATTGGTGATACTTTATTATGAATTTCTAAGCAACATTACCCATTTAATTAGAAGATTATGGAAACCATGAGTAGTGGAGTATACTAATGCTAACTCCAGTGTTGTGATAGTGGACCTTTCAAAATGTATTCCTTTGTAAAGGCAGAACAACTTTAAACAGCACTTTCCTTAAAAAGATAGCTAATATTATTTTGATTTTTCTTTTTCTTTTTTCCCCTTTTTTGTCATAGAGTGTTTAGATTTTAGGAAGCCACCAGAGGGCATTCATGTCATATTGCTAACTGCCCAGAATTATATTTTACAGATTGGGCAAGTAAATATATAAATATATACAGACTTGTATAAGCTATTTAAGGTAAACAAATATATTCCTCTTTAACAGTCTAATTATACATCTAATACTGCACCTTTTATGCCATACTATACTATATGATGGTGTATGTCTACAATAAATTCAAAGATCTTAAGCTTTTTAAAAAAAGGAGTAAAAGTGTTGGTTTTATAAAATGAATATAGTGTGTGCTTAATTTCTGCCTCAATATTGTTATAGAATTACATTCAAAGAAATAATTGTTTAATCTTCCGAAAGACCGAATAATGTTCTTGGAAATCGGGGATTTCAAAATGTTGAGAATTACACTGGTTTTAAGAAAATGTTTTACAGAAATGTATGATGAACAGCAATATTAAAATATTATCTATTTTTTTTCCTACCAGCTATCGTGCTGATACTCAGACATACCAGCCGTACAATAAGATTGGATAAAGGAGAAGATCTATGTTCTTCTCCGCAGACAAGCTCAGCAAGCAAGCAAATAATGGGGCACTGAGGGAGGGTGTGAACATCAGGTGTGTACAGCATTCTGTAGTGAAAGTCTTGTAGTCCACTGTTCATTCTTTATAAACCTATGACTAGGACTGAGTCAGTTAGAACTGTAAGAGACTTGTTCAATTCCAGAAGAAAACGTCTTTTACAGAAGTTTAATTTTTAATTTTTCACGTTTCTTAGTTTATTTTGTTCAAGGTCCTAAAGATTATTCACATCTCCTTTGCCACCGTTGCTATATGTACTCCTCAGAGAAGGGGAGATCGTAGTATTACTTGGAGGCAGTGAAAAATCATAGTGAAAAATAAAATAATGCTCTTTAGTTAAATATATTGAGTGGTGATTTATAAGCTGGGTATTCTTAAGAAAAGAGAAAAACACCTTTTAATTATATTTTCCAGTTCATACTGAGTTCACGCATTAAGCCAGGTTGGGTGTAACTATAATTTATGAACAGATTTACACAACATAATTAAAGTATAAACAGGAATGAGCAATCTCACTTCTCAGCATTCTGCACTGGCAAATTTTGGTGATAACATTGTCATATTTTGGATCCCCCCCCCCCTTTAATAATTGGGATTAAAATGGTTGCAGCTTTGGATTCCATTTCTGCTGTGCCTCTCTAAACCAATCCAGAATTCATATTTTTGGAGTTGATTGTACATAAGCTTAGCAGTTTGGTAGGATTAAAGATGGAATAGCATATTATGGGAATTGTAATGTTTCCGTTTATCTTGCACTAGGGCTACCAGATATTATTTATTAAATTATATGCTGCTTGTCTTGTGGTCATGATGACTGAGCAGCTTATAGTGTAAAAACAGAAAAATATAAAAAACAGATTAAAATGACAAAAGATTTTAAAGATGTAGATGCCATGTTGTAGCTATCTGAAGGCTTGCAGTCCAGATCTGCTGCTGTAGATTAAATTCAACCAAAATGGTTCAGGAATAAAGGTGGTTTTAGAGGCAAGAATGGAAGAAGAAAGAATTTCAGTCTTAAAATATGAAGAAAAACCAGAATATTTTGGTCTTGCTATTTTGAGTGGATGGGTTCCAGTGGCTCTACCCTGCCCCTTAGACTTTGCCCATTCTAAACAGAATCAAAGGTTATCCATTGAGATACACAAAATAAGAAAAAACTACATATTTATTGAGCACAAGTGATAAGATTGTTTTCTGTATTACATTTAGCATGACAAATGTAAAGTATTGTGAATGAAATTCACGGTTTGCTTATCCATTCAAAGGATCTAAGGACAGCAGATACTGCTGCTTGTGAAGAACAGTGTTATTGTTTATGATGATATTTGGCTGGTTCCCTGTGCCCCCTCACTGTTGCCTCTGTGCAGCTAGTTTACCCCCACCACCACCCCTATGTTGCACCCTGGGTAGTGCACAAGCATGACTAAACAAACTAGCATCTTAGGCAGCCAAACTACTCTGTAAACATTGTAGACTCCCTAATTCTCGATGTACAAATGCCATACACTAAATAATAAAAACTGTTACCTGTCACATTCCAGAGGATCTTCCAAATTTTCATGATAGATTTTCAGAGTTCAGAGTGGGAAATCAATCAGTCCTTCAGAAATCATGTTCTCTGAGTAGAGTCTCCATAACAGACAATCTGTATTTAATTCAGTATATTTAAACTTTGGAGGATATAACACTTTAACTAAGCAAAATGGCTTTGCAACTTTACTTGACATTTTTAATTGATTGAATTGGATTTTTAAATTGGTTTTTAATTTAGAAATATCTTCCAACAACTTTAGCAAAAGCCAGTTATATTGGGATTGTTCTGTTTCCTCTGATGCATAGCATTGCTGCATATTGTTACCACTTTATAATCACAAAATCTAATTCTCATTAAGCTATTCTGGCTGGCTTTCATCAGCTTTCGCATCATTGCATTCCTCTCAATTTGAGGTTAGATAGGTGGCTCAGCTGTGTTTCAAAAGTATTCTGCACACATTTCCTTTCAGTGTTCAAGGATAGAGAAGAACTACATGTCAATTCATTCAACAATAAAGTAGATATATATGGTAGAATATATAACTACGGGATTGCAGCATCTATTAAGGAAATTGAAGAAATACAATTTTATTTCCTTAATACTAATGAGGAAAAAAAACTATTTTGCACATATGCAAGCTTATAGTCTTTAGTCGGGCTGAGAGATAGCCTATAATATTTCCAATGAATACTGCAACTGGTACAAGAGAGAGGAAAAATCTATTCCTGTGAATTATTGCTTCTTTAGTTGTGGGTAAAGCCAAGGTGTCTTTTCTGTATAATTTCTTTACTGGGACATCTTGAGTAACTAAAATAGGAATGAATAGGAAGGCTAGAGTACAATGGTTGCACTAAAGAGCATGGTGGCTCACAAGGGTAGGATGTTGGGCTGAAGATTGGCAGACTCATGTTCAAGACCTGGTTGCTGCTAAGGACGAGATGAGCTTCCGTCACCCTCCAGCTTCTGCCGACTCAGCTCAAAAGCAGGTGGCCGTGTGTAGATAAATGGCTACTACTTCAGTGAGCAAGTTAACGGGGACAGAGCCTCCAACTGGGCATCCCCCGAAGCATAGTGATGTCACCTTTCAATCTTTTCAACCCAGAAGTACATCAACGTGTCCCACACAATTGTAATAGCAATGGTTGCCCTTTAGACTTGCTGTTCTGCAAGCAAAATACACGGAATTCAAGAATAAATGGAGGAAACTCTTGAAATGATTGGTCAATAGGTATGTGATAGAAGTATTTAAAATCAAACATGATATGGCAAAAATGCACAAGGAGAATTTTTCTTTCCCAAAAGCTTAGGACCAGAGAACCAATGAACCTAATTTGAAGGAGTATTCAAATAAAGGTATTTTTTGCATGTTGTCTAATTTATCTGCAGAATTCATTCTCTCAAAAAATTGGATGGATTACTAACTTGAGTAGCTTTAAAAGGGGATTGAATCAACTGATGAAGTACGGGTATATATGAAGGTCTAATCTTGAATATTACCTCTGGGCTCTGGTCAATACATTTCCAAATTCTAGGCTCAAAGTAACAACCATGGGAGAAGGATATATCATTTCTTGTTTATGACTACCCCAATGGCCTCCGATTAGCCACTGCAAAAATAAGCTGGATTTAAATGACCCTTTGTTCAATCTAGTTGAGCTTCTTTTATGTTCTAAGTTTTGTGGTGGAAGAAAGAGGTGAACTATTTTGCAGAGTGCTGTCTACCTTCTTGGAATTTCATCAGTTGAAACCATCCACCGCTCCCTATCACAAGTGAAATTCTACAATGTACAAAGCTTGATTCAGTCCAGTATGCCGGAGTAGGGAATTGGTTATTGTGTCCATAATATTTATGCTATAAATAGATAAAATATACATACATATGATAAATTCCACAATTGTAAAAATAATCTGAAGGTTACAGTTCAAAAATTAAATATCTGAATAGCTGCGATTAGCTAATTTATGTAAAGCAAGGCCTATGCTTCAACTTGCATAGAATGTCTATTCACTTTTCATTTGTATTCTGTATATGCACTTCATATACAGAATGCAAATGAATAACAAACATAATAATGAACTATAGCTCAACTTTATCAGAAATGATTCTATGATTGGCTGTCTGCAACAAAAATAAGACACTTGTATAATCCTCAGTTGAAGTAAACTTTATTTAAAAGGATCAATTCCTAGAGGTTCTGTGCTGAATGACGTGGGAAATTTATTTTTCTATGGAGTCCTGAGTGCTAAGTGTTTTTGCTTGTTTGATCGTAGATGTTTCATGACCCAACTAGGTAGCATCATCAGTGTTAGTGAGCGTGGAGTTTGTTTCATATTTATATATAGTAGCTTGCTCTTCCTGGTGCTTTATTTTATTAATTATTTTATTTTATTTATACAGGTAGTCCTTGATACATGACCACAACTGAGGCCAACATTTCTGTTGCTAAGCAACACATTTGTTAAGTTAGTTTTGCCCCATTTTATGACCTTTCCTATCACAGTTGTTAAATACCGAATTTTTCAGAGTATAAGATGAACCTTTTTGCCCCCCCAAAAGAGGGTGAAATACACTGAACACAGCATTTTTGGCCTCCCAAAATCCCACCCACTTCGCAAACATGGATGTGCATAGGCTTTGGGAGGCCTGCAAAGGGTTCCTCCAGGCTGGGTAGGGCAAAAACAAGTGGAAAATGGGCCGGTTTTTGCCCCCCCCCCCCCCCCGAGCACTCTACAAGCCTCCCAAAACCTATGCATTCCCTGTTTTTTGAAAAAAATGGGCCAGTTTTTATGGAAAAAACGGGCTGTTTTTTGCTCATTTTTGCCCCCCAACCCCCAGGAGCACTTTGCAGGCCTCTCAAACCCACCATTTTTCGCAAAAAATGAGGTATGCAGAGGGTTGGGAGGCCTGTAGAGTGCAAAATCCTTTTTTAAAAAATTGCCTCTTCAAAGTCTTATACTCTGGTGCGTCTTATAGTCCAAAAACTATGGTCAATCACTGTAGTTGTTAAATTAGTAACATGGTTGTTAAGGGTATCTGGCTTCACTTGTCAGAAGGTCATAAAAGGTGATCACATGACCCCGGGACACTGCAACCATCATAAATATGAGTCAGTTGCCAAGGATCCAAATTTTGATCACTTGGGAATCCTGCAATGGTCGTAAGTGTGATAAATGGTCATAAGCTAGTTTTTTGAAGTGCTGTTGTAACTTCAAAAGGTCACAAAATGAACTGTAGGTCAAGGATTATCTGTAATGTATAACTATGGCTCTCAAGGTGGTTGATGGGCATGGTTTTCTCCTTGGTAGTCCCTTGATTAATTATTGTTTTCTCGATTCTTTATCTGAGGTGAATTCCTGCTTATTTGGGTGCTGATTAAGAATGTGTTATGATCTTTTTTTTTGTTTTCTTAGCAGCTTTTTTATTGCTTCTTGAATGGTGTGTAAATGTGGTTTATTTCTATGTGTTTATTGATTGCTGATTTTTTTTGAATGCCAAGCTCCAGGGATTCTCTGGTGTTTTGGATTGAGCACTGGTTAACTAGCGCTGATGATGTTACCTAATTGGGTAATGAAACATTTGCATGCAAACAACCAAGCTCAGAGAGCACCAAGGACAGTTCAACCCTGAGCTGCATACTTTCTCTTCTATTGGAATTTATTTTTCTGCTGTGCATCACACCAAGTTAATACTGTTGCATCTCTTCCTCTTACTCTATGCTATCTCTTCCTCTCACACCACTCAATAGTTCTGCATCACAAACTCCATCTCATTAAGACATTAAAGGTTGCTGAATATTATTTTTTTTCAGCTTTAAAGCAGTTTCATGTCTGTAAATCAGAGCTTTGGAATTCAGAATAAATAGGGCAGTAAAGAAGGTTTTACGCAATGCATAAACATACTTTAAACCAAAAATGCTCATATGAAAATGGATATGTATTTACTAGGACTGCAAAGCTACTTGAAGAAATTGAAATACAGGTTCTAAGTGCAGCATTTGTTATCAACCTAATCATTACTTTTCTGCTCCTGTATAAATATATGCAATGCAATCATAGAATCTTTCAGTGTAAGCAAATATCCAGGTTAAAAGATTTCATGTAAAACTGAAATGGGGGGGGAAAAAACCTCTGTTTCCTGATTGCAGTTCACATCACAGTAAAGAATGCAGATTCACATCTATCACATCTCAGCACTGTAGATTTGTTTTTGCTCTCAATTAGATTAAAAAATAGAAAAAGTTTTCCCATTCTTAACAATTTGGGAACAACGTCTATATTCAAAGAGAGAATAAATGAAGACCCAGTATAGTCAAGGTGTTGGTACTGTCAGTTCTAGTCCCATGATGTTGAACCCATGGCACACGTGCCAGAGATAGCACACAGAGCCTACTCTGTGGGCATGCGTGCATTCGCCAGCTGCTCTTCCAGGTTCCATCATGCGGATGTGTGCCAGACAGCTAGTTCAGCATGCATACACATTGACCAGCTGTTCTCCGGGTTCCAGTGTGCGCATGCGTGCTGGCCAGCTGGTTTTCAGGCAAAGACACGTGTGCATGACTGAAAACTGAATAGCAGCTGGCCGCCATGTGCATGCGCATCGGCCAGTTGCTCTCTTCCAGGTTCTGATGCTCCGGCTCATGCATGTGCGTGTGGGCTCCAGTTTCAGCACTCGGTGCTGAAAAGGTTAACTATCACTGTTCTAGTCCATCCTCAGCTATAGTGATTCAGAGTGACTTTGAGCCAATCATTGTCAGCTCAGGTTACCTCAACCCTAACCCTAACCCTCATTATGCATATACTGTATCCTTAATCTCATGAATGACAGGTGAACCTAATAACCAAAGAGCCATTTTGTGTAGACCGGGGTCCTCAAACCTTTTAAACAGGGGGCCAATTCATGGTCCCTCAGACTGTTGGGGGGGCTGAACCGGCTGGGCGGGCATGGCTAGGTGGTCATGTAACAGTAGGCGTGGCCAATTTAGAAGTCCATTAAACAATACATACAAACTTTAATTTATTTTGCTCCTGGGAGTGTTTTATTTTCTTTTGTTTGCATGTTGCTCTTTTGGTTGACGGGGCAGCTTTGGGGTCCCGCGCAGGCTGTATTAGTGACTTTGGCAAGCTGTATCCAGCCCACGGGCCATAGTTTGAAGACCCCTGGTATAGACCTTTCTGGCAGTATATCTCATTGTGGATTGAAAAGTTCCATCTTCACTAATGTTTCCAATTATGGTGGATTTATATAGAAAAGAACTCCATTTCTCTTTTTGGTTCCTACTGAAATAAACTCTTCACCTATTTTTTTTTAATAAAGCAAGTGTTCTTTTTTTCCTAATATGCATTTCCTACAAATTACATCTCATTTGAATTTTGTTCAAATAGTGATTTTTTCCCTTTTTTTGAAGAGCATTCCATTTATATCACACATAAGGCATTTAAAATCCACATTTATGCCAAAAATTTAGAAAAGTTAATACATGTAGCTCCTAACATGATACCTCCTTACTCAGATTCTTCGTTATTGCATAATTCCTTTTGTCACATTTATATATTTCCATTTCTTTATTTTTTTTTCTAGGAAGTTTCTTATGGAAGTAAGTTAAATTGAAACATCTGTTGTTTAAAAGTGAAAATCACACATTCCAATTTATCCCAATGAGCTTGTCAGAAAAAAAATGCTCTCATTTATGCAGTATTCTAATTTCAATTTCTTTAGGTATAATTACATCTGCATTAATTTAAACTTGTATTAAAATGTTGCTGCAAAACCTGGTCTCTGATCTTCTTAATAAAGTGTACAAGAATATCCCTTAGCATATTTCTTTGTTTTGCAAGTTGTATATTGCTTCTGTAGAATTTGTCTATCTCTGCATCTACATCATATCCAGAAATTTTGTTAAAGATTGAACAATCTTTTCTGTAGTGTCTACCTCAGAATTCTTAATCTCAAACAAGGTTTTTTCTATCACAATTCCAATGATGCCAGATTGTATAAACATTTTTCATATCTTTTATTATTCCTCTTTACTTTCTAAGAGTTCCACTTTGTCTTTAATTTGTTTTACTTCGTTAATCAATTAACCTACAGACTTCAATTTTTAACCTCTTCTTTCGTTTTTTTCCAGCTTTACAAATCTTCCATTACTTTTCAAATGAAGTCCATCTTTTTTTTGAGATTCAAATAATTCTTCAAATTCTTCAGACATTTTTTTGTAATATTTTCATTAGTTGTTCTAATTATTCTCTTTTTCCCTTCTCCAATTTTTACAGTTTTCCTAATAGTTACCATTTTTTAAATTTGTAATCCAGAAAGAGAGTAGATCAATTAGGTTCCACCACAAAACCGTGCTCGACTAAACCGCGTCCGACCTAAACCGCGTAGCTGACGTCATCAACAGGGCGACAACAGCGCGGAGACAGAAGCACGCTGTAAACCCTAAACTTAAATTAACACCTAAACCTAAACCTAACCCCCTAACCTAATCCTAAACCTAACCTAGACCTAACCCTAAACCTAAGCCTTAACCTAACCCTAAACCTAATCCTAACCCTTAACCTAACCCTAAACCTAACCCTAACCCTTAACCTAACCCTAAACCTAACCCTAAACCTAACCCTTACCTTAAGTTGAATCGGCTTGCTTTCAAAGCGCTATTTAAAGCGCCCTTCTTTCTCTGCACTGGCTGTTGTCGCCCTGTTGATGACATCAGTGACGCGGTTTAATCAGGCGCGGCTTAGTCGAGTGCGGTTTTGATGGATCACGGATCAATTAAAAAGGTGAAAATAAAAAGGAGTCTTTCTCTTTCTTTCTTTCTTTCTTTCTTTCTTTCTTTCTTTCTTTCTTTCTTTCTTTCTTCCTCTCTCCCCCCTTCCTCTTCATTTTGCCTTTTCTGTATTAATGCTGCAGCCCTTTCTAGAATTCCACAGTTTTTGTTATATATTCTGTCTTAAATTTCCTTTATCTTTTGTAAAGATAAAGAAAATTTTGGATATTTTGTAAAATCTCCCAATTGTCTTTTCACTTCAATTCTAAACAATCAACATTTCAACATATGTATGGTTTATGTATTTAATTAATTCCAAAGCACCTTCACCAAGATGCTAATTTTCAAATTTAACTGACCACTTTGTTCATTTAAGATAAAAGTCTTGTTAAGTTTTTTTATTGCTATTTTTAAGTAGCTAAGGCACTGGGCTACAAACCAGGAAACTCTTGAGTTTTAGTCCCACCTTAAGCATGAAAAATAGCTGACTGACTTTGGGTCAGTCACACTCTCAGTAGAGTGAAGGAGGAGGAAATACTACTACATATACGGGTAGTCTTATTACCATAATTGAGCCAAAAAAATTGTTGCAAAGTGAGACATTTGTTAAGTGAATTTTACTCTATTTTACTATCTTTCTTGCCACAATTGCTCAGTGAATCACTGCAGTTTTTAAATTAGTAACATGATTGTTAAGTGAATCTGATTTTTCCATTGGCTTTGTGTTAGGTTAAGCTCCCCGTTGGGAGAGCGAGTACGTTCAGAGAAGTGTTGTGAGAGTTGTGTTAGAGAACACACAAACCAGCATATAGAGACAGTGCAGTTTAAATAGCCTTTTACTTCCGTGGAAATAGAGGTATCAGAGTCCATCAAACAGTCCAAACAGTCATACACGGATAAGACAGTCAGTCATCAATGTCTTTCAGTTAAGGGATAATCCAAATAACATAGTCCATAAACATACAAACAGTCTGGTACTCAAAGTTTGCTAGCAGTTGCAAAACTTACAATAGCTCATGGCACTTTCTAACAGCCAGCTTCCAAAACACTCAGATCAGATCAGCCCAGCATCTAACAAACAGAGAGATAACAGTCATTCTGGCTCCCTCTTATGGCTGATTGAGGAAAACAGCAACCAATCACATTTTACAGTATGATTTAAAGAAACAGTTATAGCATTGTTACATGATTTATATATTGCCAACCTAACCGTTAGATTATATTCCTAACACTTTGCTTATCAGAAGGTCACAAAAGATGATCACATGACCCTAGGATACTACAAGGATCATAAATGTGAGTCAGCTGCGAAGCGCCTGAATTTTGATCACATGACCATGGGGATGCTGCAATGGTTGCAAGCGTAAAGAATGGTCATAAATCTCTTTTTTTCAGTGCTGTTGTAACTTTGAACGATCACCAAATGAATTGTAAGTTGAGGACTATCTGTATTTCCTGCCTTGAGTTGAAATAACTCAAAGGCGAGACATAAATAAATAAAAATAAATCATTTCACTTTTTCTTTAATCTGGAGACAAGGGTGACTCACTGAGTGGGTTTTCTACTGCTAGTCCGAAGATCTCTTTAACTTTAAAATTATTATGTCCAAATTTTGGTGAGATTTTGGTTCGACCCAGTATTCTCAAAGGTTCCACTGCAGCTGCAAAGCTACATGCCTTTTTCTCAACAGCTCAATTCATGTGATGACTGCAAGGACCTTCAAATCCTGTGGTCCCCTCATGAGGAGTTGCCAAAGTGCAGGTGGGTACTCTCTTAGTCTCTTCTTGTCTGGAGAGTCTCCACAGACCTCAACTTGTCACTTGGCACAACATTGTCTCTATTTTCCTAGAAAATTCCTAGCTTGTCATACTTTTTTCCCCAGGAGCTTTTCCAAACAATTGTTTTTATTACAGTGTCGCAAAAACTGTGCACTCCTGGAGCAAACCTGTTCTGTTTTTAGTCCTCCGGAGCCTTCAGAGACCTTCAGGAGGCTTCCCTGAAGGCTCTGGAGGATGAAAAACGGCCATACGGACTTCCGGTTTGTTCGTAGGGTCATTTTTTGCCCTCCAGAGCCTTCAGGGAAGCCTCCTGAAGGCCCCTGAAGGCTCCGGAAGGCTAAAACCAGCCCTACAAGCAAACCAGAATTCCGTTCCCAAACTTCCAGTTTGCCATAGGGCTGTTTTCTTTGTGCTCCAAAGGCTTCAGGGAAGCTCCTGAAGCCTCCGGAGGGCCTCCGGGGGGCAGGGGAAGCTGTTTTTGCCCTCCCCAGGCTCCTATAAAGCCTCTGGAGCCAGGGGGGGGGGGGTGAAAAGTAGCCTCAAAAAAAGGCTGAGGTCAGCTGGCCAGCACACGCATGCGTGCTGGCCAGCTGACAGGGCAATGCCTCGCGTGCACTGACAAATGGCTCTGTGTGCCACCTGTGGCACGCGTGCCATAGGTTCGCCATCCCGGTAATATACCTTGTTGATGCAAAGTGAGTGCAAAATTGTTCAGTATATCTCTGGAGAACAGGGATATGTCTTAAATGAAGTTTATTCCTTAAATGAAATTACTACTTTCTCCATGTTCAAAAGTGCAACCAGATTGGAATTTATGAATAAAATATTGTGGATAATTGTGGATAAATAAAATATTGTAGACAAATCAAGAAGAGAAGCAATCTAGAACTAAGGAGAAATTTCCTGACAGGTAGAACAAGTAATCAGTGGAAAAGCTTGCTTCCAGAAGTTGTGAATGCTCCAACACTGGAAGTCTTTAAGATGTTGGATAATCATTTGTCTGAAGTGGTGTAGGGTTTCCTGCCTGGGCAGGGGTTGGACTAGAAGACCTAATTCTATGATTCTGTTATTCTGAATATGACTAAAATATGATAGATTATCATCAATCTCCATGACAGCCTAGCATTTAGATATTTTCGAATTAGAAAAAACTTCAGACTCCATATGCTCTGCTACCATGGAGAAGCTTGCTCTTTTTGGCACTGAACACAACATTAGGAAATATTTGTGCAATTCCCCACAACTTTGAAGTCTAGCTTTACTTTTGCAGTTAACAAAATACGTAAAATATTGACTTTTACTCCCCAAATTCAGTTCATCATTGCCATTGGTAAAACAATGATAAATAAATAAATTGCATTCTGCTGATTGGTATAATAGAAAAAAATTAAAGCCGCGACTAATGAATATTCAATGTTACATTTGGCTACCATCTATTTTCTGTTTTAAATATTTGTAGCACTGCATGAGAAATTATTTTCTAACTTTCATCCACAAATTCACAATGTTGTCAATTTTTGGTTTTCGCCTTTGAGGTTTTTTTTTTTTTTTTTTTGTGTTGAGGGGAAAGCGTACATTCTGGCATATTATAAGAAGCGATTCTGTTATTGCGCGTGCTACATTACACATGTTCTCCATAGTTTCAACATTGAACATACAGTAGTTGAAGTTAAAGCGGACACTATCCAGAGATATTATGAGGAACATGAGCAATTAGTTCCTTCTAATTAGTATAATCTGAACTATGCTCATATAAAAAGCTTGGTTAGCTGGGTTGTGGGCAGTCTTCCAATTTTGACTCTTAGTTTTTTCCTTCCCAGTGAGTCTCTGTTTGCTTCTGATTTTTGTTCGGATAACAACCTATGTTCCATATCCCAATTCATTGCCATGGCTTCCTGAGCATCAGTAGGAATCTAACTGACAATTTGTAGGTGGGTGGATCTCATTTTAAAGCGTCCAAAGTTATGTCATTTTTATAACTCAGTCTTAAAAATAGAAGGAGAATGTTTTCCAAATCAATTTAAAAAATACATTTTAAGCCTTAACTTATTGATATGTTATAGCTCTATAAATTCCATCTTTCCTGCTGACCAGTACTATTTGCAATTGGCTACTTACCTCATCTAGAGCCATTTTTTGACAATCTTGTAATAGATTGCCAGCCTAGAATTCTCCTACATACACTTCTGGGTAATTTTCTTGCAATCCTTAAAAATAAGCTGCTACTTTTCTTTCTTTTGTGCACAGTTTTTAGCCTCAAAGCTTTCTTGGCTTCATTTCTACTCAGCCCTAACATCTCCACCTTGGATCATTCTTATTCTTACACTCACTCTACCTTGTCTTGTTTTCCTCTGACACTTTAATCTGCCTTGTCTCAAAAACATTTAAAGACACACAACTATTACAATCTAAATGCACAAATACTCTCATATAAAAGCCACCCTCCCTCCTGAACTATATCATTCCTATTGCAGTTCCATATTCCTCCATTCTACACAATTTCAAAGGAATTCTGAATATTGAAATAAAGATGCAGACAGAGTAGAATACAGAGGGAAGAGTTTACAGTCCCTGTTGTGTAAACTATTTGCATCTTTTAAACTCCAATCCAACTTTTTCTTTGCAAGGTGAAGAGTATTCCACCATCCATCTAATTTTAAAATTAGAATCCCTGTAAATCTGCATCACCATTGCAATTTTTCTAAAGTACCACTCGTTTCCAGAATAAGCATGCGTGCACACAGCTATATATAGGAATCCCTACCTCTGGAGGGTATGGTGACTCTCTGTGTGTATGTGCTCAGCTGGAAACCAAAGCCATTTCTTTTTTAAAGAGACTTGTGATGCTTTGTGTTGCTTAGTTTTATTTTTACTTTGGGCTCATTTAAATTTCTGTTCAAAAGCTGCTTTTAGCCTGGGGATTTTGTTTTAATTTTAGATTCTTGGGATTGGCTGTTTTTCATTTTATTAGCCACTCTCAGTCCTTGTTTTCTTAGGGGAAAAAACAAGAGAGACATCCAAAGCAACAATTTTATCAATCATTATGCTTACCTTATAGTCTCCCCCAAAGGAAGACTGCAGTTGTTTTTCCATTATTATTAAGCTATTCTACTGCCCTATAGAGTGATATATTGTGATTTATCTGCCATAAAGTCTCTCATATGGGGAGTTATGACCCATAGAGAACTTGCCCTAGGATTTTCTGACTTCTTTCTTTCCCCTGCAGATGTCTATGTGATGTATGTCTCTGTGTGCTAAGAAAAAGCTAATGTGGCTTCATGCAATTTCATGTTTTCTCACCAGTTGGGTACTGCTATGCAATATACTTACATGAGAACTAGAATGATGCCATATACATCATCAGAACAGACTTAATATGGCTTTGCAAACTTAAGAAATAATTATTGCAAACAGAAGTACAGTATAGCTCATCATAGTGAAAGCATAGCAAGAGAGTGGCCTAGGTACATACTCAGAAATGGTGGTCCTGCTGATGTAAAATAGCAATAGTAATAGCACTTAGATGTATATACTGCTTCATAGTGCTTTACAGCCTTCTGTAAGAGGTTTACAAAATCAGCATATTGCCCCCAACAATCTGGCTCCTCATTTTACCAACCTTTGAAGGATGGAAGGCTGAATCAGCCTTGAGCCAGTGAGGATCAAACTCCTGGCAGTGAGCTGAATTAGCCTGAAATACTGCATTCAGCACCGCCATGCTTCCTGGTGCCAAGGTCTTTTCTTTCCATCTGTATGGTTCTGTATCTTGAACTTGGCATTGGCAGAGGACTCATCAGATGAAGAACATTCTCCAGTGGAGGACTTTCTTCTGACACGCAGCCACTTTAACAAATACAAAGTGAAGCAAAACACTAAAGCTGTTTCTCTGTCATGCTGAAGGAAAAATCTTAGGTAACAGGAGTTCACACAGTGTCATTCCTCATGTTATTCCAATTTCAGACACAATATTATGTGATCTAAAAATGGCCACTACCTTGGATATCTTTAAATTCTATACCTTCAATTTGTTGTCCATTTTAAAGTATTGTGAGATGACAGCTATTGTTGATAGTAAATCTAAACGTGGGTAAAGCATTGCATAGGTGATTTATTTATTATTTATTTACTTACTACTTACTTACTTACTTTACTTATTTATTTGTCTTGTATGCCGCCCACTCCCCAGAGGACTCCGGGCGGCTCACAAAAGACAAGGGAAAGGGGGTAACGTGATAAAGACAACATATAAATACAAAACCAACATTCACAATTTCTGTGGAGGTAGATGCTTCTCAGCTCCCCCCAGCCTGCTGGAACAGCCAGGACTTGGTGGCTTTGCGGAAGGCCGGGAGGATAGTAAGGATCCGGATCTCAACAGGGAGCTCGTTCCAGAGGGCCGGAGCTGCAACAGAGAAGGCTCTCCTCCGGGGAGTTGCCAGCCGACATTGGCTGGCAGATGGAATCCGGAGGAGACCCAACCTGTGCAATCTAATTGGTCTGAGAGAGGTAATCGGCAGGAGGCGGTCTCTCAGGTACCCAGGTCCGATGCCATGTAGGGCTTTATAGGTAGCGACCAGCACCTTGAAGCGGATTCGGAGACTAATAGGTAGCCAATGCAGCTCGCGTAGGATAGGTGTAACGTGGGTGTACCTTGGTGCACCCACAATCGCTCGCGCAGCTGCATTCTGGACTAATTGGAGTCTTCAAACACTCTTCAAGGGCAGCCCCATGTAGAGCACATTACAATAATCCAGTCTTGAGGTCAAAAGGGCGTGAGTGACTGTCTGAAGGGCCTCCCGATGCAGGTAAGGTCGCAATTGGTGCACCAGGCGAACCTGGGCAAAGGTCCCCCTGGTCACAGCCGACAGATGGTGTTCTAGAGTCAGCTGTGGATCCAGCAGGACTCCCAAATTGCAAACCCTCTCTGAGGGGCGTATAATTTTGCCCCCCAGCCTGAGAGATGGAACAGTTGGACAATCTTTGGGAGGGAACATCAGAAGCCACTCGGTCTTGTCTGGATTGAGTGCCAACTTGTTTGCTCCCATCCAGACTCTAACAGCCTCCAGGCACTGGCACATCACTTCTACTGCTTTAAAAAAAAATGATTCCACTTGGGCTTCTTCTGCCCAATTTTTCTCTTTGGCTTAAGCCAATAGATATCTTTTTAAAATTATGGTACTAACTGAGGCAATGGGGGCACATGTTTCTTTTCCTCCCCTTTTCTTCCCTGAAAAAAGGAAAATGATCTGCTTTATTAGTGAAAGTGTGCCAAAAATAAATGGAAGTGTCTACTACAATTTTTGGTGCTTTGATGCTTTGGTGCTTTTAATATGGCAAGCTTGTAGGGAGGTTATGCAGTCAGCTAAATGCAATTAATAAAAATGAATTGGTCACAACTTAGTCTGTCTTGTGATCTTCCTTTGCTTTCTATTTGTGGAGCTGGCAAAATTTCATCAGCAAATTCTAAATCCCATTTGAGAAAACAGAAAGAGTGCAACATAGAAGCTTCATATCTGGGTTCATTTAATGAACTGTAAGAATTCTACACAGATGTCTTGCTCAATTTCAACTAAAAGCCAGAGATGATTGATCTTCATTTAGAAAACTGGTCGCTGCCATCTCACTTTAAATAAACAAAAAAAAAAAAAAGGGAAGGGGAAAAGACAAGTTAAATACATCTTAGCAAGTATATTAAAAACCTTTGCAAAATTGTTCAAAAAGAAGAAATACAACAAGCTGAATTTGATGGTTAACCTTGTGAATTATAAAGCTGTGCATGTTGCTAAGGAACTTGTATTCCTGTAGTTTTATTTATAATTTTCTTTTATCTTTTAGAGCATATCCTGATGTTTAAGTGGATATTTTTAACAGCAATTGTATACTCAGCAACTGCCACTGTATCTATTAGGCACTCCTATTGGAAAGACAAATTGAAACCCAACAACCAGATATCACAAAAATGCCAGGAAAACAACAGATGTTGTACCATGCATTGCTTGGGAAACTGTGTAATCAGTGGTGGGTGTCACACTTTGTTACCACCGGTTCGCGGCCATATATGCCCTTTCCATGCATGTGGGTGGCCTTCCGCACATGCACTTTGCTAGCATGTGTGCCTTCCATGCATGTGCCCGACCTAAAAAATGTGCCTAAATAGGACGGCATAGAGCTGGGGTGGGTGGGTGGGCAGGTGGGCGAACCAGTCAAAACCAGTTGAAACCATCTCTGGGTATAGTGTTTCAATAGTCAGGGACATGTGTTGTGTTGTACAGCCCATTAATCCATTATAACAGGGACGTCTGACTTATCATATTACTAAAACAACAGGTGAGATAACTGCATCAGTGCATAACCAACAAGGATTTGCTGCACAAGTTTCCTCATGCATTTGTGCATTTTTCACAAACAATTTTACTTCCTTTCAGTAGCTGTTTAAGAACCAGGTCAAATAAGCTTAACTAAATATAATTATTTAATTTCCACTTGGCCCACTTCATTGAGTTACATTGATCTCCCATCTTTAAGGAACATTGATTTTTAAGCTTTGAAATTAATAATTTCTTCCTGCAATGCACTTTCCTTTAAAAAAAAAAGCCAATTGAAAAGTGAATTAAGTTAATCACATTGAATGAACTCAATAAGTTGACCTCCCTGCTCTCCATCCAAACCAAACAATTTCATCCCACCTTCAGATTAAATTGATTTCTCACTAGAACAAGAGCTGGGAAATTGTTTAACTCTACAACTGTGAAACTAGAACATCTGCTTGAAAGATATTATAGCATTATGGAGGTCAAAAAGCACAGCTAAAAACAGAGGACAGAGTCATACCTCATAATAAAACAACCCTTTAGCTGGCAATGGGCAAGAAAACTACAGAGCAATTTCAGCCCCCAGAAATGACGTTCAAAACTTGTTAGGGAGCAAAATATTCCAGTCAGCCAGAGACAGAAAGAGACCAGGGTTTTTGTTCTGATCAGAAATGGAATAAAGACTATTCAGGTGGCTGAATTTGTAAATGTCAAATGGTCTATGCCTTTTTCACAAAAGGAACAAAATGCTGCTGCTTAAGCAAGTGACACAGCTCAACAATCAATGAACTTGACAATTTGGGTTTCTCTTTAGAATGCCCAGTGAAAGGTAGCATGAACAGAATTTCAGACTTCCACATCCCTTGAATTTACCTAATCCTTGGATGTTGCAAAGTACCAGCTAAGTGCATAGGGTTATATATACTCCCTTCTCCATCGATCCTTCACTATTAACCCACAAGGAATATAGGTTTATATCAATCTGTGGCAAGAGATTAACCTTCTGTTAACTTTCAATGACTGGGAAAATACTGTACCAAGCAGACTTGACCAACAAGCTAAGAAAGGTTGGATATGTTGTAAAATGCTTGGGTAAAAAGCAGGCTACAGAACGAGAGAGAGGGAGGGAGGGAGGGAGGGAGAGAGAGAGGGAGGGAGGGAGGGAGAGAGAGAGAGAGAGATCTTGTTCAGCTAATAATTGAACCGTCAAGTGGCTGTACCTGTTTGACTTCACTTATGTTTTAAGTGCCCTACAGAGAAGGGGCACTTAAAATATAATTTTGCACATAGCAGCCTAACACAGGACACAGGAAATATATATAATTTTATGCACATTACTCCCCCCCCCCCCACCTAGAGCTCTCATAGTGACTTCTGTAAAGACTACAGAAACTGTCCTTCATCCCCAACCCTTACCAGCAAATGGAGTATCAAGGTGAAATATTTGTTGCTAAGTCCAGGTAGTTCTCAAGTAATGACCACAATTGAGACCAGATTTTCAGTTGCTAAGCAAAACAGTTGTTAAGTGAATCGCATCCAATTGTATGGCCTTTTTAAAATCATGGTTGCTAAGTGAATCACTGCAATTAAGTGAATCATGTGGACATTAAGTGAATCCAGCTTGTCCATTGATTTTGCTTGTCAGAAGCCAGAAGGAAAGATCGTAAATAAGAATCACATGACTCCTGGATGCTGCAACTACTGTAAATACATAGCAGTTGCCATGTGCCCAAATTTTGATCACATGATATTGGGGTCTACTGCGACAATTATAAGTATGAGGAATAGAGCTGAAGAAGCTTTTTGGATGAGAAGTGAAATATCTTCAAAGAAAAACCAGAAAGTCCAGTTGCCTCTTGAAAAAGCCGTTTTGGGACAACCATGACCTGGATGACTGAGACTCTCCAGAGAAATTTTAAGTATGAGGAATGGTTATAAGTCACTTTTTGAGTGACATTTTAACTTTAAACAGTCACTAAACAAATACTTGTAAACTGAGGACTACCTGTGAAGGAAGGGGCAACTCACTGCCCAACATAATTATGACAGTACCCACATTTTCCATTCACCAATCTGGCCATTTAGATAAATTTACATGTTTATCATAATCTTGGCTCACTAAACCCAGTTTTCTGGATTCGCTTTGCACAATAATCCTATTCAGGATTTCTGTTTATGCGCTTAATCCAATCCAGACGAAACAGTGATCACTCCCACTTCTCTCCTTATCTTGTTGTGACATAAATGAAGATACGGTGTCTACAGATCTGGCACAGTGGTGTGTAGCAGTTAGCCTGGAACCAAGGAAGGTAGAACTAGCTTCTCTTTTGCAGGCAGCTGTGTCATAAGCACCAAGACAGCCTTTCCATTAATTATCTCCAGTGCATGAAGGAGAGGGAAGAGATTGCTCACCGTCTCTTCACAGGGTTAAAAAAGCATATCAAGGTAGCACTTAAACTGGGCACCTGGCACCTAAACCAATTATATTTACTATATTCACATAACACACCAGGCTAAAAGGTGGCTGGTTATTTTGTGGTTCAGGATAATGCTACCAAATCTCAGTTGCAAATACCTAAATGCCCAACAGAGAGTTTTGTGTAATTTTTTTGCTGCAATGTAACAGTTGTTTAGATTCTTGCTGCCTTGACCAGGTAAGCTAACTTTTGTGTTCTGAGAACATTATGTTCTTTTCTGAAACATTTTGTTTTACAGAATTCTCTTGCCCTTTAAGAGGGAGGAGGAGGATCTCCCCTCCTCAAGAGAAGCAATATTATCAGCTGGAAGGGAACACTCTGTAGCCATACTAGGTACCAGAGATGTTGTTCAGCCAGTTCTGACTGGTTCTGGAGAACCCGTAGTGGAAATTTTGAGTAGTTCAGAGAACTGGTAAATACCACCTCTGACTGGCCCCATCCCCATCTATTCACTGCCTTCTGAGTCCCAGCTGATCAGCTGGGTCTTCTTTTGTTGCCCTGCACAGAATGGAGCTGGAAAGCAGATTAGTGGGGTGGAGAGGGAATGGGGATTTTGCAGTATCCTTCCCCCAGGAGTGGGGAGGGAATAGGGATTTTGCAGTATCATTCCTCAGCCACGCCCTCCAAGCCATGCCACACCCACCAAGCCACACCCACAGAACTGGTAGTGAAAAAATTTGACTGCCACCACTGCCATAATTGGTTCAACACTATAAGCAAACCCCGAGAAAGAGCTTACTCCCAGGCAAAGGTTCCCTAATTCCACTACCTGGAGAGAACAGAATTCCAAAGTGGGGGCATCATCCCCTTCTCTGTCTTTTCTTCCAAGCATTCAGATCAAACAACTGCATGCCTCTTCCTCTCTTTGCAATTTCCTTCAGCCTCCACAGGCCCAGGGTGTGAAGGCTCAGCCCATGCACCCAATTCTGAGCTGACCATCAGGAGCCTGCATGGCCAAAAGCAATGTCTCACAGGTGTTGAGCTGTGACTTTTTCACCTTTTCACTCCAAGAGGCTCCAGTACCATTTAGTATTCTGCAGTGCACTACAGGTTAAATTCTAATCATACAGATAACATCATAAAAGACTCTGGATCTGCTATCCTGGTGACCCTAGGCTGGGATGGAGGAGCTGTCAAGAGAGCCAAATAGGTGTAGTAGAGGCTAGAAACAGAGAGACTGAGTTCTAGTCCTGCTTTAGGCATGAAGTCAAGTAGGTGACCTTGAGTAGTCTATGTCTTAGTCCTAGGAAGAAGACAGTGGCAAGACTCTTCTGAAACTAGAGCGACCAGGAAGTCACCAAGAATCCACACTAACTCAAAGGCACACATACACACAGAGACCTTATGAATTATTCCTGAATTATTCTTTCAGGAATTTTTTCTGGTACTCATGCTATTACTGCTACATCCTGGATTTGAAAAGCTGATGGCTTAGAAGATGTAATTCAACCCTCAGCAATCTCTCTCTGAATGTCCAATGGCAAGGAATGCCTGAAGTGGTCATCTGAGAATATCTGAGAATACAGGATTTCTCATCCTGTTCTAATGTGAGTTCCCCCACCCACTTTTACTCTCTTGCCAGGGAATAAAATAGGGTTTTACTATTCCTACTACTGCCTAAAACAGGGGTCATCAAACTTTTGAACCCCAGGAACCACTAAAATCATAATTTTAAATCCCGTGGACCAGTGGTGGGTTTCAAATTTTTTTTGAACCTACTCTGTGGGTGTGGCCTCCTTTGTGGGAGTGGCTTGCCGGCCACGTGACCTGGTGGGAGTGGTTTGCCGGCCATGTGTTCTTGTTCTCGTTCCCTCTCTCTGTCTTTCCTTCCTTTTGTGTCTCTGTCCCTTTTTCCTTTTTTTCTTTCATCTCTCTCACTTTTTCTTTCTTTTTTTCTTTTTTTCTTTATTTCTTTCTTCCTTTCTTTCTCTTTCTTTTTCTCTCTCTGTGTGAGTCTGTGTGTGTGTGTGTGTGTGTGTGTGTGTGAGTGGTGGGTTTCAAAATTTTTGGGAACCTCTTCTGTAGGTGTGGCCTGCTTTCTGAGTCCACTGGTGGAACCTCTTCTAACCGGTTCGGTAGATTTGACGAACCGGTTTCTACCGAACTGGTGCGAACTGGTAGGAACCCACCTCTGCCGTGGACCACTAATATGAATTAGTGATGGGATGGGCTCCTTCATGCACTTAGCTTGGCCGCCTGTTAGTGGAGAGAAGTGCCCGAGGTCAATCCTAGGTTTGCTATCCATTGCAGCTAGGAATCTCAAATACGGCCAAGAATGAATGTTTGTCTTGTAGCCAGCCCAGGCACTAGTTCGGCCTCCTGCAAACTCTGTCTTTCGAGGAACCTGGCCAAAGTTTCATGCACTGCTCATTGAAGCACCTGGACTCCCAAGAAGGGAGAGAGGGAAGGGCTGGAGCTACTAAACAGGCAGCCAAGTTAAGTGCCTGAAGGACCCCATCCCATCAGCAAGCGGGAGTAATTGCTTTGGTGGGCCATATCCAGCCCAGGGACCATAGTTTGAGGATCCCTGATTTAGTGCAATATAAAAAATGCAAAGATTTTTCTGCGGACCATCACTTGGTGACCACAGGCCTGGAAATATATGGCCATTGTGAGCTAAGAATGCCTTAGAATCTTAGAGGAAAAAAGTAGCAAGATGGACAGAAATGAAATTTGGGGGTTTTATTCTTCCCCTGCAATCTGTGGTCAAGGATTTGTTTTTCCCCGCTTCTTTTTTTTCAGCGTCACAGAAGCAAATGTAATTTCTCAGTGCAATTGCCAAGCTGAGACCAAGTCGTATGAAATAAAGGGTACAGCGTTACCATTCTAAATATTGATAATGAGCATCAGGTGTTTGCAAAGAAGAGCCTGGCTCCTCATCCTCTATGTGGCAATTATTTTAAAGATCTACTTAGCATTTAGATTGCTTGAGGGAAGAAAAGAACCCAGCAGGCGATTGCCTTTGGGTGGGTGGGGTGGGGGTGGGAGCTCTGTATTAAATAGATCTCCTTGAGTGCTGTTTTCATCTACCCTGACAGAAAACATAGCTGACAGTTTAGGTTGCAATAATTAGAAGGGCTTTGACATCCTGGGACCCTCCTTGCCAGTGACACTATTACATCTCTCCTCAAGATTAAGCGGAGAGAAAAAAGCATTGGTGGGGAAGCTAGAGGAGGATTAAAAAAGCACATTGTACAACAAACATTTAAGCAAGCTAAATACTAACAGCATTAAGTACTCTCAGCTGAACTCTGAGTGGGAGGTTATGGGGAAAAGGCTGATTTGAAAAGCATTGATGTGAACTGGTCGTTCCTTGTAATTTATAATTCAAAGGATGCATTAGTCTTATTCTTCTGTCAGGACTTAATTATTTTTCTTTCTCAGCCATTACTGCTTTTGGTTGTGACACCATTTATCTGTGGTCCAGCAATACATTTGTTGTTCTTTAGTCACTAAGCGGTGTCCGACTCTTCATGACCCCAAGCAATACATCAGGCCAACTCAAAGCCATGAAATACAAGGTTAACTCTAGTTTTCTCCAAAGGTTTTTATCTGGCATGTAGTAAGTAAAGCACAATCATATTTTTTTTTAATTATGTAGTGTCTGAAATGGAGTCTATTGCTTCAGTGGTGGGATTCAAATAATTTAACAACCGGTTCTCTGCCCTAATGACTAGCTGGGTAGTTGTGGCTTGGTGGTCATGTGACCGTTGGGCGTGACCAACTCAATGTCACTCAGGTCGATGGGCACTTCGCCTTAGCTGTTACAATGTAATAAGGGTTAACCAGGGAGGCAGTTTCTGTAAGCAGGGCAATAAAGATTAGGCTCGAAACAGCACCATAATATTTCCTTCCTGCCTTCCTTACAGGATTAGCCCTGTAAGTGGTAAAAAAACAAAAAGAAATTTTGTCCAACAACCGGTTCTCTCAACTGCTTAGAAAGTTAACAACTGGTCCTCCCCAATAAGTGTGAACTGGCTGAATCCCACCACTGTATTGCTTCCCTTATTACCCTCTGTCCCATCTGACTTTTAAAATACTATTTATTTATTTATTTTGTCCTGTTCTTTTGTTAATGATCTTTAGATAGGCATGTGGAAAAAACAAAGGGCCAGACTTCTATATTTCCTTTATTTATGAGACTATCTTTGCCTCTCCACCCCACATAGATTCCTTCTGGAAGTAAATTGTTAGATGTATATAGCCTAGTGCAGGGGACATCAAGCACGACTTGTGGACTTCAACTCCCAGAATTCCTCAGCCATCCATGCTGGCTGGAGAATTCTGGGAGTTGAAGTTCATAAATTGCCAAGTTTGAGACCCCTGGGACTATCTAGATGTATGCCAGAAAGGTAAGAAAACAGTCCCCTGGAGAGAGTGAAAAGGAAGTAGAAAGGGAACATCTTCACCAGTTCATTTTATAATAATTTGATGTGTTGTATCACATTAACCTCATATATCATATATCACTATTTCTCAACTTAACCCTCCTCACAGGGTGGTTGTTGTGGGGAAAATAGGAGGAGGGAAATGTGTTGGATATATTCAACACCTTGAGTTATTTGTAAAAACAATAAAGGTGGAATATAAAGAAATAGAGAAAAATAAAACATCAGCCATTTTTTGTGAAGACTCTCTGCATAGCCTCAAAATTCCATTGGTTCCAAAAATTGGGGCCTCCTGTTGTAATTAAAAATAGATCCTATCCCTTTATTATTAACCTTTCCTCAGCCCCTTTCTGATTATTTCTGTTTCTTCCTGACTGATGTTCTGTCTGGAGAATTAAAAAACCTTCATACTATTTTGTGATGTAATAATGATTCTGATTTTTGTTTCTTGGGGCAATGCATTTGTTTGGTGGTGGTGGGTGTTTCATTCATGCAACCTGCATGCATATGTCTCTATGCTAGAAAAACTCCAAAATAAATAAAAGTAATCCTTGACTTACAACCGTTCATTTAGTGACTGTTCAATGTTACAATGGCACTGAGAGAAGTGTCTTAGGACTGTTTTTTACACTTATGTCCATTGCAGCATCCCATAGTCACGTGATCAAAATTCATATACTTTGCAACTGGTTCATATTTACGATGGTTGCAGTGACTCAGCATCATTTTTGCCACCTTCTGACAAGCAAAGCCAATGGGGAAGCCAGATTCATTTAATCGTCTGACTAATTTAACAAATACAGCGATTCACTTAACAATTGTGGCAAGAAATTTTGTAAAATGAGCCAAAGTCACTTAACAATCATCTCACTTAGCAACATAAATTTTGGGCTCAATTGTGGTCGTACGTCAAGAACCACCCCTATAAAATTATACCCCAGTGAAGTCACTAAATTTTATTCATTTATTTAATCATATTTCGAAACTACCCATCTCCCTCATGGAGTGACTCTGAGTGGTGTTCATTCAAAATCCAAGCTGAATGCTATGGAGGAAATAAAAAGCCTCACTGGCACCTTTGAGACTGCCAGAAATAAACCTGAGACAAAAGGGTTTCAGCTGAAATGAGAGGAGAGCTTTTTCCAGGACATTTTCTCCCTGATCTTGAAAACATGACAGGAATCAGGTTCTGTTCTCCACTTTACCTAATCCTGTCAACCCCAAAGGAAATATTCCTGCCTCTAAATAAAGCTCTCCTCCCCACACTAATCCTCTCCCTGCTGAAAAGAAAGAAATATGGCTCACCATTACCAAAGACAGAGTGAAATTGACTAGAGCCAGTGAAAATCCAGTCAGGAAAATCCATTGACTAAGGCAAAGATAATAATGAAATTACACAAAGTAACCAGGTGACAGGCACTTCATTCCATCAGCGTTTCTCTGCTTGCTAATAAGAAACAACACCCCTGCTGCCTGTAGAAAGTAAAGTGTTCCTTAAAAATAAATTGGTTTTTCTAACCAGTAACCAGTTTTCTTTATGTGGTCTCAAGATCCCAAAAGCAAATCAGAGAGTTTTATAGTTTCTTGCCCCACCATTCAAAATAGTCATAAAAGACCTCCCTCTTTATTGTTCATTTTTCCTCTTCCTTTGTAAGCTGGAAGCCACTTATTATTGTTTCAATGAAATATAGTGTGATCTTCCCAGAGGCACAATTCTCTGAATTGAAGAATTGTTTTGGCCCAGTACAGGCACACCTCTCTACAGTATACGGCCCAAAACGTCTCAAGATTTGCCCTTGAAAAGTGATGATAGGACTAAATTTTAGATCACTCAATATTTCCTCCTTTAAAAAATATATCAGGGACTTATTGCAAAATAGTGGGAGTTCACCACACTGTTTCCTGGTGTTGCTGCCATCTTTCCCTCCCGTTGCCTCAGCATAGGTAAAGCTAAAGGTTCCCCCGCACATGCATGCTAGTCGTTTCCGGCTCTAGGGGGAGGCGCTCATCTCTGTTTCTAAGCTGAAGAGCCAGTGCTGTCCGAAGCCATCTCTGTGGTCATGTGGCCAGCATGGCTAAACGCTGAAGGCACATGGAGCACTGTTACCTTCCCACCAATGTGGTCCCTATTTTTCTACTTGCATGTTTTTACGTGCTTTTGAACTGCTAGGTTGGCAGAAGCTGGGACAAGTAATGGGAACTCACTCTGTTACACGATGCTAGGGATTCAAACTGCTGAACAGCCGGCCCTTCTGATCGACAAGCTCAGCGTCTTAGACACTGAGCCACCATGTGCTTCCACCACCTCAGCATAGGGAGGGCTTAAGAGTTACTCATTTGGGTTAGGCTAATGACAAGGGATTGTGGCCCTCAATCACCACAGTCCCAAGATAATCTTTCACTGCTGGTAAGCTCCTTGTCTGTGAACCTTTATGGGATGGTTCAGAGGACAAGCTCTATCTGCCAAAAGCTCTAAAATGATCCCTTGGCATCTCAACTTAAAAAGGATTGGGAATGTGTGAGGCTTCCTCAAAACCCTGGAGTGCTATTTACCACTGCAGATCAAATCAGGCCAAGGATTTGTCCTGCTAAAACTGTTTTAAATGCCAGTGCCTTTTACGTGCAGATTTTATTTTATCTGCTTGTTTTAGTGATAAAATTCAAAATGCGCAGGAGACCAGTTCTGATTAGATGAATGACCTTTATTTAAGTCATCTGTCCAAATTTAATGTCTGTTCTGGTGGAGAGAAGACCAGTTCTGATTAGTCTAAGGAGCTCAAGAGAACCAGTATGGGGAGGGTTGCCTTAATGTTCATAAAATTCCACTCTGCAAAGAGATTTTTAAAAAAATCCTATGGACTTATTCCCAAGATCTACATTAGAATAGATTGGTTACATTCGCTTACTTTTTGTTCCTGGAAAAATCAGCAATACAGTTCTAGACAATGATGGAATGCCAGATTAAGAGGACCAATGAATGTTGCTATATTATATGGATAAAACCAGGGACGGGACTGGCCAGGGTTTAGAGTTTTGCTTTCCTTGCAACAATTCTAGAGGCTGTTCATTAGATGCAAAGCAATACTTGAAGACTGCATGGATAGGATCAGGGAGCAAAGCGCCCCTTATCATATGTTCAGTTTGGGGGAATTCATTGCATCCCAAAATTGAATTTACAGACCTTTCGTGATAATTTGTAGTTTTTGTTGCAATTGTTAAACCAGTGGGAGTAGAAAGCCTTTGACAAGCCACTGAAATTCTCTAAGAGAGAAACCAGCATATCTAGATGGAACAAGAAATTATAGGAAAAAAACCCCAACATAGGATCCTTAAATGAAAGGAAGAGATATTTGAAATTGGTGCAGGAAACAGCGTAAATTTTGTTTTAAAAATTCATGTACAGACCTTAATTATACACATGGCTGTATTACATTTACATCTAGTTGAATAATGGCTTAGTTCCCAGGATGCATTTCAGAATGCTTTGCATTGGTTTCCATGGAAATATTTTAGCGATAGTTAATTAGTTCCTTATTCAGTGATACCCACTGGAACTATGAATAAAAGTAAAAAAATAAACATTCGAGATAATTATGTTTATAACCATATAATAGCAGCAACATGTTAAGATTAGACCATGAAGTCACTAGTTTTTTGTATTCTACTTCCTTGCAATGATCAAAAAGATATCTCTGAGAAAACAGCAAGTAAAAACTAAAAACAAAAGTCTTCTCCTACAGCTACGGTCCAATTTTTGATACACAATAATTGCCTTAGATGCCGCAAGAGAAAAGATGGGTTGCAGATCAAATGAATATTATCTTCTAGCTGAGGAGATTCCACAGCCATCATGGAGAGAACCTCTTTCTCATGAAATATTCTAATTTAAAATTTAAAACTATATAATAGACACCAGGCCTTGTGGCAACAAATTCCATAGAGCAGTATTTTTCTCAGCCTTGGTAGCTTGTGGAAGATATATGGATTTCAACTCCCAGAATTCCCCAGCCAGGGGAATTCTGAGGACTGAAGAAGTCCACCCATCTTCAAGTTGCTAAGGTTGAGAAACACTGCCATAGAGCAATTGTTTTATGGGGATTTTTATTTTATTTTAATTGTTTTGTGGCCTTCCTGAAGATACCAACCACAAATAGGGGGACAATGCAATAACTAGTTTTTTCTTTAATTATCAACAAGTTGTTGACAATATCTTTTGAACCGAGATGCTGTACCTATGTATGCCTATTTGATCCTAATAATTATAAATAAAGAAACTCAGCATTGCCAGGAAAGAAAAATGATGGCTTCAAACCTCTCCAGACTTACTATATGATTCATTCGGTTCACTAAGGTAGTTTTTGCTAGAAAGGCAAATTTCTAAGAAGAGTCTGTCTAAAAAACTTTTCTGACACATTAATCTTTACAGTTCTAATACCCAAAAACAATACGAATATAAACTTTAGCCAATAGTTGTTCTTGCTGCTAAGGGAAAAACAGTAATTAAAGTTTCCTGTGCAGAGAACAGGAACAGATTAATTAACCACAACGTAGGCATGACATAGTGAACAGGAAGCAACTAATTAAGCAATTTAAAAGAAAGAAATAAGGTAGATTAATGAAAGAACAATTGCAGGCAGAAGGAGAATTTCCTGAACACCTTTCGGGTTTATTAGGATGAGATTTTGTCTATGCAGATAGGAAATGCTGTTAAGTGCTTTCTGTGACTATTGTTCCAGTTCTTCTAACTCAGGGCTGTCAAACTCCCGGGCCATGTTATGCACTGGCCATGCCCACACCTGGTTTAGCGAAGGGGGAAAAAGTCACAATACATCACGTGACACCGCTGTGACGATGTGAGTTTGACACCTCTGTTCCAGCTGATTGAGGAAAAAGCATTGTCTGAGTGATGCTGGAGATAATCCTAAAGCTTGTAAAGGGTGGCCAATTTGTGCAAATGAAGGCCAAAAAACATAACTTTTAGAAGTGGAGTTTATTCTAGCATCTTAACAGACAAGTTCTTGTACATGCTTTGGTTAAAAAGGGAAGAAAAATATGTTGGCATAAATTATTTTCAACGAAGTGCGTTGGTAATGAAAGAGGAAGGGGGAAAATACAAACCCTTCCCAAAATATTTGGGATTTCATTTTGGAGCCTCGTTCAGTCAATCTTGATAACTCTCTACCTGCCCAGTTAGTGGATAGTGGATGTCATTTTATTCATTTGTTTATAAACCCACTATACTCCCTCCAACCACTTTCTTGAAATCAAGTCACTGTTCATTGTTGGGCTCCATTTACAAGCTGAAGACTTTTAATTTTCAAAAACATGTCAAAAATATTGATGAGTCATTGATGAAAATATTGTATACTGGAGTAGGCATTGTGATGTCTTTGAGCATGAGCATGGCCACAGATGATGTCCTTGATACTACTAGGCTCCCTAAACCATCTGATTTTAATAATAATTAAAAGAAAATTAAATGGCAAGCTGTCATGTTCAAGGCTTCAGCAAAATCTCAATTTACACGAACACTTCTAGATCCCATATTGGTATCTTTAGAAAATCAAATTTGACATTTGAGCCATAGTTCCAAATTTGGGAGTCTGCTCATCTGCCCAGGAAAAAAAATAAAAAAAGCACACCCTCTTCCTTTTAATAAGGGAGTTTTTTGTGGCTGACTTTGCTCCTCAGTACAACAACTTACAATAAGAATGCTTGCTGGCTCCAGGTTTTCCCTACCTCAGTGTCTGTCCATAGCTGCAGGTTGAAATTCTTCTTGTAATCGTTCCCTTTTTGATCAGACTGTGTCAGTTACAAAATAAAATATTGGATCTTGCTCTGCAGCTCTCATTACATTTACGATTCATGATACACTGGAGGAAACCACATGCACTGAATTTAGCAAGTGGTACCAAATGGTCATACTTCAGCCCACCAGGGTCCATGTACCTGACCATGAATAGACCAAAGTGGCAAAACATTTATTGTGATATCACAATGCAAGTGATGCTGATACATTCTTGGCAGTGGTGGTACAGTGCAATGGGGCCCGGCATCCACCACATGAACGCACGCAGCGTGTGTGTGTGTACTTACCGTCTGCGATGCTCCATGACACCTCTGTGATGCTCCAGCTGCTCGGCGGAGCGTCACACAGGGGTCTTACGCTCTGTGCGCATGCACAAGAGCCCCAAAGAGCCCAAATACCGGTAAGGAGCGCGGGCGGGCAGGCCCTCCAGAGTACCGTACTGGAAAGGTACCTGGTGCTCCCGGCAGGCCTGTACCGGGGCATACCGGTCATAACCCACAGATTCTTGGTATTGTAACATTGCATACAAAAATGTAACCGACAGAGTTGACATTATGATCCATGTTTCATCATCCTTTTTGTGGATGCTTATATTCCAGCCATCACTCTCTTCCATTTGGATTAAAGCCCTTCAAAACTAGCAATTAATTTGCTAGCATGAGTACGAATGTGTGTCTGAATCAGAGGTCTCTTTTTGAAGCAAAATTGACAACCTTTTGGCATATATAGGCTTTAGAGGGCGACAGTGGTGAATAGCTTGATGAAACCAAGATTTCTAGGCTATTTAAGGCAAATAGTTTCTGGATTTACTAGCATAAGTTTAAACAAACCTTGAGCATCTTTTAGTATTTTCTGTTCAAACATCCAGGGGGAATTCATAGTTCTGTATTTCACTTTCTGGGGACTGCAATAAAAGGGAGGTTAAGATCCATATGGTTGCCATAGATTTAAGAATGTCCTTCTCTGATTGAAAATAATGTTAGGAAGAATTAATCTATACTACCTCCTAAGATCAGCTTATGCTCTTAAGCATTGGATAAGAGAAGCATCACTTTGAAAATATTTTTGAATCTGGAAATCAGTGCTTGACTACCGTCATCTTCCTAGAATTTCTTTTTGATACGGTTAATGCTACTCATAGAAAGATTTAATAGAATTTTTCCATTTTCTCTATATTGGTTCCACCCCACCCCCACTGAAAAATGTTCTGGGAATATGTGGTTACTGCACAATAGAAAATCCCTAGAAGCATCCTGGATGGATGGGATTCCCAGGCTGGGGCTATTATTGAAACCCAGGCATCTCAAAGTCTTGGTATCTAGTTTAGAAACAGATGTAACATCTGGAGTGCTGCACATTAGTGTTTTGTTATGCAAATTCTTCATCTTTAAGCAACAAGGTAGATGGTCTCCGTTACAGTGGGAATGAGTGCACCATTGGGAGACTTAGAAGAACAGGATAGGGATACATTGTCATGGAGAAAATTTATGTGGTCGCTGGGAGTCGAAAATGATTTGATGGCACATAATCAATTCACCAAATATTATAGGGGATGAGATGACATGTCTTCCAGTTATAGCCTCCTTGCTTATTTCTACTGTCATTGCCACATTATTTTCTTATTATCAAAACATTGTCCAGAAGGATTGATTTACAATTGCTGCACTTCTAAAATGCCCTCACATTGCAATTCTGTACTCTTTTCTTGGGTATTAAATTCCCTTGAAATTTATTCTGGGTAGGTATATACAAGATGTCATTCGTAATAAATAATATGAACATTCAAATCTTTGTAACGGTCAAACCGTTTCTTACATTAAAGGAAAGTTTTTGCTATATATAATACAGAAGTTATACAAAGTGTGTGATCTTACAATTTTGAGAGTTTCCATAAACTGTATTTTACTAACTTGAAAAACCTCCTAAATTCTTCATATTTTCTCCCAGAAATGGGCTGAAGAGCTGCTTACAGGTCACCACGGCATCCACCAAAATGAGAGTCCAATGTAACCCACTAGAAATAATTAGGTACTGAGGGGAGGACTTTCCTAAGGTTTAGTGATATCGATTCTTCACGTTTGCAGCTATCTGTCCTAAAGATACTGTTGGAAATCTGGTGTTACCTTTGTCTATATGAGAATGGTGCCTTATACTGGAAATAATTGATAAGCAGAGAGTATTCCTGTTGTGCAAATGACCAATTCATTAATTAGACTCATAATGACCATTTAAGTGTATCTTATATCTTATGTTACTTTCAAATCAGAGTGGAAGAGAATATAGTTAACTAACTAACAGAAAAGGCCCATCAAATTGTCTCAAATTCAGGTTTGATAACTAAGACCTAGTACTTTTGCATATGGCTTCCTCAGTTGGTAAACAGGTTGACATTCTGCTGATGTCAATACTCAGATCCATTGACATACAGATGGTGTTTAGTTCAATTCTGCATGCATTTATTTAGAATAACTTTCACTTTATTTGGTTGACTTTGTAAGAAGAGAGATGTGTGAGTCTATGGTAGTCAAAAACTGGAAGAGATCTGGTGGCACCTTTTCTAACTAACCAATTTTATTAAAAGGCATAATATTTGTGAACCGCAGTTCATTTCATCAGATGCATTATGATAGAGTGAGATGCAGCGACTGAAAGTTTATGCCTTTTAACATAATTAATTAGTTGGCAAAGATGCTACCAGGCTCCTTTTGATCTATTCAGTTGAGATTCCCAAGCAAATGTTCATAAAAATTGCTTTCATAAATGAAGTCAGAGCAAGCATTTTGCCATCAGTAAAGGCACCAAGGATCACACTCTTTGCACTTTACTAGGTGATATGGAATTATTGTGAGAATCTTGGCCAACAGTCCAGGTTCATATATTTCAGCGAGCACATACACACATAAAGAAAAAGAGCTTTGTTTTGGGCTTGGCTCCAAAAGATTCCCCCAGACAGAACTAGGCTGAGAAATAGGCGATAGGCCCTTAGGAAGAAATCCAATTTTGATTAACCTAAAAGGACTGAGTGGAAAAGTACAAGCACAAGTTGACCCTTTGGCCATCAGCCCAAGCTGTGTTTGCAAAAATACAGAATTGTTATCATGAGCTGCCGTTTCCCCACACTTGTATGCCAAGCACATATTAATGAAAGCAGAAGGAAATAATATGTGTTCTCTCCAGAGGGTAGAAAAAGGGACCCTTTTGTTGATGTACTTTTTAACAATATTTCTGTGCTTCAGGTTTAAAGCATAAGAAACATACCAGATACCTCTCTGGTATGAAGACCGGTTTAGCTTTCTTCCTGAAGTTTTATCAATCCTACCTGCAGGAGAAACCAAGGTACCCTTTCTCTGCAAGGGATGATATCAATCTGCTCCAGTAATCAAACACATTCAAAAAATAAAAACAAAAAAAGCTTTACCTCTGCCTCAATTTTCCTCAATGATGCACTTCTCCATAACCGAGCCCGCCCCCTTTCCTTGCTGTCCTTTCCATAAATCAAGCAGTATGACACACATGCAAAATGAGAGGTGACATGTCTGAAATCAAGCAAACTCATCAGGAGTTCACATCAAGCATATAGTCACAGACATCAACTGCAGCAACTCCAGGGGATCATAGACCACAGGTTTCTCTGGAGACAAAGGAGTGGAAGGGAACTGCTGTCAATCAAGCTTAAAACACATATTGGTTACTGAGACAGATTCTTCCACACCCAGTTCCCACCGTTACTCAAAGTGGGACAAGACGGGCCATTTCGACTGATGTTGCCATACAGCTTCGACTTCTTCTTTAACATAAATCCAAAAACAGTGACATTTCATCTGAAATGGTTATTGGCTGAGGATCATAGTCAAAACATTTAGGTTTAAAGAAAACCAGAATTCATATCCCACCCTATCCCCTTCCATTCCCAGAGTCTCATGCAAAAAGTATCAGAACCAAAAGGTGCTGGACAACCATCATGTGGCTTGGAGCAGCTCCCACTGTTGACCCAGAATATCCGACTGGCAGATGTTGGTCACTAATTTGCTGGACTCATTTTCTAAGCATAGGCCACTGACAAAATGTTGGATGAAGCTACCTTTCATCTTCCATTTCTGCAAGGGGGAAAGAAGAAAAGAAAAACAATAGCATGTGAAACGTGTCCTCTTCTTTCCTTCATCTCTTGTTTTATCTCTGTGTCCCCAAACACCTATTTACTAATGGAAACAGTAATGATGTAGCAATTTTTTCAATTTCTTCTTTAAGACACAGTATCATTTCATATTTTGATTAGGTCTTTTTCTAATCTCATGGCCTTGGCTGAACTTCACAAGCTAAGCCAGTAAGAATCGGTTAGTGTTTGGGAGTCAGACCACCAGGACAGTCCAACTGGGGATTTGATTTTTTTTTAAACCTTATATTTAAGACCCCCAAAACAAACCACTCTTACATTGTGAGCAGGAAAACCACATAGAAGGATTGATCTTAAACTCAAGGAGATTCTACTTCAGATTCAGGACCTATCCATCCATGAAACAGTCTTATTTTTCAGCAAACCCTCTTTTTTGATAAAGGAGCACAAAATCCATTAGCCAGTCTGTGATGGAAACATCAAGGTTGTTTTCCTTTAAAGAGTGGAACAAACAAGGAGTTCTAGCTGAGGAATTTAGAAACACACACACACACACACAACCACTGACATTAGATTGCTTTTTCTCCTTGGTAAATCTTCTGTTTTTGGTGAACTGTCATGCTCTCACATATACCTTAGTATCAGTTTTTCAACTGTATTGTATACAATACAAATGTAATACAACTATATTGTAGCTAGGACAGACCCTTTAGAGCATAAGGATGCAAGTGGGGACCCAATGTTTTCCTAGATGGGTTTCTATGTATCTAAAGAGAGAAAGCATCTGTATATTTCCATGGAAATTTCAATAATGAGGTAACATAATCAAGGAGAGAAGCAACTTAGAACTAAGGAGAAATTTCCCGACAGAACAATTAATCAGTGGACCAACTTGCCTCCGGAAATTGTAAATGCTCCAACACTGGAAGTTTTAAAGAAAAGATTAGATAACCATTTATCTGAAGTGGTGTAGGGTTTCCTGCCTAGGCAGGGGGTTGGACTAGAAGAACTCCAAAGTCCCTTACAACTCTGTTATTCTATTCTATTCTATTCTATTTCAACATACCCTTTTAATAATTGGACATCTTTACAAGGTATAAATATATTGAAAACTACTGCTGGGTCTCCAGAAAGTTGCAGAGCTCTAAGTATATGTTGTGCTAGAGAGGAACCTGATTGTCTGGATCTTTTCAGTCAGGATTCTTGCCAGGGAAGAGGAGGAAATTATTTGGATTTCTCCGGTGAATGACATGCATTGTTTTAAGCATCATTAACCAGGGTATATTCTGGATCATTTGCAAGGTGGGGCACTGTTCTTAGTTGTTCTGTTTCTTCCTGAGTGGGCAATTGCAATAGGGGAGAAAAGGAGGTCACTTGTGGGGGGCCTCAGGGTTCATCTCTCTCCCACCATAATTATTTTACACTGATATAAAGCCATGCAGAAGACATTCATTGGATCACAGTTATGCCTAATTATAAATCACTCCCCAGGATGACACAGATATACTGGAAGTCCTGGCCTGGAGCTGGAAGCTGCTAGATTTTGAGATCGAATCTCTGTAAGATTAAAGTGCTGTTGCCCAGAACCATTTGGCATTGTAGCATTCTGGATTGAGAAGCCCATCTTAAAATAGCAAATCTGCCTTAGAGGTCCTCCTACAGGTACTATTATATGGTGTGGAAGGTCTTTTAGCTAATTTTCACTGGTGTACCAGTTGCATCTCTTCATGAAGCATGATGCCCTGGGAGCTGTTACCCATACCCTCAGAACCTCTTAGCTATATTACCACAATGTGTTGAACACACAATGCTATCTTTCAAATCTACCCAAGAGTTACATCTGATACAGTTGGTTTCTTGGAATCTTCACACAGAACCAACCATCCAGTTCATTCATCCCAAATGGGTAGGCTGAAAAAGTTCCCTATGTCAGACTGAAGTTGTGGGCGGGGGTAGAGTAATATGCTTTTAAAAAAATTCTCTTTTATTATGGAATAGGTTACCTCAGAGGTGGTAATCAGCAGGTTCTGACCAGTTCTGGAGAACCTGCAGTGGAAATGTTGAGTATTTCGAAGAACTGGTAAATACCACCTCCGACTGCCCCTGCCCCCATCTATTCTCTGGCTCCTGAGTCCAGTTGATCGGGAGGAAATGGAGATTTTGCAGTAACCTTTCCCTGCCACACCCACCAAGCCATACCATGCCCAGTAAGCCATGCCCACAGAACTGGTAGTAAAAAAAATCGAATCCCACCACTGGGTTACCTCCAGTGGTCTGAAAGGCTGTTCAGACAATTTTTAATGTTTGAGGAACTCTGCTTTTTTCTGACCTTTATTTGAAGTCCCATTCTATCTCACATTTCTTAGATTTTTTGGTGACCTCCCATTCAAATAATAACCACTTTTACATGCTTCATTTTTTGGGGGAGGGGTAGGTGTTGCTGTGTGCTGTTGGTGCCTGCTGCAGTTCTACTTAAGTTTCTCATGAGTAATGCTAACCTCACTTTAGCCAGTTAACATACAAACAAGTACAGTAACTGACGTTAATATAGTAGACCATTTCCATGGTTGTGATTCTGCTCACTTATACTGTACAAATCAATCTATGAGCAAGCACTATCTGAAGCCTACACCTGTTTTATTGATCTGGGAAAAGGCAGTAGAAAAGAGAGGAAGCGCACCGGTAATTTTTGCGTTAACAGCTGGATATTGCTTAACTGTTTCATCTGCCCTGTGACTTTACCTAAATCGTATGTTATGGGAAATGGAGATCCAATCCCTTCTGCCCCAGATAGCTGGCTTTGTATTTCACTCCTCCTATGTGTTTTGAAGTCAGCTAATATAGCATAATGAAACTTTACAATAAATAGCAATCACAGTATTAAATCAGGGAAGATGAAATTCCAAAATGCAAATTGTGTGGCATCTGTCATTAAAGAAGTTGAGTGTTCTGTAGCTGAATGGTTAGAATCCTCTTCTTGGCAGGGCCTTCTGCCTCCATCATCTTCTTTAGCAAGGCAAAAGATGCTTCATGACAACACACTCTTAGTAGCCTCACATCCCACAGGTATAAAATTGATTCTTGTCTCATCTGCTTGGCTGACAAGGGCAACAAGGGACAAATGGGTAGCTTCTATTGAATGGATGAAATTCATAGGCTGACAGAGCTACATGCAAGGAACAAATAGCACCATTTAATTGACCTGAACTTTTTTTTTCTTTTTACATTAATGCTAGCGCACAATAAGTATTCCTCCTAAGTCATTCTTCTCAGGCTAGCATCTAAGCTGTTTTAGAATATCAAGATCTCTGGCTGGCTGCAAATATACAGATATTAAATTCTATAAATATCTAATGCAAGGGCCTTTATCAGCTTTTGTCATTAAGGAAAAAAAACAGCTGTATCTGCTTATTCACTTTTCAAAGATATTGTTTTAGTAGCTGCAAACAGCACCAAGCTGCAGTCATATTAGAGCAGAGGAGCATTCTTAGAGCATTCTTTGAGGCTGGATCAGTATTGTAGTTCTCCTCCATAGGCGGCCCGGGGGGGGGGGGAGGACGACATACACTTCCTGCAGCACCATGCCAGCCAAAATGGGGCATGGGGGGCGCTGCCTCCCCCTTGCCCTGTTTTTGACCTGGACGACTTCCTACAACACCCTGCCAGCCAAAACGGGGCAGGGGGGCATGCGTACCATTTTGGCTGCCAGAGGCACCGCAGGGCGATCCTTTGTTATTTCCAGGCCCGCCCCACAGGCCATATTTAAGCACCCTCGGGGGCCTTGACATCCCTGTAGTAGAGAATTTTTCAATGGCCGAAATAGCTCTTGTTCTGCACCCTTTGAAACAACCCCCTCCCAAAATATGCTTCGGACTCAGGTGCTACTGCTATCTCAACTTGAAAGAAGCCTCTATTTGAGCCTGACAAAAAATTTGTGGCTTCTTTAAGGAATCCACCCATTAAAGTTGAAGTTATCCTGCTGTAAGGATAGAAAAGCAGGATGTTAACCAAACACAGGAATAAACAGTAACAGATAAGAATGATGTGTTCTCCGCTGCTGGAGATGAGGTAGAGGTTGTGCAGTTAACCTAGTCGTTAAGTGAATCTGGCTTCCCCATTGACTCTGTTTGTCAGAAGGACGCAAAAGGAGATCAAATGACCTCAGCACACTGCAATTGTCATAAATATGAACCAGTTGCCATCTATCTGAATTTTGATCACATGACCTGAGACATTACAATGGTTGTAAGTGTGTGCTGTAAGTGTGAAAAACGATCATAAGTTACTTTTTTCAATGCTATTGCAACTTTGAACTGCTACTATTGCAAATCAGGGACCACCTGTATATACTTTATTATATATACCATTATAAATATATGTACAGTTTATATATATAAATTATATCCCACATCTATTTTCTTGCAGCCATAATTGTGAATTAAATTTACTGTAATAGCTTTCATATGTGCAGTATATTTCATTTTACAGTATAAAAGAAATATGCACATTGCCAGCTTTGTGCAAACTACCCAGAGTCTGTTGGCCATAATAAATTTAATGACAAATTTAAGTAGTAAGTGCTAGGATCAATTGTAAGCTGCTTTTTTCAGTGCTGTTGTAGCTTCAGACAGTTGCTAAATGAGCGGTTATAATTTGAGAATTACCTGTAATTTGAATTTTAATTCAATTAGGACTAGAGCTACTTTGATCACTGAATATAAGACAATTCCTCGAAGTCTCTCTGCAGGCCTCTCTTTCTATCATTTGTTTTGTTTTATCTTTCTGAAATGGTTTGGACTCAGAACTCAGCATTTAGATGCTCCTAGTCTTTCTTGTAAACTGCCCCCCTCAGCTAAATTAAGGCATTCTGGCCAATTGTATTTATAATATCTGCATTATTATTATTTGAAATAATTCAAAGGTAATCCCCCATCATTTTAATCTGATTTTAGGAAGGCAATAATATTCTGAACCAGTTTCTGAAGACAGTGAGGAGAAAATTAATCAAATGAAAAGTACTTTTGCTTGAGGAGAAATTAATCCAGGACTAGAATCATTTTATTGTCATGCATTTTAACATTATTTATTTGTTTATACATTGTGTTAAACGATGACCCGAATTAGTTTTGATTGGGTTTGTTTCATCATTAGAAAGAAAAAATTAACTGAAAGTATTTATCAATGTTTACTTCCAGGCTAGGACAATTCATAACTGTTGATTAAGAAATACCTCAGGAAGGAAGGAAAAACATTGAGAATTCTACTTCTGGTAGAAGTAGGCAGAGGCTACTCTTGAGTATCTTTAAGGATCCTTCAAATTGTACACATTTATTTTCGTGTGGTGATAGACAAGGAATAATCCTTTCCTTCTAGTCATCAAGCAAAACTTGGTCCTATCAGCGACAATTGATCATGATTGTTTTCTGGATTAGGAGACCACTAATCTGTAACCACTTTCAGAGGCAATTGATTCTGTTTATTGGCTTTTCAGTAGCGGGGCCCATAACAGCAAGGTACTCAACAAACATTTTCTCTTGCTAATGTATGATGCTATATAAAAGAATCCCTCCATTAATTGCAGAACTTGAAATACAGCAGCTGTTTTAATAATCATTCAGTTCAGTGAAATCATAAAGTAAGATAGGGGAAAAGAATGAGAATCAAGGGTGGAGAATACATGCAGGGGGCTACATTTCCACAACCCTTGTATCTTGTAATTAGCTAGCTACAAACAATTGGCTTGATTTCATTAATTTCTCCCATATTCCCTGCCATTCCATTTTCAAGATGCCACCCAGGGAGCGGTAACATAACGTAGCTATGTTTGAAAATTTGCATCTGATAGCTTTGTTCAGGGTTGGCTCTAGACATTTTGACGCCCCAGGCAAAGTCATGTTCCGATTCCCCCCTGTAGTTTGGCTCATTTTCTCATTTTGTAGGGTTTTCAAAAAGGCACCCTCTTGTTTCTTTCTTTTCTTTGAGTTTTTGAGCTTGATACATATGATTTTCATTCCTGGATAACTTTTCTCTTTTCTCAGGCATTTCTTTCTATTGACTATGAAATGGAATGGAATGGAATAGAATAGCATGTATGTGCACATGTGCAATGATCAGCTGTCCTTCGCATGCATGGCAATGCCAAAAACCCGCCTGTGCATGCGTGCCGGCCAGCTGATCGTTGGGCGGCACGCATGGTAGAACCCGGAAGTTAGGCTTTTCCAAAGTGCGGCAACAATGAGCAACGTTTCTGTGCAACCTTTTTGGCACTCGGTGCAGAAAAAGTTCACCATCACTGCCCTAGTCCTTCTCTTAGTTAGATTAGTCATATCCAGTTCCCACAATTATTCATTGTATACTTTAGCCTCCATTCCCCTAATCATCTTTGTTGATCTTCTCTGCACTCTTTCTAAAATCTCAACTTTTTTACGTTGTAATCACAATATTTATAGTATTTACCCCAAATTTACCCTCCTGAATACAGGAAACTTCTCCCACTCTTTCAAAGGCAGAATAAGAAAAATAAATATTAGAAACACATACAAAATTTCTATGTTATCAATCAGAGCTGAAATCAATTTTGGAGAATTCCCTACCTTCCTATAAATGTGATTAATTGGGGTGAGGTGCCCATATGCTGGTCAGAAACCATATTCAGAAAATGACAGGAATAAAAGAAGCAATAATATTAATAGAGTTGATAGCTACTGATTAAATTAATTGCCTGTAAAATAAGGCATACAATTTATAAAATTAACCAATCCTTTATCTTCACGCACACACACATGCATCCTTTTTTCAGCAGCAGTAGCAGATGAGGAAACAGATCAGAGATGGGGTATTTAAGGAAGGGGATCCTTCAGCACTGCATGGTAAAGGAAAGAAAAGTGGGGAAAACAAATCTGAGTGGAGATGAACAGGAGGTCGAGGAATTATCCAGGGAAGATAGAGGGATGCTTTTTAGAGGGAGAGCATCTGCTGTGAGACAAAAAAAAAAGAGAAAGAAGTTTCTTTGCTTTTGCCTCCCTGAGTACTGAGATCTCTAGAAAAATGGTTTGGAGTTCAGCAATGATGCAGGTTCCCTCCATGGACTTCAACCTTTCTACTCCTAAATGAGATGAAAAAAAATTCTCCTTTAGGCAGTTTCTGTTTCAGTAAAACCTGTTTCCTTACAAGAGGATCAACTTCTATTTTGTTTGTGGCTTTGATGTCATTCGGGAAGCCAACAGAAGCAGCAATAGCACTTAGCATTTAGCCTTGTATACTACCCCATAGTGCTTTGCAGCATTCTCTGGATGGTTTACAACTGTCAGTATATTGCCCCAACAATCTGGGTCCTCATTTTATTGACCTTGGAAGGATGAGTCAACCTTGAGCTTCTCAGGATTGGACTCTAGGCTGTGGGCAGAGTTAGCCTACAATACTGCATTCTAACCACTGAACCACCAAGGCTCCCAGTGTTATGTACTCTTATTTTGCCTCTCCACTTGATAATTTATCAGCTGTATTCTGCATCATTTGCAGTTTTTAAACACCTTATGTAGCGTATAAAACTCAAAAGAGGTTTCTAAGGGCATGGATCCAAGCTATCTTGCTCCAATTCAAATAGGTAAATGTAGCTAAGTTTTCCATGCTATTGAGATGATCTGCATTCCTAGCAAGAGACAGAAATTAGGGAGAATCCCAAGTGATAGACATGCTTTTTGAGAGACAGAGGAAAGGAGGGGGGAATGAGAGGGAGAGGGAGAGGGCGGGAGGGATGCATCATTAAAAACTGGCAAATTTCTCATCTCTAAACTGGAAAACACAGTACATCCATGATATCTAAATTCATTTTAGTTCACCAGACTTCATCCCTAGCTCTAAGCAACTATGAAGACCTGCTACAGGTAAGAAGAGAAATAGAGGTGAGTATTATATGCTGACACCACATTTGAAATGGCCTCTTCAGTGATGTCATGCAAATACTGAACAGCACAGGAGAATGATTAGATCCTTGTGAGACCCATAACATGAGATACAAATTTCCTTTTTTTGCTACCTAGTGGATGAGAGAGCAGATAATAAAAACAGACATGACTGCACATTGTTACTAGCTTTGACCCAATTCCACTTTCAAACCAATTGAGAAAAGCACTATAACAGTTTGCTCTTGAATTCCTGCAACTGCTATTGTGATAGGAGCTTTGAAAACATTATAACCCAACACCTTTCAACATGCGATGCTGAAGAAGTGACAGGGAGAAATGATTTTTTTTGTGGAGCATCACATGGATTCTATAAAATAACAGGAAAAAAATAGTGGAAATCAGAAAGTCAATAGACAGAGCCACTGCCATGTCTAGGAAACTGGTTTCTGTATTGTAGCTATTCCTTGTCTTAATATTTCCCAGAATGATCTTTCCATGGTGGAGACCATATGGTACATGAAAAGAATACCATAAAATTATTCACATACGAGTCAATGTAAGACATATTGCTTACTTAATACCAAGACTGGGTTTGGAAAACAGTTCTTCAATGGCTCTGATTATTCCTGGGTGCTGTAATTTCAAAAAAGGATAGCTTCTGTCACTCAGACTAAGGGGAAAAATGTAGAGTTTTCAGAGCTGTGGACTTTGATTCAACATCTGTGTGGATGATTTTGTAGTTTTGTCCTTTTTCTTCACCTAAATCTTCCAGGAAAGAGATGGGGTATTTCAATTTGAATATGGATAGGGTATTGGAAAGTATGATGAAAATCAATCTGCAATACGCGTGATAGGACGACAAAGTCAATTAACCTGGACAGTGGTGTAGAAGTGGTCTAGAAGTGATTCTGCCTGGATTTGCACTTTCCCTGAAAATTCAGATGAGAAACCTGGAATAAGTCTTGTATATGATCATATGTGGAGAAGCCCATTGAATGGCATAAATCAGGAGTACTTTTTAAAAAATCAGTGAAGATAATTGCAGCAAGACCAAGCCTCAATTATCCATGTGTTAGGTATTCCCAAATTGTATTAGCATAACACTTTACATGCTAATGCTTCTGTAACTGACTGAAAAATTGCAGCTTGGTGAAAATATGATTGACCAGATAGAAAGATGTCTATAGAAAAACATTTGCGCACCAGCTTAATCAGCTGTTTCTATGCATATTCAAGGCCTACATGGTTTATATGAATGCATGACTCCATCTACATTACCCTCCCTGATCACAGTTGAAATCAGCTTTGAAATTGGCATTGTTTGCTTCCCTGATTAGTAGGAACACTTTTGGATGATAATACTACAATGGCTCCCGAGCTTTGAAACTACCTTTCCTTCACTATTTAGTGGCTGGGTTTACACTTGCCTGAAGCCATAATGGAGTTAGCTTTTTTGTAGCTCAGCATAAGATATGGCTCCAGACATTATGGTTGTGAATTGTGGCTTGTGTCTAATGTGTGCATCCAATCAACTGAGACAGTTTCTCCTGGTCCAGGAGAATCTTGGAAATTGCAGGCTGCTGTCCTCAAGCGGAGGTGTGATTTGATATCATGCTTCATTATAAAAAAAATCAGCTAAAAGTGGTAGGGAGCGTTACCAGCAAAGTGTCAGTTGTTTGAAAAACTGAAGGATTGCCTCAACTCCTGCTGCAAGAAAGGTCTTAAGAGCAGGCATGAAATCTGCTTACTTTCGCTACCGGCTTGGAACCGGGAGCACGTGCTCACTTAGCTCGCGCAGGGTGCTTCTGCACATGCACAGAACCATGATGATGTCTGGGCATGTGGGCGGAGCCTCTCACGGCCACTACTACCAGTTTGCCTGAACCGGGGTGAACCGGCAGAATACCACCTCTGCTTAAGAGGCTATTGGAAGCCTACTTCATGGCTAGTACGCATGTAGCAATCACCTACAGTGTAGATCACCTGTAGCCCTAAGTTCATCTATGAGAGCTTTCATGATATGCATTTGGCAATTCCTCACATTAGCCAGTTCTCTTTGTGAACGTCTGCTTAGGCTTCCTGTGGTTTTAAAAACATAAAAGTCTTTGTTTAATGCTTCCAAGACCCACAATTGATTAAAATGTCTTGAAAAAACTGACAGTGTTGGATCTAAAGAAGGGACTATTCATAATTCTTAAAGTTTGCCAACAACTAGATCAAAAAGGTTTCTAACTTTAATATCAAGCTGATCACAGTTGTTTGACAATCACAGATAAGTGCCATTCTAACAGGAAATGCTGAGCTTAACACAGTAATTAAAAGCTACAGGAAAGCTGCCAGTACCAGGAATCAAGACTCTTTTTCTTTGTATATAGGATTAAAATCAAATGTTCTTATTACATTTGCTACATTAGCAGGATGCAATTTAAGGCAGTTCTTCCCACCTCTTCCATTTGCTTTTAATTTTTTTTCTTCCTAAAGGCCATTTAGAGGTTCATAAATTGTATTTTTTGCTGCATGTGGTAGTAACTGCAACAGCCACAAACCTTTCTCAGAAACTACACATCAGAAGTGTTTTTTTTAAAAAACTCACTCCAGTATGCAACTGGAATTGTGTTTTTTCACAATGCAGCAATATTTGAAGGATATTCAAATGGGGAAGAATAGGATGACATTAGTGGCAGGCACCAATTGGGTCTTTAATGATATACCGGTAATAGCTTCTAAATGAAGCCCTAATATGATGTAATCTACCTAATACTTGAGGGAATTATATATCAGGAAGTGGTGGGAAATGGTGGCTGATTGATGATGGCTTTCTCTGCTACATTGTTGTCGGTAACTTTGACTGATGTTTTTAATTGTACAATTATTATTTTTTTAGTTTTTATGATGCATTTTTATTACCTCACTTTCTGTGCAATGGGTGGCTATATAAATGTGATAAATAAATTCTCTCAGAAAGATCCACGGCTCAACATTTAATTCTTCACTCCAGAAACTTGAGTTTCAAGGTTAAAAACATTGCCTGCACTAGTTCTCCATATGCATACAGAGTCACAGTAAAAGCAGGAATCCAGATGTCTTTATTTGAGGCTGTTCTTCTGGTACAGGAATCATTTCCCCCCAAGTATAAGATGTTCTACAAAAAAGCAACCCACTTCACTGCTTCAGATCTGTTTGAAGGCAATAAGCATTTCTCTTTAATTGTGTGAAACATTTTTCCACTCCTAATGTTTGTAATATACTGATTTTTTAAAGAAAATATTAATATTTATCATTTATTGTTCTTTTATATGTTTTTAGAGGAGACTGCTCTTTGATACTCAATTTTTGGGGTTCCATAAATACAGTGGAATTATGATGGGGTTTATTTATGGAGAAAAATGCAAAGCATGATATATTATTCGCACAACAGCTCCTTTAAAAATAGTAATAAAATAACAGTCCAGCCATCAACCTGGTTGCTTCCTCACTTCTCTTCAATTACATTACATTTAAAAAATGTTTTTAATTCATTGTCCATTTTTCTTAGTTCAGGAATGAAGAAGATAATCTATAGAAAAGCCATAGCCTTGTGATTTTTTTAAAGCTATTCTCCAATGGTCCCCTCTAGCAAAATGTCCAGGATCATTTGTGAATACTGCATTCATGCATTCTTACTAAAGAACGGGGAAGTTAGGCATGAAAGACAGATGATGGGCTTTGCCATTTTACTAAGTTCCTCTTTTTATCAAGTTAATGCATTTGAATGTGCATCTTTTCCAGGTGGCTTTTACATGCATCATTTTTGCTTTTCCTACATTTCACTAAAACAAGTAAATAGACTGCCTCTAAAGCTCGATCAAGCAGAAGGTCGTTCACTGCATTACACCAATCCCAAACTCAGTGAACTCTAATGCAAAGCTCTGCACATTACCACTCAGGGCTAATTAGAGAGAACAGTTTACTCAGAACAAGTCTGCCTAGTGTTTTTCTGGTAAAAGGTTTGGACCATTATGGATGACCATATATCAGACCATATATCAAGAATCAGAGATGGTTTCTCATCTTCAGATCCCGCGAATCATCCTTCCAAATGCATTGTAAAAATTAAGGCTAGAACAGCCCAGCAACTCAAGTGTCAGTAAAGTCTGTGTAATACTGTACCTGTCTGCCATCTTTCTGGTTGCATGCCTCGACTGTGACCTGTGAGCCAGTAGAAAAGGAGGTGATTGAGAGGCATTTGTCCTGCTGTCTGATTAAAGGGTCACTGAAAATCCACTCCTTTGGGGGCAGAAAGCAAGAAGAGAATTTAGCATAATGTGATGGCACAGGGGTCCCCAACCCCCAGGCTGTGGCCCACTACTGGGTCGTGGCCAATTCAGAATTGGGCTGCACGAGTGGCTGGCCAGAGTGCAAAGGTCAACTTGTAACCCAGCAGGCACTTGTACATGTGCGCACCAGCCTGCCAATTGCACAAGTCAAGCTGCATGCGTGCATGCTGGCCTGCCGCTGGTGTGGCCCAGTTCCCCTCTCCCCACCTCTAAGCCTCAAAGGTTGGAGACTGCTGTGATAGTAGAACATTGCCTCAATCATACCTGCTAAATCTATAGCTTTCATTTGGAATAGAAAGCCTGATTCAAACATTTCCCCCTCTTAACATACCATTGCCTTTCAGCAGTTATCTGCCAGGGAAGGAGAAAAATGACCTAAATCAGGAAAATGGCGTACTGTTTTCAGAAGAATCTGTAATTGCAGCAGCATTTTTGTATTGCTATTGTTATTATCAATGCTTGCAAAAAGTAATTGTCGGTTTCCATTGTAACAAAAGCCCTCAAGGCTCTTAGGAAATCAGCTGTCTGTTTTCAAGGTTTATCTAATGCATTGGCTAAGTTAGTGCTGGGAGTGAGTTTGTGGGAATAACACTTATTTATTTGTTTATTACTTTATTACTTGTTTGCTACTTCTGTTTGCAAAAAATCCAAATTGAATAAACAAACAAACAAATGTTATTCACAGCTATCTCTTAATATCTACCCAGTTTAACCCTGAGAATGCCTTGAGAAAGGAATGGTCCCAGGTACTCTCTTATGACCATTAGTGATCCCTCTACCAAACCATCTAGTTTTGATCTGCCTTGTTTTGTCTAAATGAAATTGGACCGAATTAGATTTGATAAATATGGAATAAGTGCCTCTGCCCTGTATCAGTGGGGATGGAAAGATTCCCATTGTTTGGAATGTGGTGCTGATATGCAAACTGCTAAACGCATTGTGCAATATTGTCCATGACATACATTTTCTGGTTCCCTAAAAGATCTGCATGAAGTAATGCCAAAGGTGGTTACCTGGATAGCTTACTTGGACATCTAGTTATGAGACCACTACTGTGCCCCCATAGAAAGTTTACTTAAAATTATGTGGACTGTGTATATAGGTTTGCTTCTCTTCTATTATGTTCTCATCATACACTAAATAAATAATAATAATTCATTTTGGATGCCAACCAATGCCAACAGATCATTAAACTTGGCTAAAAATGATGGGAGAAAATGTTGCTATTCTATCTGTGTTAAATAGAAGAACTATGCTGGTTTAATAGAGCAAGCTCAATTAAGCCAGATATTGCTGATGTTCTTGGCAGCTGCCATCATTTTAAAAAGCATTGTCCCATGGATTGGAATTGTTTACACTGTGTTTACCAGTATATAGAAATTGCTGTGATGCAAACTCTGCACACACATAGAATAAGTATGTTTTAAAAATTTTTAATAGAGGGTCAATATCCATATAAGCCACTCAGAGATGATATTTTTAAAGGTCAGTTTTTGAGTACAAAGCCTTTTTAAAAAGGCAAGAAACTATTTGCATAAGTGAAAGTTCAAATACGGAATGAGAGTGAAATCATGATCTAATTTGGAAAATACCAACTTGGGCACTTTTATTTATTTAGCTTTGAAGCTACTCAACTCCACACCAACATTGAGCAGTCTACAAATAAAGAAAACAAAGTATTTCAAGAAAAAAGATGTTTCTTAAAATAATCTGGTATTATTAAAATAATTCAAAATTCCTCACTTCAAGGGACTTTGTAGCATTCTAGTTAGTCCCCTCTAATTGGACAATTTTTAGGACTATCTAGTCTCCTGAAAAATATGGTCTACTAACAAAATGGAGGGAAAGGAAATTATTACTACTTTTTATGGTAGTGTACCACAAAGTTTCCATTCTCTCTGATTGTCTATAACTGCACTAAATCATCTCTAAAATGCTGCACCCTTTAACACTCTGGAAAGGTGGACTGGGGTCTATAAACACCATAATGTTTCTTCTTCTCCTCTTTCTACCAATAAGAATATTTTGGCAGGAAGTGAGCTGGATCCATTTCATTTACCGGTCCAAAGATTTTAGTTTTCTTCATTGCCTACTTTTGGCAAAGGCTAAACTACAATAGACTCTGCCCCTTAACTTCTGGAGCAGAAAATAATCTTTAAAAATAATCTTATACAATAGGAGAACATCTCAGCCAGCTTTTAATCTATTTCATCAGCTGTTGTCTATGGTGTCACAATATGCAATGGATCATTAGGGATGCATTTCAACACCCTTAACAAACCAAACAAGAGTAAAAACCAACTTCATTGATTTATCCTCTCACCTAAAAACTACCCTTTCCCATAGACAATTGACATATGCTCTCTTTGTTTAAATAATTCCCTGGACATAGATACAGTTCAATGAACTTCAGCCATTTCAAATAAACACAAAATAGCTCAACAAGTCAAATGAAAGAGCAGGCTGGATGCCGTCTGCTGCTCACTCATTCCCAAATAATGAACAGATGTGAGGGAGCTTTTGCTGGCATCTGGTATTGTATTGTAACCTTTTCCTTACTCAAGTGGCTAGCATCTAAAACAGTGTTTCTCAACCTTGGCAACTTGAAGATGACTGGACTTCAATTCCCAGAATTCCCCAGCCAGCAAATGCTGGCTGGGGAATTCTGGGAGTTGAAGTCCAGACATCTTCAAGTTGCCAAGGTTGAGAAACACTGATCTAAAATAATTATCAGGAAAAATCCTAAATTTAGACAATGGTATTAATTTATACCATTTTGTTCTATCATTCCTTAGACCAGGGGTGTCAAATTCAATTTCATTGACGGCCGCATCAGCGTTGTGTTTGACCTTGGGAGGTGGGGTGGGGGTGGCCAGCTATACGTCACTTGTGTCAAGGGTCCTTGTGGGGGGCCAAGAGCTCTGCCAGCAAAAATGAGCTGTTTCCAGGGTGGCCCTGCAAGTCAAGACTAAGCAGCCCGCGAGCCAGATCTGGGCCCCGGGCCTTAAGTTTGACAACCCTGCCTTAGACTATATAACTGTTTTATTGCTATCCATAAGAAATTGCAGAGGCAGGCGCTAATATTTCAAGCTATTTCTGCATATTTTCAACTGACGTTTACTTAAATACAGTACAGTGATATATAATCTATTCGAGAGAAAAAAATGAACTCAGATTTAGCTTAGTATATTCTCTAGACAATTTGTCATCATTTATTTCCCAACATAATGCTCAGAGCTACCCCCAGTCCAATGCCCTCTCTGACTTCTTACATTTTAAAGAATTCTTTTAATTTCTTTTATAGGAAACTGGCATGCTACCAGCATAATTTTCATATCTAGGAATGCTTCTGGGCCCAAATGAGCTTCAAAAGATTTTTTACAGAATAAAAATAATGAGTAGCAGCATTTGGGCACTTAAATTGGAAGTACGCTCACTGGCATGGAAAAAGGACAAAGATAAACAGAGGTAATGGAGAAAATACCTAGAATAATAGATTGGGAAAATTTATTAATTGATTTCTAGTGATTTTATCTTTCATGGCGGTAATTTTTGGAATAGGTAAGTCATTTGTAAAAATTCTATGATAAATTCTTAATGCTGCATCCACAAACATTGGGGAATCCCTGAAGAATTTCACATCATTTCAATATAAAATTCATCTTGTGCAGCAGCATCTTTGACTGTTACACCCGTGTTACCTGTGGTGATGTATGAAACAGAACTTGCCACAGTATAAATATGGAAAAGCTGTTTGATCTGGTAATTTAAAATTGACAGTATTTTTTTTTTAATTTTCCTTCAGGAAGCACTGCCCTTGTAAGCATTTCAGGGAATCTATCTGTATAAACATGATAAAGATAAATGCATCTTCACTGTTCATGTGTGCAAAAAATGACATCAATATTCTTAGAATATGTACTCATTTCATATTCTCTTTCTTCACAGACTGAGTTTTATAGGGAAGAGGTTGCATCTGAAACAACTGTAAGAAAAAAGATCTTGACTTTCATCATTATCATACTCTAAAACAGTGGTTCTCAACCTTCCCAATGCCGTGGCCCTTTAATACAGTTCCTAATGTTGTGGTGACCCCCAATCATAAAATTATTTTCGTTGCTACTTCATAACTGTAATTTTGCAATTTTCTGATGGTCTTATGTGACCCCTGTGAAAGGGTCATTCGACCCCCAAAGGGGTTGCGACCCACAGACTGAGAACCACTGCTCTAATAGAAAAGTTTTCCACCCCATCTAAGACTCATTTAGGTAAGATGGGTGGCTGTACAAGCTGAATATTTTTTTAAAAAATCCTATTCTACAATCATGGTTGTCTATAGCTTTCTTTCTTTCTTTCTTTCTTTCTTTCTTTCTTTCTTTTTCTTTCTTTCTTTCTTTCCTTCTTTCTTTCTTTCTTTCTTTCTTTTTTTCTTGTCTTGTCTTGTCTTGTCTTGCACAACTGATGGATGCAGCAAGAACTTATTATGTTATGTTGTACTTAAATTTGTCTTGAGGGTCTTCTAAATAAGTATTTGTATCTGGGTCACTTCTAATTTGCTTTTCCATCCTTCCTCACAGCTTTCTTAATGCCACAGATTTGACCTTTGGTTGCCCTGTGCAGATGATATTCCTATCTTGCTGGAACTTTTGAAACCAGATTCAGTGCGAGGCACACTGAATGGCTGTCTTTTTCCTTCAGCTTTGTAGTGAATGGCTGAAGGCAATTCTAATTTTGTAAGCTGTCCAGAGTCAGTTGGTTGAGATGGGTGGCTATAGAAATTTGAATTAATTAATAAATAAATTTGAAGGATTGAATAAAAATCAGCCAGTTTTATCTAAACGTTAAAGCATTGGGCCAGGCATGAAGAAACCCTTGGATGAAAAACCAGCTAGTTGACTTTGGACCAGTCATTCTCTCTCACTTCTAAGGAGGCGGCAATGACAAATCACTCTGAAAAGCTTGGCAAAAAAACTTGCATGGAGCTTTTTGTCGGTGAAGTTGACAGGAGTCAAGTCTGACTCAAAGGACCCCCATCTCCCCTCTCCCCAAATCAGCAGATAGTTGATGAAAAGACAAGCAATGTTTATTCAGGGATTCGGAAAAAAAAGTTTCCAATTCTATAATGTTTACTGATTATATATTATTTCACCACAAAATAAATTCATAACACTTCTGGGAGGAATTGTTTATTTCTTCCAGGAGCTCGAGACAACATGCATAGAATTCCTCCTCTACCTTATTCTCACATCAACTCTTTTGGGATGGAGTGGACTGAGAGATAGCAATGGTGCTAAGTAAGCAAGTAAACCTCCATGCCTGTTGGTGGTCCTGAATGAAGGTTTCTGCAGTCCTGATTTGACTGGCTGTAGCTGCACTGTTCTTTACACTTCAGTAGAGCACTGAGGCGTGGTTGAGCGATTATCCTCAAATGACTGACTCCCTCTGCCAGAACTACAGATTTGCTGATCTATGCTTCAAATCTACATATGTTTTCTCCAGGACATTTTACAGAGCAGAAAAGAAGACTGATGGGATGAACTTTCGATGACCATACCTGAGTAGCAACAGGATTGCTCACTGACCCTTTACAACTTCCAATCCCAGCTAGAGAATTTCCTGCTGTATCCTGGCCCTGAGATTCCAAACAGTTTGCTCCTTGCTTGATGACCCCTGGAATCAGCTCCTTTTCTGGGACTCTGAGTGATTAGAAAGATCATCAAAGACAAAAGGAGAAGCTATAAACAGCTTGTTTCATTACATACTCTACACCCCATCAAATCATTAAATCAGCCTTTCCAGACAGGTAGGTTGGGCAATTAGGCCAAACCTCTTCAAAAAGAGGAAACCTGTCACTAAAAATATCAGTGAAGAATAATGCCCTGCATATGTCTTTCTAATGCATACACTAATTTATAACTAGAGGTGTTAAAAACTAATGACCGTAATATAACTATTATATAAGTTATTTACAAAAATAAAACCCATTACTGAAATTTAAATATTATTTCTTCCTCTTTCTCTCTGATTCTTTATCCTAAAATGGAAATTCAATATATTGCATAAGGAAGATGGTGCCCAAGCAACCAGAGTGCCTTCTTAGTTTGCTGCCCACCTGCTGAATATTCATGAGAAATTTTCTCATCAGTTAGACTTCTTTATCTTAAAGTGGACATGGATCGAACAAATCTTCAAATAAAGGGCCATGAATAGGAACCATGGTAATCCTAATTATGTCACGTCCCCCCTTAAATGCATTCAGTGAAAGATTGCTAGAAAATGCTTTATATAACATTTTTTTTCACCTTGCACAAATTTACCGCAAATAAATCTTCACTTTTTCCACCTCCATATATGAGCCAGACGGTTTGATGAACTAATTAATTCTAATAACAAGGAATATTCTCTAAAACATTATTAGAACTATTTTTCAAGAAATAGCCTTTCTTCTTCCGTCTGTGTGTAGGTTTGTGTGTGTGTGCATGTGCATGTGTGTGTATTTACGGAATGTTCAGGGAGGGGTAGCAATTCTTATTGAGAAGCCTGCCAAATTCTTTTTTAGAGCTGCTTGGTTATCTTCAGTCCTCACCTGGCACTCAGCTCTCACCTGTGGTTACATGTAGCTATATCACATGCAGCAACCACAGATAAAGTACACAACATCCTGTTTTCTTCCAACTCAGAAGATTACCCAAGAGAGGGGGGGGGAGGAAGAGAGCTAGAGAGATGGAATATACATTCATCTCATATTTTCTTTTTTCTTGTATGTATACATCATTATTATTTTCTACTCTTTCATTCTTTGCTAAAGTAGGTCATGTATATTTCAAATCTGTCTTTAAATTTGCCTTTATTTAGCAATAAATTGTTTTTGAAGATCTTATACTTCTTGCTACCTGCAACCTGAGGTCAGCCTCACTGCGCTGTCTACCAATTAGTTTTCCCCACATAAACTCTTTTTTCCAGAGTTCAAAGAAACCAAACATAGAAGAGACATAAGTCTGACAGAGTATAATAGGAAGAAATGTTTTAAAAATAAATTCCCCCTGGGACAGCCACATTAAGGAAATAGTTGGTGCTTTCTTATACCACAGTGGCAAAATACACATCATGCCGTTTTGTTGAGAGGTAAAGAATGACTTACTTGAGTTCCGGATAGACATTCTCCAAATACCATTGGAAGGATTTACAGTTCAGCTTCCTGCGTTGTTCCACTCGGTCTGCAATACTAGAAGCAAAAGTACCCTATATCTATCTTTATTGTAAGCATAAATAAAAAAGAATTGCATGGCACACCAGCACCCAAATACATTTGCAGAATAATTAAAAGTACAGACAGCACTTCTAAGTTGCAGCCACATTGGAATCAATGTTGTGGAATCTATTCAAAGACACATTTGCATGGTGCTTGTCAGTGGTGGGTTTCAATTTTTTTTAGAACCTCTTCTGTAGGTGTGGCCTGCTCTGTGGGAGTGGCTTACTGGCCACGTGACAGAGTGGGAGTGGCTTGGCAGCCATGTGACTGGGTGGATGTGGCCAACTTGTAAAATGTGGTGAAACTCACTTAACAATGCTCTTGCTTAGCAACCAAAATGTTGGCTCAGAAACTCTGGCATTTGAAGCACGCAAGTCTTAAAGAGGTTAGAACTGGCAGGAACCCACCCCTAGTGCTTCTGCTTACAGAGTTGCCCATGCAAGCTTATTTGTTAATCTTAGAACAGAGGTGTGGAATCTTTTCCATCTGCCCATTGTTTTCTGTTACTTTTTTTTCTTTTCCCAACAAAAATAATTCTTTATTTTTCTTTCACCATTAATATTTTTATGGTCTAGAACAGGGGTGTCAAACTCGTGACCTATGGGCCAGATGCGTCACACGCTGGCCATGCCCACCCCCAGTTTAGCAAAGGGGGAAAGTTGTGTTATGTCATGTGACCACGATGTGACACCACAAGTTTGACACCCCTGATCTAGAAGATCATGTACAAGATAAAATGTGTTGCAAAGTGACTGCATGGGTGACAGTAATGTAGAAGGTGAAATGACAAGAATTTTGTCATTTACTTTTTTCTTTCTTTTATCAGAGTTTTATCAGGAGAAAAAGATCCTATTCAAAAACCCCTATTGACTTCATTAATAAGTATACACCAAAGATTCAAATACTGGTTTATCTGTCAATTTTGCTGTTCTTAATAATCCAGGTGATTGCTGTGTTATTGTTTGAAATGTTGATGTACTATATCCATTACTGATATTGTAATAATAATAATAATAATAATAATAATAATAATAATAATAATAATATAAAAAAACCATGCCCAAGAATTTTACAAGATACATCAACAAATTGCAGCTTCCTGCAATAACACCAGCAGAACTGCAGAAAACTACGCTACTCGGAACATCTTATATTTTAAGAAGGTACTTGGTTGATACCTAGGACGCTGGAAGCAAACCGTATCAACCATTAGCACCCGTCACTGGTATTTGTAATGCATTTTTGAATGTTCAATTGGCTGAGTTTCATGTTTAATGAATAAAGTATATAATAAAAAAATGTCTGTTTGAAAAGATACTAGTTGGTGTCCTATGATTGGCTTTTTTACAGTGCGAGTTAACATAAGACTATAGAAATTTAGAACAGATTTGTATGAGTAAGATGTCAAAAGATAAATAACATTCCCTAGTAGCAAGACACATCACTGAAGTAAACTGCTTGCAACAACTGAAACATCTAATAAGGCAACAGAAGCACTCCTGAGAAATGAAGCACAAATGCAGCACATCATGTAGCTGCTTCAAAGTTGGATTGTTTTCATGAATTTTCCAAAGCATTTCTTCCAAATCATTTCCCAAGCATGCATAGTTTTAATGTTAATGTTAACTCCTAGTTTGGAGAAATCCTTTCAAAACTCTTCTTTGTCCCTCTTTGTTTTAACCACTCTAAATAGTTTGAAATCCTCTGTAAAAGTGGCCACTTACCTACCTCAGGGTAAAATATATTTAAAAGGCAATAATAAAATAAAATAGCAGCAGAAATGCTATTGTTAACATCTTTCTTGTGAAAACATTATTTTTGCTTTGAATTATTTAACCGTTCACCAAGCCATAAGTAACTTTCTCCTCTTATTCCATGACTACTCAACCCCAGAGATTTGAATAAGGAATTTGTCAAAAACTTTCAAAAGATCAAGTATACAATATCTTGTATCAGATCCACTGGGAATCAAGTGGCGTACGTTTAATAACTCATTATTCTCCTCAAGGACTGTAAAAAATTAGCAAGACAGGCTTTGCTTTTGCAGGAACTACATAAATTCTTCTTCAGCAGAGTTCAATAATTTAATTTTAGTAACTCTTCTGCACATCCTTCCCTGAAAATTTTACATTTTAAATACTATTTGTGTCCAAAATACACACTTTTAAGTTAATTTTATTTTATAATGTATATTTTAAAACATGTTTTGAAGTATAAATCAAAACATATCTGATCAGTTACTGTCTGATTTGCATTTTGATCAGGGAGAGTCAGGGCAATCAATTTGTACCAAACTTCACAAAGAACAAAAGATTCAAAGATTCAACAATTCCATCTTCCTCGTGGCAATTTAACTGAGGTGGGTTATATCCTTACCTTCCAAATGACTTTCCAATGGCAGAAGGTCTGGCTTCATAATAATACTGTTTGTATTCATCCATCCACACCTCTGCTGTACGTTTAGTATTTCTGCAGGTAGGACAAGGTAAGCCCTATTAAATGTCATTTAAAAGGCCATCTTGCCACAACATGAAGTCGCAGCACATTTTCAAGAATCTGCTATCCTGCTTAACTGTCATTAAACTTTGATGTAGGAGTAGAAATATCTCAAAAAGTAGAAACTAAATGAAAAGAAGCTATCTTTCCTCAATGCATGAACAAAATAGACTCAGTGTGTAACATTTAAAAAAGAACATATCTGGAGCGTTCTAAAAAAGTATGATGACTGAGGTACAAAGATAATGGGGTGTGGTATTCTAGCCCCATATTTATATCTTCATTTACCACTCAACTAGTCCCTTATTCTTTCTGACCTTCACAAGGAAGTCTGAGGAACAGCTGTACTCTCATTTGCCTGAAGATGAGAACAGCTCCCTGATCAGTGATGTGAAATACAACTCTTCCGAAACTTGAAGAAATCACGGAAAATAAGAAATGGAATATAAGGGTGTGACTATGTAAGGAAGAGATATGTTCCATCTTCTATGAACTTTAGCATTTAAACTTCCCAACAGAAGACAACTTAGATTCCCAGAGCAAGTGTTCTGGATATGTAGTATTCTATTTTTTAAAAAATTCATTTTAACTTAGAGTAGAATCATTTCTGACAGATTCTCATACACTCTAAGTCAGTGATGGCGAATCTTTTCAGCACTGAGTGCCGAAAAAGGAGCGTGTGCATGCAAGAAACTGGAAGAGCATCCAGTAGGTGCTCCAGGAAGATGATACTCCGCTTTCTGGTGTGCACCAGCTACCTGGTCTTCCCATTTCTGGCATGCATGCGTGTGCAAAGATCAGCTAGTTGATGTCCATGTGCGTTCTGGAAACCGGAAGATTATCTCCCTGGGGCACGCATGCACACTGGACAGCTGCTCTTCTGGTTTCTGGCGCTCCCATCCACGTGAAGACCAGCTGGCCAGAGTGCCAGAACCTGGAAGAGCAACGGTTGACAGCTCGCATGCCCAGAGAGATGGCTCTGCATACCACTTTCAGCAGGCGTGCCATAGGTTCACCATCACGGCTCTAAGTCTTTGTAGGGGGACTAAGGAATACCACTAACCAAGTTTTGATAGGTTGCAGAAACCGTTTAAAGAGATAAACCAAGCATACTACTCACATAATGTTAGAGCAGTGTTTCTCAACCTTGGCAACTTGAAGTCCACAGGACTTAAAGTCGCCAAGGTTGAGAAACACTGTGTTAGAGTCTGTCATTAAAGATTATTTAACTCTAACAGCCAAGCACTTTTCAGCAGTATTCTTAACATGGAGAAAAGCAAATATATTGTGGGCCTGGCAACTAAGGAATTCTTTATCTATCACTACCATAATAACCACAGCTTTGTTGCACATAAGAAAGATCTAGGTGTTTCAGTTATAGCCTCTTAACCTTCTTGCCTACTTTGGTTTGTAAGCAGTGCCAATTACATAGCAAGTTTGATAAACTTTGAGGCATCTTACACCAAGGAGGGCTCTGAAGGGTTGTTTGTCAGCGGTCCTAATTGACTGCAACATGAGAACAATGGTTGTGTTGACTTATCATCTGGTCTTATTTTTGGACTTTATTAATAGAAAATAGGGAAAGTGCAACATGTGTGTGTATATGTAGGTGTGTGTATGGTTAGCTAATGTCATAAATATCAGTAGTCATTATTTTTCAGATAGTTTATAGTATCAGCAGCAGTAAATGAGATCTGTAATGATATTATTTCTGTAATATTCTAGACCATAGGCCTTATATCTATGCACAGATATGAATATCTGTACTCCCTCATTATAAATCCTAATTTTTGATTTGTTATTTTTACATTAAATGAAGCTCAGTGTCAAATCCATATAATAATTTTTGAACTACTATTTAATTACAGATTTCCCTATTTCTTCCAAGTACACAATGGTTAAGCAAGTCTCCAAATCCCAAAGTACAGTCTCCACAAACATAATTGGGTCACAGTTTTTTTAAAAAAAATATTTTCTAACCATCAGGGAAGCTCTCTTTGCAAACTTGGGTTATTAAAACAGAAAGGACAATATTAATTTGGTTAAGATTAGTCAGCTAACTCAAACATTTTTTGCGTTTATATTCATATCCCAGAGTAAGGCCTAATTAGTAAAATTCTACTAATAAAATAAAATAAATAAAATGGAAAGGGGGGGAGAGGGGGAGAGGTTAAGATTTTGGCCTAGAAGAGGCCAGACTATGAGTTGTAATTTCACTTATGAGAGCTGGCTGGATGACAGTAGACCAGTCTCTATCTCTCTCAGCCCAACCCACCCTTGTGAGGAAAATAGGAGGAGAAAGGAGTATTATGAATATTTGCCACTCTGTATTATTTATAAAGTAATACATACAGGATTTAAAAAAAAATCTAACAAATAAGTAAGTAAAACACACAGAGAGATCTCTGACCAAACACCATACTTCAGTGAGAACTAAAGAAAACCCCTCCACCCTCCTGTTCACTGAAGTGGAATCAAGAATTAAGCCATTCCTACTTGATATAGGTTAATGCATTGCCCTCAGGGAAGTCATATGGATGGCGTTTTCTGAAAACGTGCCCCACTCGACTGCAGGGGACAATCTCCAAGCTACCTCCACACATCCAGACACGGAAAGAAAGCTCTAGAAAACATCCAAGGAAAGAGAATATGAGGTGAAACAAAGAATAACCATCTACTTAATGTGCAAGTAGGCATGGAACTGCTAGTAGTAGAGACACAATTGGATTATGAAAAGAGAAGAAATTTAATAAAAGTTTTGCATGAGGGGAGGGAAAATCCTGTTCCTCCTCAGTTGTAACCTTTCTCCTGTTTCCACATACCAGATCAGCATAATTTGGGGCAGAGTGGTGGAGGCTTTTAAAAGGGAATCTTGCTGAAAGCTCCCAGAGAATAATATATTGTTATTTGATTTGATTTTTAAAAGGCTGTTTATCAGAGGAAGATTCTCCTCACATAAAGAAGAAAATCCATAAAAATTTAGAGTGGAAGAGGAAGCAGCTCCATGTGCAAGTACAAAATAAGAGACAGAAAAATGTGAGGTCTTAATGGCACTGATGAAATTAAGTCGTTACAAAGACCTATGCAGTCCCAAGCAAACCAGTTCAGCTGTATGTATCAATGAAACTGAAAACCTGAATAAAAATCATCAGAATTCTAGAGAAACATGTAATTGACTCTAATCAGTGTTTAGGGATGTGCCGTAATCAAGTTTCATGCTTTTTAAAGTCTATAGATTCCTAGTATCTGAGCAGTATTATAGGAAAATGGCAAAGTCTGGCCATCATCTAAAGCATAATGAGCTCCTAAATCTGTGGAAGAATACATCTCATTTCATAACATCTGAAGTCCCTGTGGTTTTCATCTGTTACAGGCTGAAGCTGAAATCTTTTGGCATGCTCTTACTGTAGGATCCTAAGCTCTCCTAAGAATTCATCATTTGGCAATCTAGATTCTGAGACACAGCCTGTTTATTCACACTGAAGCATCCCAATCCCCTGTCCTTTACTTTCAGAGATTTTACTGCCCCAGAATGAAGCTCATTTTTTTTTAATTAAAAGGATCAGAGGACTACCAAGGTTTTGATGGTAAAAACTCATTTGAATCTCAGAAAAACAGTGACCCTGCAAAGTTCCTTTATTTAATAAACATGGAAGTTCACCGTTGTTTACTGATTTGGGGGCACAAAGAAAACAGCAGAAAAGCTGCGGAAAAACAAATTAGAAACTGGAGGTGACAGAAGAGGGGGAATCCAATAAATGGAAGGAACAGGTTCCCCAGTTCTCTATCAAATTCACCCTTTTATTGCACATTCATGTGTCTTGTCGATCACATCTTCAGATGTATAGTTGATGATCATAATATCTACCACTTCTTTGTAGAAGCTGCATACTATAGAAATCCAAAGGCATTTGCTGAGGAATGTGGCTAGCTTTCAACAGGAAAGTAAGTGCTTTCATTTCAACAAAGCTTATTTCATAATATGATTTTAATGACTTTATCTTGGAACTATTTGTCTGTTCGTGCTGTTCTATCCTCTTTTATTTGAATGGTTTTAACTAGATTTTATTATATCTAAACTAGACTTGTACCCAGGTCCATATTTCCCCAGTTCAAAATATTATGGTTAGGGTTGTAAAGTCCCTAGATATCTTTCAGTAATAGTGCATTTCCTTCTTCTATTTGTTTAGTTTTATCTAACACTACAAGGACAAAATACAATCTTAGTAAGTGAAATATTTAACGTAACTCTTAATTTACATTTTCAAAAATATTTTCTTGTGGACCTTATCAGCAAATAAACCCACAGGAAATATCTAGGATATATCAAATAATGCAGATATTGCCAGAGTGTCATTTAAGAATGTATAGGAAATGTTGACTTAGCCAAAGATTTTCTGAGAAGGCAGGACTGCCTGATGACAAGAAAGAGATTCTATCTCTATGCAAGTAGATCCTGAATGAAATCTGAGTTTTCAGTACTTCCAGTCAGGAAAAAATATTATATTATGTGTCCAGGATTTCAGAATTGAATTGTGAAAAATTAACAAGAGAAAAATTACATAAAGTCAAATCAAAGTAGTAACTTACCAAAGTTCTCTCCTCCCCAGATATCCATCTGTGTGTCATATTTTCCAAGATGGTTAAACCAAGACTTATTGATAACAAAGATTCCTCCTGCTATGACAGGTGTTCTAGTAAAAATGACAATGAGGAAATGCAAAAGGTTATAAATAAAAAAATGCTAGAGTGAAAAACAGAACTCTTCTACATTTGTAAGCAACATAGTCTGTATAAAATACTTTAGAAAAATAAATAAGATAATTGGAAAATAATAACTTTCCTATGATCATGTATCATGAAAAAGCTGTAGGTCAGCATAAGTTTCATGATCGTTTTACAAAAATGTCTACTCTGCACTTAAATAACCTGCAAGGAGGTGTCAAAAATTGCAAGACGACATGCATAGTGTTGTGATCCTAACACCACTCATTGTGTATATGCATGCAATGTGAATGAATGTACAAAAAGTGCAGGGCTTGGATCACAATACTACAAATTTTCATTTTACAAATTCCCCCAACTTCTGGTTTTAAATACCACTATATATAACGATCACTTAGTTTTTCTTTAATGAGATTTGGGGGAAAAGGTTGGAATGTTTAAAATCATTTTAATTATGCAGAGAAGACCCTTTAGTATTCAGTGTGGCTCATTTATAAGCATCTGTAGCTAATGGAAATGTAACAGTCTCCATCAAAGGGGATGAAATTTGAGAAAATCATGCAGTCTCACAACTTGTTCCTGGCCTGTTAAAGTAATTAACAAGTCAAGTGAAAATGACTGAAGGATGGGTCCCAATTTCCCACGTGCGTATTGAGGACATAAAGAAATACTGCTTATTTTCCTTGCTAGTGAATTCCACGAGAAGGAAGAGACCTCTTCTAAGGGGAGAACAGATCACTTCCACTTGTATCCACTACCCAGAACACTAGGTCAGAGTAGTCCATGTTTGCAAAGTTGGCTAGCAAAAAACAGAATTGGCTAAAAGTTCCTTTATATTTGGACTGCAGAAACTGAGAGTGCTATACTTCTCTACTACATTTTCTCAAGGTAGAAATTCTAATCCTACCATATATAAACCTATTTGAAACACAATTTACATAAATGTAGGGCTAGGCATTATTGCTATTTGAATATACTTACAACACATTCTTACTGTTCAAAGAAACCCTAAACTTAGCTAGACTTCATGGTCCTTATCTACAATTTCCACTATGCTTTAAATAGAACATAGTACACAAGCCAGTGAATTTGCAAGCCAACACAAAAGCCCTGTGTTGATGAATTTGTCTAAATCTTGAGGGAAAACTCCTGTGTTGGAAGTAGAAGGTAGATTCTATTCCAATTTGCAGCTTATATACAGCCTGGGAAAAGATCAGTTAAATACACATATTTTTTTCAAACACAGTAAAATTTCCTATATTAAACAAGTACAATCTGTAAAAGCCATACAGAATTATACAATAACCAATATCTTGCTGTTATACTAGCAGTGCGGTGGGACCACCAGACAGAATCTCAAGTAGTTGTCAAGAATGTTAACATCTTTCAGGAGCAAAAGAGACTTATTGCATCTCATAAGTGATGTAAACACAACTTCTGAATGTTCCTCATGGTTACATCAACCAGTGAGACCACTTCTTATATTAGATAAAAGATGAAAGCTTACATCTAAACTGGGATTCCAAGGGGAACTTGCATGAAATAATTTACCTAATAGATTGGGTAGGGTCTGTCCGGGACAACTTTTGCTCAATGGGAATCTGTTCCCATTTAAAATGAAGACTCCAGTCAAATCCTAAAATGTAGAACATAAAAACACATAGAACCTTGTATCCAGACTTAAAGGTTAACTAGAATAACATGACAATTAGGCATTTTTATTTATATACATATGATTCCAGAGCAGAAAAGGCCTTCTATAGGATAGTCCTATACAGATGATCAGCCTGGCTTTAAAGAATCACAGTAGGTTCACTCACTGGTATTTATCTGTGCTCGGTAACATTCCAAACTTCTTATATTGGTTCCCAGAAAGAAAGGCAATCATTAGTGCTTTAGCTTTCTACTCAGGTTGTCCTATGCCTCATTGGCTGCCAAAGTTATGAGACATTAATCAGTACTCTCAATGGGGTGACATGTATTTCCGGGAACAAAGTGTCTCTGTTTATTGTAATTGGCTTTTCCCCATGTGCACCACATAAAAATGCCATCTGACTTACAAGTGTTGCAAATTGAGTATATCTGGTGGGAAGGCCGTGGCTGGCAAAAGATGCATGCAGGTGAGAATGGCAGAACTGAAAGACAGAGGTGCCTTTGCAAAAGGAAATAAAGAACAGTGAGGGAGGTTTCAAAAATTAAAAAACATGCTTGAGGCACAGCAATTCTTTTAGGAAAAAGACTGAGTGCTTGGATTTCCTGCAATCCAGCACAGTGGCGCTGACTGTTGCATCTGAGACTAATCTGCACAAGTGCTTTATCCTGGCAGTGTGAAATCTGGCTCACATGATGCATAGAAGGCAGTTTTCTGGCATAGTTTTCTTCAATATTTTGTTTTCTTCCCTGACTACTTTATGGTTGTTTTAGTGGTCAGCTGAAGGTTTTGTGTGCTACTGAGAAATGTGCTTAGTCTTGTAGTATTCACTTTTTGGTGGCTCTTTCTCTGCAGCTCTTTTTCTTGGAGGTCTAAGAAGACATAAGAGAGCAATTGTCTGGGTTTTCATATTCCCATGATAGATCAAGGGTGAACCTAATTTAGCCCTATGTAAAACTGTTATCTCTTGTGGGCAAAATCTAATTCCCGGAGTGAAAGCTTTCACCCTTTTTGAACCCTTTTTGGTATTCTTATAACACATTATCTACTTATCCTCATTGACCTATGTATATAGCTGAAATATAACTGAAATCAGGCTGTATTCATGGACATTGTCCATCCAAGAGTAAGGAGGTTGCTTGCCCAAGAATTTGCCATCCTTTGAGAAAGATCAAGTATCAATCTCTTTGACAAAAAGACAGTATTCATAACATGACAAGAGGGAAGAGGAGGAAGTGGAGGAAGTGGAGGAGGAAAAAAATAAGGAATATGGGCACACATATAGTCTTACAGACCAAGACTATTAAAAGCATTGAAAGAAATGGGAGTGGTTGTGCAATATATTGAGGAATAATATCTTATCTGGAAAACCAGTAGAAACATCTTAGATGCTAGATTCTAGCATGTTTGTAAAGAGATTGAGCAGACCTATCCAATTCTGTTGCTTTAGGTGGCTTTCAGAGGGGCCCCAAAGGAGCAGCAAGATCTTGGTAGTCATTTATGGTTAGAAATGTGATGCTTTCCTTTTGTGCAGCTAGGACTTTTGAGGGTGGAACTAATAATTATTAATACTCTGCTCTAAATGTTATCAAGAAATACATTTAATTTTTAGTATATTTGACTCGGGTTTAAAGGGTAAAGGTAAAAGTTCCCCTTGATATATTTGCTAGTCATTCCCGACTCTAGGGGGTGGTGTTCATCTCCATTTCAAAGCCGAAGAGCCAGTGCTGTCCGAAGACGTCTCTTTGGTCATGTGGCCGGCATGACTAAATGTCAAAGGTGCATGGAACACTGTTACCTTCCCACCAAAGGTGGTCCCTATTTTTTCTATTTGCATTTTTACATGCTTTCAAATTGCTAGGTTGACAGAAGCTGGGACAAGTAACGGAAGCTCACTCTGTTACGCAGAGCTAGGGATTCGAACCACTGAACTGCTGACCTTTCTGATCGACAAGCTCAGCATCTTAGCCACTGAGCTACCACGTCCCTATGGTTTATTATTGGCCAAATGACACCATTTTTTAATGATTAATAATGTTGAATTTGTAATGGATTTTAAACATCATGATATTAATATTATTGGAATAAAATGCTTGATTTATGGTATTTTCTTACAAATAAAGAAATTAGCACTCAACTTCTTTTTTATGTAATGGCTTTTGTCATGCGTTCCTATTGAAATGTTCTTTTTCTTGCATTACTGTTCTTATGATATGGAAAAGAAGTGAATAAAAGAGCAGCAGCAGCAAGAAAAACAGATTCAACAGTGACTGGATCAGTAAGCTGTGCAAACTCTGATTTCTTGTAAGGCTACATTCTCTACAGCCTGTTGAAAGTTACAGCTGTTATCACTCCTTCCAACTTATAAGCTAGATCAATTTTAACAGCCAAGGAAAGCATAAGTTTAATGCCATTTAATATCAGTGGTGTTTCCAATGAGGCTTTTATTGTATCATCACCCTGTCTTGTTCAGAGAATTGTATATGGACCAGATTATGCTACCTTCCATTTATACCTCTCATACATTCATCCAACTGATTGTCTGTCTCTTCTTGTCCCACAGAAAATCAGTTCGCAAACATACAGAAGAATATTTGGACAACATCTTTGGACTACTTATCTGGAAGTACTTCAAGAGATAAAAGGAATCTGTCATGGGGCTGATTCTCAGCGATAAAGATCCAGAAAATATCATATTTCAGAATCAATTTATTCTTACCTACCTCCTCTCAAATCTGCTGATGCTGCTAGATAGGCAAAATTGTCCAAGCTGATGACGTCAATGATAGGACTCACCACCCTAGTATAATCCTGAAAAAGTAGAAAAAAAAGAAAGAATGTTGGATTTTTTTTCCTAAGAGGAATGTAATGTTTTTAAGAGGGTTTCAAGATGAAAATGGTAGAAGGAAAAGCAATCCATGGTGCATTGCTTTCCCGTGTTACCTCCAGATTTTTAAATTGATATTCCCATACACAATAGCGTTTTTTTCAATGCAAAGAGTGAAACTTTCACAGTGCAATTATTGTTCTCCACTTTCAGGCATTAAGTAAAGCACACCGTTTCAAAGCTGTATTGATCAGATGGACTCTCAGATACTGTTAATGTTACTTCTTGCAATCGTCTAGAAAAAGTGTTGCCAAAGTAGAGGAGTAGACAGCCTGCTTCTCTTCTTTAAAACTATAATTCCCATTGATGCCAGTTACCAATAGGCAGGAATTTATAGTGCAAAGCACTATATGCTTTCCCCTCATGCTAGTTTTTCATGGAGAAATCTCCCAATTTTACACTTGAGCTGTATGCTGATTAAAATACTTCCTTGTGCTTGTTTTTTTCACGTTGTTCATTAAGATAGTCAATAATACTTAATTACTCATCTCCTCTCATAGGATTCATGTATCTCTAACATTGTTAGAGCAGTTCTGCAGTTCGGCTGTTCAAATCTCACTGGCTCAAGGTTGACTGAGCCTTCCATCCTTCCGAGGTGGGTAAAATGAGGACCCAGATTGTTGGGGGCAATATGCTGACTCTGTAAACCGCTTAGAGAGGGCTGAAAGCCCTATGAAGCGGTATATAAGTCTAACTGCTAACTGCTATTGCTATTGTTCCCCAAGGGTATGTCCACAACACTTAAGTATGTTTGCACCCATATCTATGGCATATCTGCCAAGAATAGCTGGTGTTATTTCAGTCAGCCAACTCATATCCCTTCCCCTTTTTTATGGCTGCTGGAATTACCAAAAGTCATAAAGCTATTTCCTACAATTTGAAGCAGGAAACTCATAAAAAACTATTGCAATTTCCACAAATAAATTCCACATAAGGGCATTTATATACTGCCACCGTTTCTCCTTTCCAGCACTGTTTATTCATCTGCTGATTCAAGGAGGCTGAGAAACAAAGAGCATCAATCTATGCCCCATCCCCAGCATGTCCTGCAGCAATAAAATCCATTCCCCTCATGCTATAATAAGAGAATGGGAAAGAAATTAAAAAAACAGCCAACCTGGCAGTTTGGGAGAAGCTGGTGCATAGGTGAAAAGCAAGAGAAACTGACAGAACCTTGTCAATATTATTCCTGCTGGTTTCAAGAGGGCTAAGGGGGACAGAACAAGACCCAATGAAGCCAGGATTTCTGAAGCTGAAGAGTGACATAAAGAGCCAAGCCACAAATTCCATCTAATGGTAAAATGGCTTGCCTTCAAACTCCAGTACCACAACTAAAAATCAGCTTCCAAACAGCACTCCTGCACAGCTGAAGAGAGACAAGCAGGGATCAGTTCCGGATTCTTTTACTGCCGATTCGCTCAGGAACGCACTTCAGGCACGCGCATATGCACAGTAGTGAAAAAATTGCTTCTGCGCATGCACAAAAGCAAAAAACAAGATGGCGGCACCTATGGCGCCGCTGATAGAACCAGTTTGGAGGCATGGGCAGCCAAGTTACTACCTATTCAGCCAAACTGTCCTACCTCTGGGACAGAGGTGTGGAGCTGATCTAGGACTGGGGTTAATACTTCATGGAAGTGCCCATTATTAAAATAATGGCAAAAATGCCAAGTTTCCACCAACACTGAAAAAAAAACATAAAAATATAATTAGTCCCAGGATATGTGTGATAGACCCATTTTTCATCCGGGTCATTGAACGAAAAATTGTGGAAACCCAAATTTGTGAATCTTGCTGTTTTTAAATATATTTTAGGTAGGTCCCTAATGAAGGCACTAACTCCAGGTTTTGTCTTTGCAAATTCAGTCTTGTCTCTTCATTTTTTTCATGTTTCAGAAATGATAATATCAGAAGCTACACTGAATTTATAAATATGTAATATAATCAGAAATTCTATTGATTTTTTTTAGCAGAAAAAGTATAATCATGAGAAGGTCTATCTATTCATGGACAAACAGCCCAATTTTAAGTGATAATTCACAAGCCCTAAATTCCACTTCTGTGGTGCAAAAATAGCATTTATCTTCTGATGAGTGTCACTAAGATACCCTGGAAAGTTTTCTTGTAAAAAAACTAATCAACACAGCAGCAAGGTGTAACTTTCTTCTGTCAGAGAATTTACTAATGAGTAAGTTCTTCAGCATTCTGGGGAGAGATACAAATAAACTCTGCCAGGTTTGGATGCAATTTGTTGAGTGCAAAATAGAAAGAACAGAGAAATATAGGTAAAGGTAAAAATTCCCCTTGCACATATGTGCTAGTTGTTCCTGACTCTAGGGGGTGGTGCTCATCTCTGTTTCAAAGATGAAGACCCAGCGCTGTCCAAAGATGTCTCAGTGGTCATGTGGACTGCATGACTAAATGCCGAAGGCGCCCAGAAAGCTGTTATCTTTCCACCAAAGGTGGTTCCTATTTTTCTACTTGCATCTTTACATGCTTTCGAACTGCTAGGTCGGCAGAAGTGGGACAAGTAACGGGAGCTCATTCCATCATGCGGCGCTAGGGGTTCGAGCCATCGAACTGCCGACCTTTCTGATCGACAAGCTCAGCATCTTAGCCATCACATCCCTTAGAGAAATATAGGAAGAGACAAAAATATGTGGTTATTATTTCTTCACGTTCAAAAAAGAATCTTTGCAAGAGAATGGCAGTAGAACATATTACTACACGCATGAGGATCAATATAAGTTTGGTAAGCTTTTCTGTCAGCATCAATGGAGTGGTAATTCTGGTTAGGCAAGTCTGTTTAGTGGGCTTTTGTTTTTCTTAATCCACAGAAAAGATAATCATTTTTTACAGTTGAACCATTTTACAGTAAGTCTTGTTGTGGACCATACATTTTCTGTAGCTATTTTTTTTCCATGGCTTCAACTCCATTTTTCTTAATGCTTTCATTTTTTGGCATACCCAGTCTTTTAAAAATTACATTTCCTCAACAAATTTATTAAAAATAAATAAAATAAAAATAAAATTGAACTATGTTTGTACATAGTTCAATAGTGTGCTTTCTTTTTATATTTCTCTTGTTAACTTTTCTTTGGGGGATTTCCTCTGATGTTAACATTTATGCCCCCACAAAGTTTGATGAGGGCATGCAATGCAATCTAGGATAGAATTAAAAGAATTAAACGTCTCTAGAATATATAGTCAATAAAGAAAAAACTCAGGAGAAAGTTGACGCTTTATTGAAACTCCAATGGAGTTTGCAGTATTTGTTTACTACTTCAGTTGGTCTAATAACATTGCTTAGCCTGAATGCTTGTAAGTAAAAAAATCAGGATTAAGCATTTGAAATCCATAAACACAATTTAAATACTTCTACTGCAATTATTTTTCATAGCTCAATTTGGGATTATATCAACAAAGGAATGAGCAACTAGACTAGAAAAGGGTATTTATCTATTTTTTCTAGGCTGATTCAATTTCACTAACTTTGCCAGATGTTAACTTTTAAACATCATAACTTTTTAGGCTAAAGAAAGCACTGGTAAGGTAGTGATAAGCCGCAAAAGATCTCAGTGATAATTGATATGGTGTATAATAGAGACTAACCTGAGAAATAATGGCCTTAAAAATTATGTGTAGGAAAAAATATTTTAAAAAACGTAACTTGAAACTCTTCAATGCAAGGATTGTGTGCAGACATTCTCCTGGGATCTGAACACAAGGACAAAGGCAAAGGTTTGGAGATATCTATATCTCCATTAATTTGGGTTACTATTAATGGATTAATATTTAACCCATTAAACCCTTCTTGGCCCTTTAGCTAAGATTAAGTGTAGCACTTGACTAACCTATTAATTTATATCTGTCTTAGTTCCCATCATTATAAAGAAAAAGAAGAAAGAAAAATCCTGGTAATTAAAAATGTTAAAAATCCTTAGTGCCCTGATTGAAGAGCACATTTTCTTAAGGAGATGAATGACTGGCTTTTTAAAAAACAGTATATCAACACACCTGATGAACTCACAATGGTTGACACCGAATTTACCAGACAAACATCCAGACCAATCTTTATTCTCTACTTATCTGCAATAAAGGTAAGTCTTTCACTTCTCATCCTGCCATCTATTCTTACATAATGATAGGACAATTTGGAGCAATCTTCTTCTCTACCACAAAGCTGCCTTGTGGAACTCCTTTTGTATAGGAGTAGATGTCACTATTGTTGCTCCATTCAGCAACATGATTTTATGAACAAATATAAATCAGATATTTATAGGCTGCTGAGGGGGAGGATTTATTAAGCTGAGGGTTTCAAATCTCCATCTCAGACTTTTCACCTTCTTCTCCTCTTGACACTAAGCTGAACATATCTGCAATTTGCATCCCTACCAGTTCCTCCCACCTGTCTCTTGGGTCTTGTTAAATATCTGGGAAGGTTCTTTCTAAAAAAAAAAAAAGACTGTACAGGCATTACAGCTGGCAGGAAGATCAGCCTACCTATCGTTGCTACTGTAGATCACACCTTTATCCTGACCCCTTGGCACATCCAGAATGAGAACTGCCTACTCAGCTGTATCATTTATTCTTCTTTTTCCTCTTTTGCTTCAAGGTTAACTCCTTCTTTCCATGTTCACTTTACACAGCACTGTTATGGATTCACTTTGGATGATTCAGGCAGAGGAAGGGGAAACAAGTAGACATAGATTTCATCCTTATTGCTTATTCTACTTATTGCTTCATAGATATATTGTACAGTAAAACTTAAAGATTACCTAGTATATTATATCTTGATCCTATTCTTATACCCAACTTAATCTACATCCTGGGTAGTTTTCTATAAACTTACTTATTTACAGAGTTTTCAGCATTTCTCTTAGCTTGGAAGACAGAGGTCAAATAACATACAGACTCCACTTTTACTTTTCATTGTCAATTTCTTTAAAGAGTATTTTTTAGCCTTCTAATTCATACTATTAGGGAGGCCTTTTTGCCTATCTTTTGGAGATTACAGATGCATGAGTCACTTGGAATACACTTTCACTTTTATTTCGGATTGTATACTCTTTACCTGCCTGGTATACATTCTCAATCAACACTGCTTGTTTTTGTCAGTTCAATAATGATTCAAGTGTTCTGGTTGTCCCATGTTGTTTACTTCCCAGTCTCACATCTTCTACTTTCTTTAGCGGAGGTGGCATAGAACAATATTTCTCAATCTTGCCAACTTTAAGATATGTGGACTTCAACTCCCAGAAGTTGGGGAACTCTGGGAGTTGAAGTCCACACATCTTTAAATTGCCAAGGTTGAGAAACACTGCTCTAGATTCAAAACTTTACCAGGTCTTTCTCCAGCACACTCCAGATTTCAGTACCACCAACCCCTCAGTTCTCAGCATTCTTGCCCTTCAGCCATCTTTGCTTCTGTGAGGTATATTTATCAATTAAAAAGTACCAAACAAGTGGAAAATAAATTCCTACTTGTGGGGTCTTTGGGGTTCTCTGAGCTTGGTTATTTTCTTGCAGATGTTTCATTACCAAACATTGTAACATCATAGTGCTAGAAGGTTTACTTTCTGTTTATGGCTTCCTATTTTTTCTGGAACAGTCATGTCTTCTCTATGGAGGGGAAAACCTGCATCTTCCATGAACTTGGCTTCTGTCCAAATACCAACCAGGATTAAAAATTGGTTCTTTTCCAATATATCACCACTGCCTTTCTGTTAACAGTATATATGAAAGAAGAGTTCATGCTTTCCAGTTATCCTTTCATCAGAACTTTATTCTACAACATAGGAAATTGAACTTCATGTTGGTTATCTTCATAGTTTTGAGACCATGGACCTTGCTATATAGTGAGAGCAACAATTGCAGCAAGATAAGGAATGCATCAAAGAGAAGAAAGTCATTAGAATGCCTCATTTCTGTTTGTAACACTTTTAGGTGTAAAAGTCAATTCCAAACTGATAAAAGTTATGGTGCCTCTTATGTAAACAGCTCACAGCAAGCTTCCATGTATTGAGCAAAGAAAACAAAGGTTGCTGCAAAGAAAATCAGAAAGCCCTAATATATAGAAAGATATATCAGCTGTAAATTGAAAATGGTTTAACAGCTGGAATCCTTGCGATGTGACTCCTTTTATTTCAATGAATCTTGCTAAAAAAGAACTCTGAGAACTTTGCTTGGTAGAATCACTTTTGGTTTTAGGCAACAGCTAAAGAACCTGACATGACTCTGATCAACTGAAAGCAAAAAATGTGGACTAGAGATAAGGAAAACATGTTCACCTCTTTTACTCTCTGAAGCATTGGCTGCAACCATTCACTGTTCACTTCACAGTGGCTATCCAGGAAGGTGAGAATATCAGCTGTTGCTGTATCAGCACCTCGTACTCGGGAGCGGATTAGACCTGAAATGGAGAGGCAAGAAAATGAAGAGAAAAGAAACCAACTTATTTTAGTAAATGAATCAAAGAATTGATAAAGGTGAATGTTTGTTGTTCAGGGTTTAAATAAAGGGGTCTTCGATGCTCTCTGAACTTGGTAGTTTTCTTGCAGACGTTTCATTACCCAAACATGGTACCATCATCAGTACTAATAGACAGTTGGATTTGCTCTCAATTTATATTCTAGTGGCTTGCCCTGCCAGTGTTGGTGGGAATGATCTCAGTGTTTCTTTGATTGGACTGTTTATTGTTAGCTTGTTTGGCTGTTTCTCGATTGAAGTATTGTTTACTTCTTGATTATTGGTCTGATGTTAATGTTGGTGTTGAAGTACACATATCATAAGGTTGCTAAGGTTGAAAAACCTGTATACCAAAAGTGTTTCCATTTTACTGATCAACACAAATCATATTTTGTTTGTACATGCCTGGCTCAGTTGTTCACCTTCTATGGCACTTTTGGAGATTATAGAACATTATTAATTCCACTCTAGTGTAATAATAAAATATCAATGTATTGTCTACTAAGCCAAAGCCCATTGTATAATCTATTGATTATACCACAAACTTCCTCCTGCTCTAATTTTTTTTGGGGGGGGGTGTGTGTGTGATTTTTTTCTTAAATAATGGCTCCTCTTACGCCTACCTGAAGATCTTCCTTCGTATACCTAAGTCTATAACTACCTTAGTACATAGGAAACACTTTCTTACTTCCTCTACACCTTACTGAATCTCCCTTCTCCTTCCTCTGAAGACCTCTGCTTGTATGTTGCATTCAGTTCTTGTTCCTCCACATCATTCTCTTTATATTTCCTTTAATGTTTTCTTTTCCACAAGGCCTAGGAATTTCCCAAGAGAACTGAATTCTATTGAACGTAGATAGAACCCGACTGATAATAACAACTTCCTTTCTGCATTTAAATTATTTCCTTGTTTTTTATCTTCTAGTCTTTTCTTCTCATCTTTTTTAACCAACCTGACATGTTTTACAAAGGTGAAATGCAGCTGTCTCTATTCACAAGACGTGTTCTACAAAAGGAAGTGCTCTATAGTAATTCCTTCCCCACATATAACCCCCACTAATCTGCTCATGGGGATTGGGGAAGCTTTGAAGGATATCAAGGGGAATATTAATTGCTTTGAGTATAAGGAGAACCTGGATATTTAGTTAGGATTTCTTGAGAAAATTTTATTTTTCTGAAGTGCTCAGGTTCAACTTCTTTTATTCTCATTTGAAAAACCTTAGGAGAATACTTTAATTCCTGGTCTAATTGGTCCCTGTTATCCATATTTGGCATCTGCATAATTTGACTCAAATAATATTAATTCTAAATCAGCTCTGCTAGATAAGACAGCAACCTGTATTCCAGACAGATTGATGAGCCAGAGTTTTACTGAACAGCAGATCTCTACTCTATAACTAAACTATATTCCTAACCGTCAGCTGTCTTTTAAATCTTTCAATTATGTCAGTTGTTATCTAGCAAAATTACCCGGGATGTAGTCCCTATGAATCTTTGTTATTCGACCATATTTTTCTGGTTTAGCAATATGAGCTGGGAATATTAACAAGCACTGCTTTGGGGCGTTACCATGCTTACAAATGCCAGGATGGGTTGTATGAAATTTAGGAGTAGACTGTAATTCCAATGCTGAAAACTATCAATTTTATTTCTTGTTCTTACCTAAAAAATTTGCAGGAGTTTTGCACTCAGGTTACAACTTGAGATTTATGAGAGAAGGAGAGTTAATGCATTAAAACTCCATTCAGGCAGTACAGAGTGGCTTATGCTCATGATAGTTGATCTATTATACAAAGTTCTGGAAATGTTCATATTACCTCCTTTTCGGTACATCTGAGTATAATCCCTTAATCTCAACCCTCTCTTCTAAAGCTCCTTTGATCTGGACTTTTCCCGTTGGCCTGACAATGAGAGTCAAAAATCTTAATATCTCCATGTTTTTTTTTAAAAAAAACTAGATCTAGCAAAGGAGCATGCTCAGTTCAGAAGACATAATTCCATATTCTTTCTGCCAAAAGCCTTAATTTGTATTTCCATTAGGACCTCGTAATGGTGTATGTTTTCTGCAAACTTTGTCATGCTCACCTTCTCGGCGTCCATTGCGTAGACACTTGACTTTTGGGATTCTGGTAAGTAGCTGGCAGTCTTCAGCTAAAGAAAAGGGAGGAAAATCCAGTTGGCTGAAATGCCTAGTTCATTTGGCACAGACAGAAAGCTGCAATTAATTTCTCCCATGTTCTCATTTTGTTTTCAATTTATGGTATCAATCAGTCTGGTGATTCCAGGGTAAATAATTCTGTTGCTTAAAGTATCTCTGATAGGTTTCATTTAACCTGTCATCTCCTTTCTTCGTGACCAATCTCTTTGAGACAGTAAGGCAGACTCCATATATTATATTACAACTGTGTGTAAGCATAAAAAGATGCCTAACAGCCATCATAAAGTGCTATTATCAGTAAGAGTGAATGAGAAGAAGGTGCTTAAATCTTTCCCTTGCAAACCAATTTTCACCTGCATTTCCCTTTCATTATGGTGTTTTTATTCCTCTGGGGTTATATTTGTAAGATAAGAAATGTCCAGTTCATTAAATGCACCTGGAAAAAAAAGATGAAAGATTCAGAGCAAAATCAACTGAAAGGGAAAAAATTAATACGTCTCCTTTCATATTTTCTCTGATACAATTCAGCCTTGATTGTGGGTGCCTTGCAAAGCTTGTAATGTTCTGTAAGATGATAGCTACTAGATGATACTATTATGCATTGTTTGATGTCAAATATCTTTGATCTGGAGTGGGCAGCCTGCCATCTCAGGAGCACAAGTGATCCTAAATTCTCCTTATTGAAGACTTGGAGCTCATCTGACGGTTTAAAACTGATGACACAATTTCCTACCATTTTATTAACACTTTGTGAGTCATAATATAGGCAGACCTCAAATACAATATTGTACAATGTTCTACAACATTGCAGCTCATGGCCTCTTAAAATGCAAAAAATGCAAAACATAACCCTTAGCCACAAAAAGATTGCCCACCTCTAGTTTAAAATACAAAATCATGCTAGATAGATAGATAGATAGATAGATAGATAGATAGATAGATAGATAGATGTAGGTAGGTAGGTAGGTAGGTAGGTAGGTAGATAGATAGATAGATAGATAGATAGATGGTAGGTAGGTAGGTAGGTAGGTAGGTAGGTAGATAGATAGATAGATAGATAGATAGATAGATAGATAGATGATAGATAGATAGATAGATAGATAGATAGATAGATAGATAGATAGATAGATAGATAAAAAGATTTGTAGATTCTCACGGGTGTAGCACACCAATGTTTAGAGGTCATTTGTAATGGAAAACTTATGAGCTGATTTATCCTTAATTACCTTCCTTTTTTTTAAACCTTCAGTCATCTCCAAGCTTAAAAGGAAGCACTCTGAAAAAGAAGGAAGAAAGAAGGGCTGGAGAAAATCAAGAGATGGAGGAAATATTTAAGTTCCTGTCCCAATCTCTTATGTTGTCCTTTGTAATTGTCAGCAAGATCCCTGTGTTAGAACTTCAGAGTTTGCTTCATATAATATGTCATTCTGCCTCTTGAAGTTCCTCCAAATTGAAAGAACATCAAGTTGGACTGAACAAGAAAAGAGGCACCAAAAAAGTGAACGGAGGATGTGCTAGCCAATATCTATCTGCAGCTTTTTGAGACTATGGAAACAGATTTTCCTTACATATTTCAGTTCCAGGACATTGTCTGTGAGGATGATGTAACTGATAAGAAAAGAAGAATACAGAGTAAACCTTAGTCTACCACTATTTAGAGCTGATAAATGGGAACAAACTAAAGAACAAAATCTATCTGTGATTGCATGGCCAGTACTAATTCACAAGGCTTTAATTAGTTGACAAAGGAACTGAAAACAACAAGAAGAAAGTATAGAAGGCTGGAAGAAAGTGTGAACTAGCACACAGTGTGAGAACCAGCACAGATACCATTGACCCAAAACAATATAAAAAGATAGCCTGCTCTCTTTTTACCATCTCAGCTAGCAATATTTTTTTTCTTCAAGCAACAAAAGAAGAAACTTTTCTTGGCAATTTTACAGCTAACTCTTCTTATAAGAACTACTCAGATTTGCTTTTGCTAGAGATAGATAAATGCACATACAAAGTTCTAGGGAACAGAAGGGGAGAGATATCAGTTTATTTTATTTTCCCCTTTTTTCCAAGAAATGGGGTTTGAAAAGATATTGTTACTCCAGGACCTGGAGAAACCTAAGATTTGGCACCGACTGATAGTTTTTTGCACTCTTTTGTTGGTCAAATGGAGAGAGAGTGAAAGAGAATGCACACACTGAGTAGCTCATGTTGTCTCAGTTCTGTTTTCCAAAGACTGCAGAAATGAAAACAATCACAAATTTTAAAATGGCTTAGAGGGATTATGGAGCAGAATCTGTCAGGTGTTATCTGTCAGGGTCTTAGACACACATTTTTATTTGTAAACGACAATGAAGCATCAGGTAAGTGATTATTGAGTAATCTGAGGTAATATTCCACATTCCAATACGCAATGTACACAATAGAATTGGAAGATGACTCTTAACATCCTGGATTAGCTTTCATTCCAAATTCATTGGAGTGTTATTTTGTCTCCTTTTCATTTGGCTCAGTCTGAATTACTCTATGAAGCTAGGATATTGGAAATGAAACAGACTCACTATCACAGAGAATGAATTCAGCACTGTGTATGTTTGTCTCTGGATCAAGAAATATCAGATGAATCTTCTTTCCTCATGTTGATCACTCGTAATCCCCCAGCACTAGACACAGGCACATGTTCTGTTCTATATTTTGTAAAACTGTTTATATCAGTGATGGCTAAACCCTTTCTCCTTGCGTGCCCACACCCATAATGCAATGTGTCCTGTCCCCCTGCGCATGTGCACACAGCCCCCCATGCTCCCCCACTGCTGCACGGATGCAGGATCCTGCCATGATCCCCATGTGCATGCGCGCAACCCCCCCATGCCCCATTTTGGGCCTAGCAGGCCTCCCTTAAGCCTTCTGGGACCAAAGATGGGCCTGGGGGGGATGCCGTACCCCCTACATGCTCCCCCCACACACATGTGTGTGACCCCTCCTGCCCCCCATGCATGATTCCCACATGTGCGGCAGAGACCCAAAAATCAGCTGGCTGGCAGGAGGCGCAAACACATGCGTGGTAGAGCTGAGCTGGGCAACAGCTCGCGTGCCCGCAGAGAGGGCTCTGCGTCCCGTAGGTTCGCCATCACAGGTTTATATTATCTCTGTACAACTCAGATATCCTGCAAAAGTACTGTAGGAAGTTATCACCCAGCCCTCTTCCAGAAAAATGAAATATCCTAGGAAATATTGAAAAAGCAGAATATTTCTCTGGATGTGAAAAGAAAGAAACATGTTTTAAAAGACCACATAGCTGCCTGCAGCTTCCTGCCCATCCCCACTTTGTCAATGGGCCATTAAGAAGGCCAAGCTAGTCCCTTTACATAATAAAGAGTTCTCCCCATCAGCTCCAGGGGAATGGGATTAAGGCATGATAATATTGGCACTTTACCCAACTCCCCACATGGCATCTGAGAACTCAACCAAACCTGGATTCAAAACGCAGCCTAGAGAGTTGTCCCTGCATGGGCCCAAGGGAGTCTGACAACCAATCAGAACACAAGATCAAGATCAAAGGCCAGAGGGGGAAAAAACCAGGGACTCAGCATCTCAGTCCTTCCTTCTCTTCTTCTCCACCAACATTGAAGCATGTGATCACCTTTTCTGTTCAGGACTCAAGCCATGTGGTCCTCTCCACCAATAAACCATCAGAAGGACATTTCTTTCATCAGTACAAAGGCCACCAGCCAAGTACTTTACTTAGCAACTATCTCCTGGACCAATTCCATTTATACAGTTCCCACTGTCTGAAATGTTGTTCCCATGAGTATGTTGTTCTCAACAGTGTTCAGCTGAAATCCCCCTTCCTTGATACCCTAAAAATTCTTAAAGAACATATGTTGAAAGTCAGCAGAGAAGGTGAAAAATCGGAAGGCTTGTTCAGTATCTGTTTAGATACTACTACTACTATATACCTGAAACAATGAGACATCCATGGATGGTAAACAATGCAGCAACATGCAACAAGAAAATTAAGATGTGAGATAAGAAATCTGATGAGATGTTTTCTGACATTCTCTAATAAATGAAGGGAGTGACAAGAATTCTTCAAGCCTCTTGAGAAACATCTTGTTTTATCATACACCTAAAGAAATTTTTAAAAAAGGTGTGATTTAAAATGTGAAGCCCAAAGTGAGAGAGTACAATTAGATTTTTGCCATGACTTTTCGCATGAGAAAGAAAAATGGATTAGATGTGCAAGGCAGCGATGTTTCTGCTGCAGTCTTTCATTCTGCTGTGTTGTCTTTACAGTTGAATACAGGAGTGATGCAGGATGGATACCCTCAGCTATCTATTTATTGCTACCTTGCGATTTGTAAAGGAATTGAACCATGTGAGTTGAATATATCTATTTTGTATTTACATTATATAATAAACTGTTCTTCATCTAGACACTCTCAGGCAAGCACACATATTTTTAAACTGGATTTCTTTTGATTTTACTTTTTAATCCCAAATTGTTAGCCTTGTCTGGCTCCCAACCACCGATGGCGTACCATGCATATTTCCAAATATTGGCTATGCATCTCTTTTGATTTAATTTCACTTTAAATTTGTGAAATTAACAGATGGAAATAAAACATATGGTGATAAAAAAGAATGAAAATAAGCTGGAAAAAAACCAAAAAAGAGGGGAAAGGGAAAAAAAATCTGAATAACAAGGTACAGCCTCTTTAAGATTGTATTAAACCTAAACCATATCAAAGCATAATGCCCCATCTTCTCATTTCTATGATTTAAATGCATTTCAAAGATTAATTCTTGAATCCATTTTAACATTCAAAGTATTACGTTCTTCCCACCTACATAAAATAATTCTTAAGCTCATCACCCTTTTCACAGTTGTAGCCTCAACTTTCCATTGTTCTTCAGATCAATGAGCTCCCAGGTCTTACACACAGCAACCATACCACAATGTGTTTTTAAATCAGGCACAGAGATATATAATAATAGGACAAGCCATTTCCCACACCCATTGGAATTTGTTAAGATATTACTGTATGGAAAGGGAGCATTTATGCCATTCCATCCATGGAATTCCAAGGAATTCCCAAAGAGAATTGCCTTTTGTTCCAAAATATTTTTTTTAATGAGAAGGAAAACTCACAATACAACTTTTGCTTTCACAATTATTAAGGGTTTGGTGATGGGTGATTTTCATCCAAAAATACAATAGGGGAGGAATGAGTTAATGTTCTTTATCATGAGGGGATTGGGATAAGCTGACCCTAGGAGCCTAGCAAAAATAATCATGCTCCCTGCCCCAAGCTGCTATTTGAATTTTTTAAATAATTATAGATGCAATTGTTCATAATATCTTCAATGTCTCACTGAATTTGGCTCTCAAAATAATTTTCATTGGCTGAGGTTCTAAATTATTTTAGCCATATATTCTAAAATTTAGTGAAATAACCACTAAAAAATCCATCTGCAATGCGGGAGTAAGCAGTATGCTCTTGCTTAAGGTTCCTGGTGGAAGGATAATGAATTTTGCAATAGAATTCTACTTTATTGCTCTGGGATAATTCAGCTCTATAAAAACCTCAGCAAGAACAACTCTCATCTACGAGAAGCACAATATAGCATGCATTATCTTCTTTGTCTTAAGCTTATGTAATTGGGAATTCTAGCTGTGCACGCTACTTGCTATCCCTATGATTATGGCCCTCAATTGATAGTTAATGAAATCTAATAGAACAGTCTAACTTTATGGTTAGGGTTGTCTCTCTGAAAAGGTATGGGGAAATGCCATTTTTTTCTTTCTTTTTTCCTTACACAGCTGCTCCCATCCCACAAAAAAAACAAGAAAAAATTACTTCTTTTCCAATTAGTTTTTTTCCCCAAAAAATAAAAATGAGATGAAACATCAGGAAGGGAGGGAGGGAGGGAGGGAGGGAGGAAAGGAAGGAAGGAAGGAAGAATAAACATAATATAACATAAAGAAAACATAATATAACAAAGGGAAAAAAGTAATACTTACGATCCAAGCTGAAATCATCCACTAAAATTATTTCCTGAATCAAGTTTGCAGGAGTGCGATTTAGAACACTGTAAAAAATAATTTAAAAATCAGCAATAACCAAATCCAGCATTAATTGAAAGCAGTTTTCCATGCATTGACTGCCCTCAGTTTACCACTAAAATTTTCTTCCCCAAAAAAGTTATTTCCAAAACACAGTAAGAGTCAAAAATGGCAACCTAGATAAGACAGCTTAGATAGCCTGGATCCTATGTACAATACTGTTTTAAATGCCTTCATTTACATTTATTTTTGTTACATTCGTGAATTAAAATCTTAAATAAACAATTAAAAACAATTAGCCTTGAGGAAGTCTGGTGTGAACTCTGCCTATTAAAAAAATAGGGACCCAAGAGCTTTTTCTATCCAGGAATCTGTGGGTGGAAATAAAGCCTGTGGAACATGCTTCACTTTATACCTAATTTTTGTTTAATAGGGGGAATTAAATGAAAAAGGGAGAGGGAGATCTGTGAGCAGTGATTGTAAAATAGATGTATAGAAAAGAAAACCCATTTAGTTACCCATGCATTCATCATGCTAATGTACTACACTGTAATTCAGTGTAAATAGCAGCCTTGGTGTCACATTCCATTTCTTAACTCAAATTATTGCTTTTTAACACATTACTACTTTGCAGTAACTTGTACCCTATCTAGATAATTTCCAATTGGCGTGCATGCTAGTTAAGAATTCTCTGACATTAAAAGAATACAAAGTTGGCTAGATTTATCTACACTGCTGCTTATTTATTCCAGATCCTGCTAGCACAGTCTTTTCATTCTCCAAATATGTTGGGTTGCAATTCCCATTATCTTCAGCTTATTTGGCCATTGCTATTTCGTCTAGCACAATGAGAGTTATAGTTGATCCAGAGGCATCCACCAGGCGGGTAATTAAAAAAAAAATCTAAATGGAGCCCATGACGGTGTAAAGCACTATTGAAGAGAACCAAATGGGAGAAATTCTAAAGATACTCTAGCACAGTGATGGCTTAACCTTTTCCAGACCGAGTGCCCAAAGTGCACGCCTGAACCCCCCAAATGCAATGCGTGTGTGGCCCCTGCACATGTGCTCTGCCCTTGTGCATGCATGTGCATACCCCACATGCCCCCCCTGTGCATGTGTGCATCCTGCCCCCTGCGCATTTGTGGCAGAGACCCAAAGATCAGATGGCCAGCAGGAGGCACGTGCACATGCATGGCAGAACTGAACTGGGGAGACAGCTCACATGTCATCAGAGAGGGCACTGCGTGCCACCTCTGGCACATGGCTCTAGCATTTTTAGTTCTGGTAATAATCCTTTGTGTAATCCTTACATATTTCATCTTGTTTGTCTATATCCTGATATTGTCTCCTCTATCGTATATACTACTATACTATGTATACTACCCACCATGCAGTAGACAGAGCAAAAGATTAAAAATTACAGGAATGAGCCCAACACAAAGATTAAAACTTACCAAGAGGCGCCAATCCATTTGATTGAATATGCCTTCCAGGCTGAGTTTAGCCATCAGGTATCCCCGATTAAATAAGACCCTTTCCTCAAAGAGATTGCTGTTTCCATCAGCAATGCTAAACAAGAGCCACAGCTCAACAGGGTGTCTGACTATAGAGTGCTTCCTCTTGGAACTCTAGCTAAATGCACTTTCTTGGAATTCCTAAGGAGCTGATTTTCTACACTTTCAAGGAACAAAAAAAATGTTTTCCTATATGAAGGGTTTTGGGGGAAGAGCTCAAAGGGGAGGCTGTGGAGTCCTAGAGTGATATGTGACAAATGAAAGGGAGATCATTCACACAAATTCTTTGACTGTTTCATTGTCATGCCTAAACTTACATACCCCATTCATGAGAATATAATTGAATCTTACTTGTCTTCTCAAAGACATCGTGAAAGCAAATTCTATAATAGTGAATAATTGCAATTTGTTTATTTATTCGGTCAATGGCCAGCAAAACAAACACTAAAAAACAGTAAACACAATCAGGATCAAGAAAGAGAAGCACGCAGCAGCTATAATACTTGAATAGGAATTGGTAGAAAAGAATGCAGGACAATTTTTCTGCAGAACATTAAACTAATCTGCCTGGTTTCCCAGACTTCAGAACCATCGTGAGGGAGATCTTTCTTCTGAACTTTTTCAAATTAAGTGCTGGACACCTAGTAGAACTGTAAAGCTGGAATAGGTAAAAACTACTCTTCCAGAACACCCATAGTGTTCCAGAACACTTTTGAATGAGTATAAAACATTCTGTCAATATTAAACATTATCATGAAGCCCTAGCTTCCCTGAGATACCCAAGACGCAGTGTTGCAGACTGCAGTAGAGATATATCTTGTGACAAACTAAACACAGTGCACACCAAAGCTACGCCATACAAAATGCTCAAGAAACAGTGGTCACAATCTAATCCTTCTGTTTTATCAGAGGAGCACAATATATACCAGCACCACTGAAGTTTTTTTCAGTTCAGGGTTATGCACAATTGCCTTTCAGTGCCCAGTTAGGTACCTTATTCCTTCTTTACCCTTCTCAGAAGGGTTTAATCCAAATTTCTAAGGGCTATATTCCAGTTAGCCCCCTGCCTTCCCAACACAATACCAAGGTGGGAAGCACGGTTGTCTAATGTCAAAACAGGTACATGAACTTTCATCATAGCATGCTGGCTGAAATTAATGTTCTTTCCTACAGCTATTTCCTTATGGAGGATAATTATAAATTAATATGGGGTAGGACAAAACAACTCCAATATCTTGGCCACTCCAAGGAGATGATCCAAAGAGTTATAGGTTATGAGCATGCACTCAGTATCAAAGATGCAGCTGTAGAGGTAGTCAACAGTATTAAGTATTTAGGGGTGCAGATAACCAACAATCTGAATTGGTCTCTCCACATGTCATCCTTAGTGAAGTGTGCAAACCAGTGTGTCTGCGTTTCCTGCATTGGATGAGGAGAGCACATCTTTCTCCTTCTCTGTTTTTAGGAGGCATGATTGAGAGGGTCTTAACAAATTGCATCACAGTTTGGTTTGGTGATAGCAGTGCCTCAGATAGAGAGTGGTAAGGACAGCTGAGAAGATTATAAAAAGCTCATTTCTCATTACTCAGGATACTGATTATAAGCGCTATGTGGTTAGAGCTTAAAGCATTGTTAGAGACCCCACACACTCTGGGAGGAGGTTTCTAAGTATTTCTAGCAGCTTTGTAACAGCTTTGTTCCCTATGCCATCTGTCTGGTAAACATGCAAGATTCGTTTTTCTCGCCATGTACGTGTATATATCCGAACTAGACTGTGTTGTTTCTCTGTGTCATATAATATATGTGGGTATGTGCATATTTGTTTGCTTGTTTGTTTTGTTATACTTATGTAGTGTATATTGGAGGTGGTGACTCTGGTAGCCATATGCTATGAAATTTCATTTTGATACATGCTGATTAGTGTACATTTAAAGTGGCAATAAAGTTATTCTAAGTCTAGGTGCATTTAAACAATGCATTAAAGACCAGAAAGTCCAACAGGACTTGTCTGCTCCACCAAAAATGTCTTCTTGAGTAGTCAAACACCCCCATCAACAAGAAAGATATTTATATGGATTGATGAAAAAAAAATCCCATAGAATTGAGATTGTGCCCCAGTGGTCAAGAAGCCCATTGAAACCTCAACTCATCTTCATGTTATGTTATACCCTCTAGGGACTCATTTTGTATCACCAGATGTGGTAAAATATCTGGAATTTTCTAATCTTTTTTATGTACAGCTATTGCTATCTGATCAGTATGATACAGTTTCTTGAACAAAGCTAAATTTGGCTATATTGTCTTTAAAATTAGGCTGGCCATCGATGATCTCACCACAAACTGCAATAAATGACTATGTCTTGTTCTGTTTTATTTTCATGCTTTAATTTTTAATCTGGTCTGTGACCGTAATAAAAGATTGATTGATTGATATCTTGTTACCACCTTGACAGCCATCTTATGTACAGCAAAAGGGAAAAAGAGAACAGTCATGACAGATAACTGTGGGGTGAAGAAGTCAATTCAATAAAACAGGTCTTGACTGACAACAAACATCATCAGGATCCACTAAAATGAATCCCTCATCAAATTTTAACATGACCTCAAGAGCTTTCACTCTTAGCCTTGACCTATCTATAGAATAAATCCAGTTTGTTGAAGCCATGGTAGAACAACCCAGTTGACATATAAACATATTATACAGGAAATCCTGAGATTGCCATGTTTACTTTCACCCAGAACATACTATCCAAACCATCATCTGTAAAGAGACTTTCAGCTACCACTATATTTGTTCTGACTCATTTCACAGAGACGCTCAACTATGGAATTAGTTTTAACATTAATTAATTGGGATTAAGTAGGAAACAGGCATTCAAAAGACTGAGGTATCCACCCAATGAGATCAAAAGACAAATTAATAGAACCAGATTGATTTCCAGAGATTACTTACTAAAAGCAGACCACAAAAGCAGAATGACAGAACAAAATTGGATGCCACCTATATATATGCAGTCTTGGCGTATTCCGATCTTTTCCCATGTAAGATTGAGAGTATCTTGGTGATGTTTCAATGAGGTCCCACTCGCCATCTTCAGGCTGGTGCCTTTGGCTTCATGCTTGTGCGAGCAAAGTGTGATCGGAGCGAATCGAAGCCAAGATACTCTCAATCTTACATGGGAAAAGACCCGAATATGCCAAGACCTGCAAACCTGTACACATGAAAAATCTACAAAAATACGCACACACACACACACACACACACACACACATACACAGGGTTTTAAACACATTACAGCTGTTATCTCATAAAGATAAAGGTAAAGGTTCCTCTTGCACATGCATGCTAGTTGTTCCCGACTCTAGGGGGCGGACTCATCTCTGTTTCTAAGCTGAAGAGCCAGCACTGTCCGAAGACGTCTCTTTGGTCATGTGGCATGACTAAATGCCAATGGTGCACAGAACACTGTTACCTTCCCACCAAAGGTGGTCCTTATTTTTCTACTTGCTTTTTTTACGTGCTTTTGAACTGCTAGGTTGGCAGAAGCTGGGACAAGTAACAGAAGCTGACTCTGTTACACAGCACTAGGGATTCAAACCGCTGAACTACCAACCTTTCTGATCAACAAGCTCAGCATCTTAGCCACTGAGCTACCACATCCCATATTATGTTATTTCATAAGGTACTGTACTTGTAATCTGCTCACAAATACCTGTATCCACATATCCAACCCCTCTTCGTTCTCCCATAACTTCATCTCAATTGAAATACTATTACAGTTTAGTCACCCCGTGCAACTGAAGCAGAGAGCTCTACTTTATTAAAGCTTATGCCTTTAAATAAACTATGTTAGTTGGTGCTATCAGAATCCTTTTCACCCCAAAAGGAACCAAAAAAATGCTAGCAGGAAAATGGTTTCTAGCATAGATGTCTCCTTGTCCCTTGATAGGAGCTTGTGATAACACTGTGTGTGAACTGAAAATAATTCACACACAAGTGTGGTACACCTACTTTTATGTTATAAGGTGATTTTTAGCTATTGAGTATTACAGAAATGTAATATATTAATAAAAATAAAGTTTACAGATATCTGTTGCCCAAATGTGGTGCATTTGGTCACAATGCTCAATGGCATGACAATCATTTTCATGGCTAGCTCCCAATTACCAATAATGACCACTTTCCTTCAGGATTTCCTGCCAGACATGGGATTCCTTTGAATATCTCTTTCCTAAAATTATGCTCTAAAGAGAGAAATGCATTGGATGCCTCTTGGAATAGGCAATGGCCTGGTTATTTATTATTATTATTACACTTTATTCATTAAACATGAAACTCGGCCAACTGAACATTCAAAAATGCATTACAAATACCATTGACTGGTCTTAATGGTTGATACGGTATGCTGCCAGAGTTCTAGGTATCAATCAAATATCTTCTTAAAATATAAGATGTACCAAGTAGAGCAGTTTTTTGTAGTTCTGCTGGTGTTATTGCAGGAAGCTGCAATTTGTTGATGTATCTTGTAAAATTCTTGGACATGGTGCCAAGTGCCCCGATGACAATGGGTATCACTGTTACATGCTTCATCCATAGCCGTGTAGTTTTGATGGCCAGGTCACAATATTTCATTATATTTTCTAGTTCTTTTTCTTCAACTCTGGCATCTCCAGGAACAGCAATATCAATAAACTGTACACTTCGGCCCTCTACAACCATGATATCTGGCATGTTGTGCTCCAAATGATGATCCATTTGTATTCGAAAGTCCCACAAGATGATATTATTATTACGTGGTTAATCTTTGGTGAGATTCACAGCCTTTGGGGCTGGTTGGTAGCTCAACCAGCTCGAGGACTAACCAAGGACCTAGGAACTGTTAAGGTACCGTATATACTCGAGTATAGGCCGACCCGAATATAAGCCGAGGCACCTAATTTTACCACAAAAAACTGGAAAAGTTATTGACTCGAGTATAAGCCTAGGGTGGGAAATGCAGCAGCTACCGGTAAATTTCAAAAATAAAAATAGATACCAATAATGTTTTTGAATATTTATTTCAAAGAAAAACAGTAAACTAGCGGTGTATTCAATGAAATACTTCACTCACCTCATGATGCTGATGTCCCGCTGTGATGATGATGTCCCGTGCAGCCGCGGGAGCGATGTCCCGCCTCCTATGACACACGGCACAGTGATTCCTATCATTGGATCACTGTACCAGAGGAGGTGGGACATCGCTATGTGGCTGCTTGCCATAACAAGGAGGAGGTGGGACATTGTTGCAGAGCGGCAGGAGGGGGAGGAAGGGGAATCGTAAGACAGCCCTGCATTACATTAGAACGTGAGGAGGGGGGATGGTGCGGTGCGCGCTGCGTGGCAAACTGACACAGAGGGAGGGGAAACTCACAGGGGCACTGGGCCATTCACGAGTGTCACCCAGCGGCATGGCCCCGCCCCTTTTTCTCCTCCATTTCGGGCAAATTTTTCACTGACTCGAGTATAAGCCGAGGCGGCTTTTTTCAGCCCAAAAAGTGGGCTGAAAAACTAGGCTTATACTCGAGTATATACAGTAATGTCAGAGGATATAAGCTGTTCCAAGTAGGGTGGTTTTTTTGTAGAGTCAGAATGTTCAAGTCTGATAAATCTAAAATTTCCAAATAGCTATGTAGCCCTTTAGATATTGCTCCAAGGGCTCCAATTACAATCGGGACAACTTTAATTTGCAAGTCCCGGTACTTTGTGATTTTTTCTTGCTGTTTATCTTCAAATCGTGCATCTCCAGGTATTGCAATGTCAATGAACCATACTTTTGTCTTTTCAACTATTGTTATGTCAGGTGTGTTGTGAGCCAAGTGCTTGTCAGTCTGAATTCTGAAGTCCCACAAGATCTTGACTTTCTCATTCTCTAAAACCTTCTGAACCTGATGTTCCCAGTGGTTTTTGCTGTACTCAAATCCAAACTTTTGGCACAATTTCCAGTGAATGATCTTAGCAATTTGGTCATGGCGTTGTAGGTAGTCAGTTTGTGAAATTTTGCTGCACCCACTGATCAAGTGGTCGACTGTCTCGTCTTTCTCATTACAGAGGCGACATTTGCTGTTGGTGGTAACATGTTGAATTTTTGCCTTCATGCAGTTTATGGCTAAGGATTGTTCTTGAGCTGCCAAAATAAAGCCTTCTGTTTCTTTTTTCAGTGCTCCTGATCTTAACCAGTTCCAAGTTAGCTTTTGGTCAGCTTTGCCTTCAATACTTTTCAAGTATTGGCTATGCATAGCTTTGTTTTTCCAATTTTCAGCTCGCTTCTCAATTACTTCTTTTTTATAATAAGCTTTTGACTTAGCTGTCTTTAAAAGGCCTCCTTTATTTACTTCCTTAATCATTGGCTCTTCACTTTTCTGGATGTAATCATTCAAGCTGTGTTTTTCTTCTTCCACAGTCTGTTTTACTTGTAGGAGTCCTCGACCATCCTCTGCTCTTGGTAGATATAATCGGTCAACATCACTTTTAGGGTGCAAAGCATGATTCATTGTCATAAGCTTCCTTGTTTTTCTGTCCAAATTGTCCAACTCCATCTAGGTCCAGTCAATTATTCCTGCAGAGTATCGAATCACAGGTATAGCCAAGGTATTTATGGCTTTTATGATGTTTCCTCCACTTTAATATCTTGCGAATTCGTTGAATGTACTTGGCTGAAGTTAATTCCTTGACTTTATTATGCATTAAGTCAGAGGCCTCTAAAATCCCCAAGTACTTGTAGCCTTCTTCTGGTTTTACTGTCTTTATCATTTCTTCATTCTCAAGTTCTAGTCCATCATCTTCTATGACCTTGCCTGCTTTGGTTGCCATTGTTGCACATTTGTCAATTCCAAACTGCATACCAATGTCTTGGCTAAATTCTTTTGTGCTTTCAATTAATAAATTCAGTTCAGCTTTTGTTTTACCAAACAGCTTCAAATCATCCATGTACACCAAGTGCGAAATTTTCAGTCCTTTCTTTGCAAGTTCGTATCCACAGTTCATCTTCTTCAAAATGATTGTCAGTGGTAGCATTGAGAGTATAAAAAATAGGGGTGAAAGGGAATCGCCCTGGAAAATGCCTTGTTTAATTTCAACTTCACCCAGTACTTCTTCATTAGCTATAAGCTTCATTTTCCAGAGGTTCATTGAAGTTTCCATGAATTTTTGTATGTAAAAATGTAAATGTATGTAAAGATTTTCAGGCATTACTTGACCCAGCTATGGGGAACTGAATCAAATGCTTTCTTATAGTCTATCCAAGCCATGAACAGGTTGGTTTGTCTTTTCTTTGAATTCTTTAGGATTAGTTTGTCAATCAGCAGATGGTCCTTTGTTCCTCTTGAATTTTTGCAGCATCCTTTCTGTTCTACAGGAAGCAAGTTATTTCTTTCCAAGTATCCATAAATTTGGTTTGCAATGACACCAGTAAGGAGCTTGTATGTTGTTGGCAAACAGGTGATTGGCCTATAATTCCCAGGGTCCTTTCCTTTTTCTTTATTGTTTTGGATTAAAAATGTCCTTCCAGTTGTCATCCATTCTTCATTTTCAGGTGTTTTTAAGATCTGGTTCATTTGGGCTGCCAATCTTTTGTTCATACTTGTAAGTGCTTTTTAACCAGAAGCCATGTAACTCATCTGGTCCAGGTGCACTCCAGTTCTTCACTTTTCTTGACTGTCTTTGCACTATTGCTTTTGTTATTTTCACATCTTCCATTTTATGCACTTTATGTTTATTTATGTTTATGTTTATTTGGATTTATAGGCCGCCCTTTTCCCTGAGGGGACTCAGGGCGGCTTACAATCATTATCACTTTAATAGAATCCTCAATCTGCTGGAGCCATTTTGCATTATTATTACTATTATTATTATTATTATCATCATCATCATCATCATCATCATCATCATCATTATCTGATTTGCTAATCCACCCCTACATCCACATTAAACTGTACTCTCCAGTTTGGCTCAACATTTGCACAGTCTCAGTACTCTTGCCAAGAAATGAGACAAAACAGCTGTTTGCAGCAACCGCTCCCTTTTATAATAAAGGTGGCATCTGGTGATCTGGAATGAGCCTGAGAGGCATGTCTGGTTGATTTGAAAAGGGGTAGCGAAGTGGGTGGCTTTAGGGAATAAAACAATATTACAGTGCGGCCTGGTCGAACTCTCTCAAATTGATACGCTTCTATGAGGTTGTGCAAACATAAAACCCCTTGCCCTCCTTTTCTCAGCTGCAGAGCTGATTGTTGGGGTCTTATAAAATAATGACAGATCTAGTAAGAGGATGCCTGAACAAGCCATCAACCTTCTGTGTTTAGAGCACATCCTTCTGTGTTCAAAGCACCCCTTAATCATTCAGTGTTTCTCTCTAATTCAATATATTTTCTCTCAATCCATTTCTCCCAAACAATTCCTGCACAATGGCACCTCCCTGCCTTTCACTACTACTTCCAGCCCTCCTTTAAATTTCAGTGTGGCATCACTTTTCCATCATTCCCCCTTTTAGATATACTGTGTGAGATACAGATACATACTGTGTATTTTTAGATAACGGCATACACTAGCAAAGCAAACTAATGCAGCTCTTCTACCTCTTATTCCTTCATTTAAAAATCCTTTTCATCTTCCACCTCTTTCCCCAAGCATGCAACTTTCTTTTTTATTTTCTATTTCCAAACTAAGTTGTGCCTATGCAAAATGTATTCTGTCAGTATGTAGTGTGTAAATCTTGTATTTTAAACTTTTTCCTTTGCTAGTGCAAGAAGCTTTAACACTACTTCTATAAACCTCTGGCTTTTGTTCTTGTAACAAGAAGCCTTTAAATGCTTCTTTTCCATTGTTGTAGCCTGCAGCCTTTTTCTTTTTTCTTTCTTTCTTTCTTTCTTTCTTTCTTTCTTTCTTTCTTTCTTTCTTTCTTTCTTTCTTTCTTTTTTCTCAGTTTAAGGGTTTTTTCACAGAGCAGCATTAAAGCATGGGGACCCTGGGTTAAAGTATGTTGGCTTATAGAAATATTAGCTGTATTTCCAAAGTCTGTTTTACCTTTGGCAATGAAGTAGAGTATTAATTCTGCCCATTCAAGAAATGGAAGGGAGAGGAGGAAGGGGAGAATTCCTCTTTGGTGCCAGAGATTCCTCTGAGAGATCAAACAACTGGCACCAAGAAAAGTTTCTTCTTATATTCCCCTTTTCCTATCAACCCATGGCTGGGAGGAGAAAGAGATTAATTTCCTCCCTTCTCTCCTGCACTTTTTCCCACAGGATGGTTTCCTAGTTTCCTTTTTTTCTCCTAAGGTCAGCTGCTGGTGGAAAAAAAATCACTAATTACTCTCTTTAGAGAGTGATGGGGCAGACTTGAATGAGTGGGACAAGGGCTTTAGCCACTTTTTGAGATGCCCGAATGATGGGCCGCTTGTGCAGATGTGCTTTGCATCAGTAACCCATCAGTTGGTCTATTTTGAAAAAAAGGTTTTACCAATCTTCTGGATACAGTTTTACTAGCCTTATAGAAGACTGGTAGAGATAGCTGTACCTATTAAGGGCTAGAAGGATAAATTGGCAGGAATCTTAATTTTACCCCATATTCAAAATCAATGAGTATTGCAAGGGAAGATTAACAGTTAGTAGTCACAACATATGGAAATAATCTATAGTGTGCAAACTAGCATTTGACTGGTTAAAGTGGTGCTTTCTCCTGCATTTATATTCTTCTGTAGGATGACAGGCAGAGACAAGAAAGTGAAGTGAGCCTTGTTCATCACACACACCAGCTGAAATTCTGGTATAGCCATGCTCCAAAACCCAGGTATATAAGGAGTCCACATAAGGATTGTGACATCCCTGAATAGGTCTTTATAATCACAGTGGGGTTAGAAGAAGTAGGACAGCAGCCAATGACAGAATGGCTTGGAGGGCAGTTATCAGAGACTGGGGAAAAGAGGCATGACCACAAGACTATACACTAGCTTGCTGGAATGGAAGAATTGCCTCCAGTGGGATGAATAGAAAAATTGCCTACGATGGGAAGACCAATCACTGAACACCACTGAACACTGTGAATGTTCCATTGAAGGAAACTGTTTTCCAACATCTCCTGCTTCCTTGATCTTCTTGGATAAAGTGTTAGTAGCTTAAACTATCTGGATTAGTTTAGGACTATTCATTGTCCCTTCTGAACACTGATTGGTTGTATGCCTTGCCATTAGCCTTTAATAAAATCTATAAATTGCATATGAATTATGATTTCATCATTGGGCTTCCAAAACACATAATACTAATCACAGAGTTATGTTCTGAGAGGTTTGGTGCAGTAGGAGGCCTCATTTTGTTATAAACTGTATCTGAAGCAACTTTTTTTACACACATTTTAAAAATGTTGAATATGAAAACATTACCTTGGAAGTACTTATCAACAAGCAATCACATACCATTCCAGAGATATGTCTTGCCGCATCCTGCAATGTATTGCAGTGCTTCCCAGATCTCTCTCAATTTAAAAAAGCCTTCTGTGAACCAGCTTTTTATTTCTTCAAATACTACTGTGTTGACTTTAAGTTTACCAATGAACCAAGAACTTTTCTTATGGCCACTCTGCAGTCATATAACCCCCTTTTCCTCTCATCTGCTCTTACTTTCCAATGTTAACATCTCCTCTGCAATACAAATATGTACCCACAGCTGTCCACACTCTTAAACAGCTTGCTCATATGCAATGCCATATTTGCAGGCATAAGGCCATGAGATTCTACCCATTTTGCAAATACCATTCTCCATTTCCTCAGATTTATAACAGGGATTAAACATTCTAATCTCTACAGACCTGAAGTAATCAAAACACCTACACTGCTCATTCCTAACATGCAGTAGAATTATCATCTTGTATTGTATTATTGATTATACACAATAACTATCAAGGAAAATTCAATGACTACACCTTCAAACAGTAAAAATTATGACAGGCATTAAAATAGCACAAAATCATGACTAAGAAAGAGAGTTTTGTAACAAAAGCTTATATTGTGGCTTGTATCAGATCATTCAGCCATCTCTCCAAAATTATTCACACACAATCTTTTCAGCCGTGTTGTTACTTGAGAGTAAATCCTGGGACCCTCTCTGTGCAAAATAAATAAGAACAATCTCAGATCTCTGGTGTATATGTGATATCTGATTTGTGCAAGGGAATCTACAGGGCGTGGTCAGAAAAGACAAGATGGCAGCCATCACAGTGACACGTATAAAACAAAATTTCAATTGCACCATCATGATGGCAAGGCCTTTCTAACCATGCCCTATAGATATCCCACAAATCTATGGCTGAGAGACCCCCAGGAAATGGATTGTGAGCATAACCTTGGGAGACAGGAGACAAGGCATAGCTTAGACAGCAATTTGATAAATATAGTCTTAGCCTGAAGGATTATGAGGATAGAGAAAGCATCTCAGGAGTGATCCGTTCTTCCCTAATTCTTTGGAAAGGGAGGAAATGCCTTTCGCGAGATTCTGTAACCTTACAATAAAGGTAGTATTGGTACCCACAGTCTTGGTTTCCGGTCTGAACAACTTTAAACAACTGATATTATCTTAGTATCTGATATAGCTAGAATTTTGTTTGAGGTACAATATTCTACTTTTTAAAGTATTTTCAACATATAAACATACAAGCAATTTGAAGGCAATTGCTTACGAAGCTTCTGCATGAATTTAGCTTGGTCCACTTATTTAAACTTAGTCATTAGCTGAGATTCATAAAGGCTATCTGAATGCTTGTTTTCAGACCTGCTCATTAGCCCAGGTTTTCACATTTACTCTTTGAGTCTCACTCTTCTTGAAAGAGAAATCCCGTGGGGTTTCTGACCATTCGTGTCAGACCTAGAAACTCATTAGCTAACTTTCTAGATTTGGGCTTTAACATTTCTCATCAATCGGTTTTCATTGCTGCCATTTCCCAAAGTGACATTAAACTTCTGTTTAGGAAAACAACTCTGTAATCATCTCTAACAATTTAATTGCATGTAATTTCAACAGGTGCTACCAGAACAGCTAATTAATTAAATCAAATCATCCCTTAATTGTCATGGAAGGCTTAATCCACTGGCTTCACTTTTCAGGAGGGGGAAAAAAAACCCCAGATCTGTATTCGAGTGTGACCAGACGTCACAAAATAAGCAGACAGTGCAATTTTTACACTGTCATTTTCTGCTTGCCAGCTTTTGCTGCAGTCCCGTGAAGGCTTGTGAGAAGACAATGTTTGGAACAGAACAGACTTTTCATACTTCACATACCCCACGGCACTTCACAGTAATTACTTAGAGGAAGGGGCACTGGCTAAGTAAAGACATAGCAATTATACTCACAGTAATAATTCATGCCCAGCTGAGTGCATTCAGAACCGTTTCACTGAGATACACGGCTTACCTCAAGCACCTTGGAAACCTTGCTAGAGTTTTGGTCCTTTTTTTTTAATTGAGCAGAAAACCAGTTGCAAAAGAAACAAAGCAAAAGATGCTTTTTGTAATTTTAATTAATTTTAATGGCATTTGTATTTGTTTTATCATTTTTGTATTACTGTTGCTTTACTTGTGAGCTTCCCAGGATCAGTTGCAGACGTGGGTTCCTACCAGTTCGCACCTATTCGGTAGAACCGGTTCATCAAATCTACCAAACCGGTTAGAAGAGGTTCCACCAGTGGACCTGGAAAGCAGGCCACACCTACAGAAGAGGTTCCAAAAAATTTTGAAACCCACCACTGGTCCTTGGATATGATTATTCTACACTATCATGTTCATATTTATAAAACTCAGTGCCTCTGTGAAAGGTAAGGATGACTACTGCATTTGTGGTGCAACCAGAACATTGCGTGTGTTGAAGTTGTTTAAACGCAAAACAAAGATGCCTTTAAAAAAACAAGTTTACATCATATTCTTATGCATGCCAGTGCTGTGTGTGAGGTAATTTAAGGTGGTTCTGACAAGTGTCGTCGGCATCTTCATATCCAGTCACATGGGTGGCAAGCCACTCCCATCCAGTCACATGGGCGGCAAGCCACTCCCATCCGGTCACATGGGCGGCAAGCCACTCCCACAAAGGAGGCCACACCCACAGAGTAGGTTCAAACAATTTTTGAAACCCACCACTGATCAGTTGGAATCGAGCAAGGTTCCCCCCCCTCTTAAGAGTAGGAATTCATTCAAATGTTCACAATAGTGTGAGGTGGGGGCATTCTTCCCATGCAACTTGGTCCAATATCAGAAACTATTTCTTAAGCGGAACTTTTCCTTTTCCTGAACTTTCCCTCAAATATAAAATTAATTTGCTCATTTCATTATATTATATCTAAACCACTTCACCTTGCCTCGAGTTTGTGTAACATCAGAGCCCTTTTTGGTGCCCTATTGAAGTTTCTTTTCCCAACCATTTTAAGGAATTCCTGAATGGTTTTAGAAATTTAGATTTTTATTGCTGCTAATGACTGTGATTGCGTGCTGTATTTATTACCCATATTACTACTACTGCCAAATTTCACTATATTATGCTCTGTTGTAAGTGGGCTTTCAATTTTTTTACAAAAAAATTGTTGTAATTGATTTGTACACTGCCTGAAGCACTGCATACATTGAAAGGAACACAGTGGGAGGTCTATGGGACTGAGGGGGAAAAAATCACAACATGCTGGGAAAAAAATGGAAATCAGACTCAAGGTTTTTCATTGGGACTTAGCAGAACCTTCTCATCAGGATTTTATTTCGCGCTGCACAAATGGGGCACTTGCCTTTGGTTCCAATCGTAAGGTAGAACTGATCCAACCTTGCTTTTCAACTGAAACAGCATCTCACCCTATCCCAATCATCTCTGGTTGGACCACCTCATTATGCATAAGGTCAAGGTCAATCAATCTTCTGATTCTGAGTGTTCAAAATCCAGCTGATATAGGATGTTGTTAATTAATGTCTACTCATCTCTTTACCCTTGCTTCTCTTTATAAACCTTTGGAGAGACACAAATCAGAATTTATCATCAGGAGGAAAGACTTGCATTTATAATTATAAATGAGTTCTCAAGCTCCTGACGATAATCAGGGTTTAATAGGAATCAAGATTCACTAGTGCATCAGCCTTAATCTTATAGTTCAGCTCTGGACAAGTGAACATGATAGATTCCATGAAGCCTAAGCTGAATGCCTTTTTGCCAACTCTGACCAGCAACTATTCTCTGTTAAAGGCAGAGAATATGGGAAAGAAATGGGAAGGAACTGATTTTAGCTAATATTTGTAATTAGTGATTTGACATTTAAGTCCACTTCTACCTCAAATTTGACTAGTACATGCTGTCTCAGAGACTGTCTGCATTTGAATGGTGTGCCTAGTCTTCACATTATGATCACTTATTCAGAGACCATTCAAATTGGCAGTGGTGTCAAATGAGGGGACTTATTGTGAAGTTGTGAATTCTCCAACACTGAAAGTTTTTAAGAAGAGATTGGACAACCATTTGTCTGAAATGGTATAGTTTCCTGCCTGAGCAAGTGGTTGGACTAGAAGCCTCCAAAGTCCCTTCCAACTCTGTTATTCTATTCTTCTATTCTATTCTTATAATGGGTCCTCAGAGTTCCAGTTGTCTTAGCACCCCCACAATCACAATTATGATCTGGGTTCTCAGCCACCCTGTTCTCAAGCAACAGCAAGTCGCAGAAATGTGATGGCAGCTACCACCATTCTCTGCTGGCTCCATACAAGTAAAATCAATGGGGAAGCCAGCGGAAAGCTATGGTCATGTGAGATATTTGCTTAATGACCCTTGCTTAACAACAGCAGCTGGGACAGCTGGGATTGCCATTGCTAAGTGACATGGTCATATGACATCATTATTTAGTGTTTTATTGCTTAGCAATGTCATAATGCCAAGGTGGCGCAGTGGTTAAATGCAGCACTGCAGGCTACTTCAGCTGACTGCTAGTTCGGCAGTTCAGTGGTTCAAATCTCACCGGCTCAGGGTTGACTCAGCCTTCCATCCTTCCGAGGTGGGTAAAATGAGGACCCGGATTGTTGGGGGCAATATGCTGACTCTGTAAACCGCTTAGAGAGGGCTGAAAGCCCTATGAAGCGGTATATAAGCTAACTGCTATTAACTGCTATAACCAGTGGTGATATTCCACTGGTTCAGACCATTTCCCCTGAACAGGTAGCAGAAATTGCAGGTGGCCCCGCCCACCTGCCCTGACTCTAAGTTATCCCAGTTAAGCCATTTTTTTAGGCAAAGCCCATGCGCGGAAGGTGCATGTGCACTCATATTTGCGAACCAGTAAGGAAGGTAAGTCATTACCACCCCTGGTCACAACCCAAGGACTACCTGTAAAGCAACTGTTTCAAGCACGAATTCTGGATATACAAAAGGCAAATGAACACTTTATTTGGCTTATTGGCTTTTAGCACTGGGGAACACAAAGCTATTTTGAGCCTACCGTGCCTCCCTACAGCTCCCTGCAAGCAAATGCCCTAGGTGGAATAACAGGATATTTGCAAGACATTTATTCTCACTAGCATGCAATGCCATCCCTCTATTTGCAGTCCTGAGATAAAATGCCTGTTGTTATTCACAAAGCAGTTTTGTGCAAGACCCCAAGACCCCAAGTGAGGGGAAGGAGTTCTAATGAATAATGGATTAATGTCAGAGTTCTCTGTTGCTTTCCAGCTGAGATTCATTCTCATTGGCTCTCTGTCCACCCCACGTCCACCCCCTTTCCCACTATCTTTATGTCCACTTGGGGAAAAAATTCCCTGTGGCTGACATGGTAGATTGCTAAATGGACTCTTTGAATGAATTTTAAATATATCAAAGAGCAAAGCACTTTTTTATTTCAGGAAAATCAAAGAGTAAATAATCTTGCTCAGAAATAAATTGGAAAAGTGGTCAGCTTAACCCAAAAAAGAAAGTCAGAGCCACCGAGCTAAGAGGAATACAATTTTAAAAATTATGCCAAGCATTGGCATATTTGGCTCTTACCTAGGACCAAAGTATGGGAGGAAATGAATTGGCTATCATGTAGCAGGTACCAGTTGTTCCTATCTGGGCATGATAGTTACTGTCACATGACAAATTAATTTTCTATCTCTGCAACAGTTTTCTTTTAAAAAAATAATTTAGCAATCTTTACCTATTAAATTTACATCCTGGCTTGTCATCAAAAAATCTATTTCCATCTATGCTTCCAGCAAATAAGTCATTAAAGCGACATTTTCAAGTTTACAGGGAACTTATTAGGATCAAAGAACTGAAGCCAAAGAAAATGAGGCAGCAACTGTAAAAGTAGAGAGAAAGTGCCTTTTTCTGGCTTATTTTTTAAAAAAAGATGTATTTAGTCAAGTAGGTGATAATCAAGTAGGATCCTGTATTAAGCGATTGGATTTCAGCAAAGGCCAGATACAGATTCAGAGAAAAACATGGCAGTAAATGTAGTTATTTATTACTGTTTGTTTTCAACTCCTGTTTCTTTGCTCTGGAATCGGCATTATATGTTATTCAAGATGATCAGCCTTGTAGGCATAAAAATTTTACACTGAGAAATGGACTCTTAGGAACTCTCTCTCTATAAAGTAAGAGCTGAGGTGGCGCAGTGGTTAAATGCAGCAATGCAGGCTACTTCAGCTGACTGCAGTTCTGCAGTTCGGCTGTTCAAATCTCACCGGCTCAGGGTTGACTCAGCCTTCCATCCTTCCGAGGTGGGTAAAATGAGGACCCGGATTGTTGTTGGGGGCAATATGCTGACTCTGTAAACCGCTTAGAGAGGGCTGAAAGCCCTATGAAGCAGTATGTAAGTCTAACTGCCATTGCTATTGCTAAAGTTATAAATATAGTTTCTATAACTCTCTCTCTCTCTCTGTGTATGTGTGTGTGTGGATAGATAGATAGATAGATAGATAGATAGATAGATAGATAGATAGATAGATAGATAGATAGATAGATAGATGATAGATAGGTATAGGTATAGGTATAGGTATAGATAGAGATAGAGATAGAGATAGAGATAGAGATAGAGATAGAGATAGAGATAGAGATAGAGATAGAGATAGAGATAGAGATAGAGATAGAGATAGAGATAGAGATAGAGATAGAGATAGAGATAGAGATATATCTGTTTTAATTTAAAATCTTTCTGCATCTAAATTCATGTAGCAGTATCAGCTCTTCCTGGATGGCATTTGCTATCTGTTGCTGTCTTTTCAATTCTGGCTTTGTATGCATTTGTTCTTAAGGCTTGGTGTTATACAGCGAGAATTAACCCTTCTGTCTCTTTCTTCAACTTTCTTGCTCTTCTCCATTCGCAGGTCTCGTTATCTGCTTTGCCTGCTAGATTTTTAATGTATTGGCCATGAAATATTTATCCTTGTCTTGCCTCTTTTCTGTTCTTCATTTGCTTTTTTTATAGGCCAATTTGGTCTCTCAAGTACTCAGTAAATTTTCATAATGTACCAGCTTCAGTGCATTTTAGATATTCTTCATATGCCATCTTTTTCTTCTTCAGTTGCCTGGAGTACTCGCAACATTCCACATTCATCTATTTTCTTTGATAAGTAAGAGTCTGTCAGCATCACTCTGTGGATGAAGGGTATGATTTATTGTTATTATTTTTCCGGTCTTTTTATACAGCTTAGTTCTGCTTGAATCTAGTCCATTATTCCAACTGTGTGTCTAATGACTGAAATTGCCCAAGTGTTAATTGAAGTTCTTCTTCACTCTCATGATGTATTTATTTCGAACCACTTTCTTGATTCCAGTGTGCCTGATGTATTAGCTTGAAGAATACCCAAGTATTTGTAGTGATTGTCTTCACCCAGATGCTTGATGTTATTTCCATAGGACATCTTGATTCTTTCAGTTTTTATAATCAAGTAGGTTTTACTAAAAAAAAGTCTTCAATTTCACTTCCTTACAGTATATCGTGAAACTGCTTGGCAATAAGTGTATGCAGACTAGTCAGATGTTTATATAAAAAATATGCTGTTCATATAATATTTTTCATATTGCCCTTTGCTTCTTCCTTGCTTCTTTTCTATTCTTATTTACCTCCTTTTTCCAAGTTGCATTCTTGTATGTCTTTGCATTGCCCTTTGTGTTGTATGGGGCAACACAAAGCTGTACTCAGAACTGTGCTGCATATTACTTGGTTTGTTTCCTATAATGAGTTAGTGCTTATATTTGATATTGCAGTCTTGGCATCTTTTAATACTTGTGCTTATTTGTTTCTTTGAAACAAGTTTCAATTCAAGCAATCTTTTTTTGTTGTTTTTGTACTGTTCTGGATGCTCAGTTTTTAGTTAGTTCTGAGGAGAAGATACTATGTTTGGGAATGAAAATGATTCCATAGTTATACTGTTGTTGTTTTTTCTATTGCAAACTCTCCCTAGTTTGCCTTTACAGTCTGAGTTACTTCTGGCAAGGCTTTGATTTCTTTGCCCTGGGTAAGAGCTTTGCAGTTTTTCCAATTCTGACACTGTGAGTACTTTATTCTATATTGAAGAATGACATTGGTGTACTAACTTATGTTCTATTAGTAATGATTCTGGATGTTGTTCTCTATAGAATGCTGGTGCATTCTTTTCAGTTATTTTATTCTTCTTGGGCTGGATTTGTAATAACACATATTTTCTTTGTTTTCAATCTTTGTATATCTGCAAGTGGTAAACAACTTTTCTTCCAGTAGGCCTGCAGCTGCTGGCCTGATTATTCAGCCAACAGTTATGAGTCCTATAGCCGATTTGTCATTAGATGTCCAGGAACTCTAGCATCTAGCATAGTCCTGGTTGACCCAGGTGATGACTGATCTGGTATGGGTTTCTGTAAATTACATTTCATTATATTGTTTATGAAAGAAACACTCTCTTCAGCTGGCTCCTCTTTCAACGGGACCAGTGGTGGGTTTCTATTATTTTTACTACCGGTTCGTTCGTGGACGTGCAAGTCAAGTCAAGTCAAGTAAGTTTTATTGTCATTCCAACAATATACAGTACATTTTCCCAGGACCAAGGTGCTACATCAGACAACATAGGTAAAAAAGAAAAAGAGCAGGTCACAGAACTACATATAGCATTGTGCATGTGCAATGCTTCTGTGCACATACAGAAGCGTCTGGGCGGGTGGGCAGAGTCTCTCACCACCGCTACTACCAGTTCACCCAATCCAGGCCGAACTGGCAGCAACCCACCTCTGAATGAGACCTGTTCAATATCACTGAACTTCTGCCATAGCTCTCATATTCTTCAAAGCACACAATCTCCCACAACCATGGCAAGGTAGTGCCTCACTGGGGGGATTATTATTATGGTTGGTCACAAAGTCATCAAGATGTTTTGCATTTTTTTCAACCTATTGAGTCCTTCCCATAGACCTGGAATAAGCAGAAGCTGTTGTTTGATGGTGTTAAAGGTATCAATCACAGGATGTAAGCTCTTCCAAGTAATATTATTATTAGAAATAGTAATAGTTGCTGATGATCATGATTTGCAACACGTAATTTAAAAATGAGGGGTGAGATGCAAGTATAGGATTAATGTCTTTGTTTGTTTTAAAATGATCCTGATAATAATCCTATGATTACAGAAACAGCAATGCCTCTGAAAATCCAGAAGGATGTGAGATACAGATCAGATGAGTTGGGCTAATGCTGCATTTTCTGATAAATAGCCCATGGATCTGAACAAATGCCTATCCAGATGCTCTTTTAATATTAACAGAGCTTAATAGTCAAATGAGGGCAATCTTAGTCAGACATATGTCACGATGAGTTCAACAAGACTTTCTTCTGTGCCTGGGATTTCAATATTCGATTGTTCTCTTTTTATTCAGAATACACTGCATTAATCACAGTGGAAATTAATTCTTGCATATATTAGGTTCATGACTCTTAGATATAAAAGTATGAAAAGTACCTTTTCACTGTACGGAGCAATGTGGAACGAGCCTCATTGTGAAAAGTGATAATAATGCTTGTGGCCGGCAGGTCTGCGGTGTAGTGAACAGACGCACATCTGTAACAAAGGTGAAAAAGAGATTTCATCAGACAGAGCTCATGCCTCCATTTCTGGAGAACTAACTAATAACAGAGAAAATCCCAATCTGGTAAAAGCTCACCAATCCTGATACATGTATTTAGCACTCAACTGGATTTTGTTATCCTGCCAACACATTTCCCATAGAACATACTTTATACGATTGCAATTCATCACATGCTGGCAGTGCTGACAACAGGCTTTAGCACACGTTGGATTACAACTGCCAGGAACACTTGTTAACAAGCCTGTGGTTTCAATGCCATCAAGACACAAGATGGCACCTATTTATACCTTTTGCTGTATAATTGATGCAGGGGTGGGAAGAAAGAAACAGATGCAAATCCAGGAAGGATTAAATCAGCAGGTGGTCTTAATTCTTCCACAAACCTAGCAGCTAATGATAAGGTGATGTGTGGCATGTAGTTACATGGCTCAGCAGCAACTGGGGAGTGTGGAGCTCATGCTCTAAGTAGCAGGATGCATGGAGCAGTTAAGCTGACATTATCCAAATCATATGCACTCAAAAAAGGCTGTTATTAATATCTCTACCTAAGGGAAGAATTGACTTCCATTAATGGTTGCTGATTTGTTTTTGCCAAAACTAGTATGGATTCTTCCTTTTCTTGGTTTCAAGGGCTAGGTTGCATGGAAAAATGAGAGCAACACTGGTGAGCAATACCTTCATGGCTCAGAAGAACTTTCTAATTATCAGTCAATCAACAATATTCCATTTCTCAATAACATGACTGAAAATCTGGTAGTTGCACACTTCCAGATACGTCTCAATGAAAATGATTTGTTATTACGTTGCAATATGCATTTCACCACTTAGAATTGTTTTGGAAATTGAAGACATTAATACAGGTAGTCGTCACTTAATGATGATAATTGGGGCTAGAATTTTCATCACTATGGGACATAGTTATAAAGTGCAATGTCATGTGACTCCACCTCTTAGCCATGGAAATTGCAGCACTCCCATTTAGTATTGATTAGTGAAGCACCTTAGCTCTTTATGCAAGGACATCTTTTGGACATCATTTGTGACCTCCTAACATTGACTTTTTTTTCTTGTTCCATTGACTTTGTTTGTAGGAAGTTGACAAAGTCACAAATGGCAACCAAGTGGCCATGGGGCACTGTACCCATAATTATGGGAACTGGTCATAACTATCACTTGTTCAGCACTACTGTATGTTTGAACAGTCGCTGACCAAGTAGACATTAAATGAGAACCAGTGTGCCTTAATTAAATATAGTTAATCCACAATATAGTACAAACACTGTTTTAGTCACCTTAGTGGACATTCTAATCTATGCTATTAGAAAGAAGAAGTGGGGAATGCACAGACTAGATTGGTCAAGGTCAGAAGGAAACAACATGATTGGACTGGTCTGTCACCATAACAATACACAAACTGACAAGCTTTCAGCCTGTTATAGTATACAGGCAGAAGAAAGAGATTCAGAATGGAAACTTTGAATCTGCTGTAATGGTTTGCAACCTGCACTCTGAAGATGTTGGATCCTTCCTTGATGGCTTTGAATACTGTTGGAAAGAAAAAAAAGGGGAAGAATACTGTTCTGCATTGGTTTGTACTCCGTTGTGAAGGGTTGTTTCACAGTTTGGGAAAGCTCCTTGAGCTCCAACTGTCATTGGATTGACACAATTATAGCAATTTTCAATGCCTTATTGTGCCTAGGGATATGCCAATCCTACTAGCAAGGCAAAATCTTTAGTCAAAAAACCACGGCACAAATATTTTCTGATGACCTCTATTTTCTGCCATGCCTTATGATGTTGCCTTCCCCTGATTTCTTAGCTCATATCTGAGGCTCCCTTAAGTTATCCGTAGCTGTTTCAATGTAAAAATAGCCTTTTCTCTCTCCTCATCTCAGTGCATTTTGAAATCATAGGCATAATTACATGGCACGACCAGGTGAATTGAAAGAATGGGATCAGCACAGCTTCTATTGGCTACTCTAGGTTTGTTCAGTAATGGCCCCTCCCTTCTGATCCCTAGGCACTGTCCTAGATGTGGCTATTCCGATGTGATTAGTGGGAGAGATTGGATTTTTCACATCCGTATCTCCCCTGTCTACAAGGTTTCAAAGCTGATCCTTAGCTCAGTGATTTGACCTGGAAAAAGGGATCAACCAAATTAACAACTGACAGACAGTGAAGGGCTATTATATACTGAGGGAGAGAAACATAATGCAGAAAGCTATATTAGCATTTGCATAATACCCTTGACAGAGTGCTGTTCATCCAACCTTGAGTTAACAAAAAGCTATATCCACCATGAAAACTGCTGTCCCCTCTATTGTCCTCTATTATCTTTGTTCTCAGTCACTGCCAGTTACTTAAGCCAAATGGTCAGAAACCACGGACCTCAGAACTTCAATAGATATCATCACTGACTCACAAAATTACATTTTAAAAATAGCTGAACTCTTACAAACTATGCTCTCAGGAACCTTTTGTAATTTTAAATTATTGTTAATTATGTGAAATATTTCTTACATTTTAAATTGTGGCTCTTGTGATATCACATGACAGGCTGAACTGCTACTAATTGCCTAGCAATGATCCACATGGCTAAGCCATGGACTAGGATCAGTAGATCTAGCATGCATTATTTCATATCTGGCAAATTTATGCTGTAGCAACTTATATTGGAAACAATTAGTATTTCTCAGAGCTTTGCCTTGTAAGATTTATTTCAACACAAGGAGATCCTTATCTGAGATCCTTTTCCTTTGTATACCTTGTGCAATGTTTCTTGAAAGAATCTCCAACTTGAACTTCAACTAGGTGCAAATCCATCCTTAAATAGGCTACAAATCCCCAAATAAATACATACTACCTGCATCTTCCATCCTTGCTGTTTAGTAAAATCCTAAGAATCAAATCATTATTCCCCCTTCTCTTTTTGGCTATATCTTCATGATATTGCTTCACCTCAATCCTAACTCTCATACAAGGCAGCCTTAGCTACCTTTTGAGGCTCCAGTTTCATAATGATCCTGTTTTAAAGTACTGTTTTCTACCTCTAACTATATCTTCATGATATTGCTTCACCTCAACCCTAACTCTCATACAAGGCAGCCTTAGCTACCTTTTGAGGCTCCAGTTTCATAATGATCCTGTTTTAAAGTACTGTTTTCTACCTCTAACTAAACCTATATTTAAAATTAGCTTAACTTAAGAGCTGGCAGGGTGTGATGGATGGCAAGAGAAGGAAGTGGAGGCTCATTACGCACCACATAATGATCCACATGACTGACTGTGTGATCAAACATTGGGGGCTTTGAAGGAACCAACTAGCCCTTCCTACTCGGCATCTTCATTGAGCCTGGAGATCAGCTGCTGAGAATGTATGCAAAGCCTGGAGTGAATTTTGACAGGATATTGAGCCCATCAAAATTTCCCTCCTGTCCAAACAGGCCTTCCTCCATCTCCAGCCACAGTCCTCCTTATTAAGGGGGATTGATTGGTGTTTTCCTCCCAGTTGGTGACAAGAGAGGAAGGAAACAAAGTTGAGGGAATCAACCAATTCATTTCCTTTCGGCAGCATCTCTGTGCAGCAGGACAGGGATAGGCAATGGGATTAGCAAGTTTTACACCTGTACACCAGTGGCTGGTCTACAGGTGTAGCTTGTCCAACTTAAAATCATCTTTTTCTTTTCCAGTTTGAGAATGCAGAAAACAGAATAAGCCAATTAATATTTCTTCAAGCAAAAAAACAGGAGTGTGCAACACACTGCATTCAATCAGTTGCTCTATATATAATCATCACCAATCTTAAAGTAACAGAAACAAACAAAAGCCATATTTCTCACAAAATAGAAAACCACCTGCTCTGCTTGTTTTTCCAGTACATACTATGTTCATTTACTTGATCATTTTTGAGCAATCACTCCATTATGCATAAAATGTGATGGTAAAATAATAGCTTGTTGATACCTTTTGCAACCTGGTGTTTTCTTCACTCATTGTTACTGTCTGGCATGTGGGAGAATGGGGATATAACAGTCTAGATAATATTCCAGGTGGGGTAGTTAAAACTGCAGAAAAAAGTGAGATGAATTTTTACCAATGAGAAAATAGGCTGGCCATAAACTGGCCTGGTTTCAGATAAATTGGCATAGAGCCAGGACAACCTCCGTTCTCAAAGCCAGTCAAAAAAATGTGAGTGCACTAGTCCAGATCCTCAATCAGCCTTTATAACAGCTGCAGAAATTAAATAACTCAGACTATTCTGAGAAGAAGCCGGTCTGATGTAGAGGTTAAGATATCAATCTAGAAACCTGGACACTGGGAATTCTAGTCCAACCTTAGCCATGAAGCCAACTGATTGATGTTAGGCCAGTCACTCTCAGCCCTAGGAAATAGACAAGGGCAAACTATTTCTGAAAATCTTGTCAGGAAAACTGCAGGATCTAGTCCAGACAGTTGCTAAGAATTAATGCTGACTTTAAGACACAAAGAATGTGATTAAGACACAAAAGCGCAGTAATTTTCTGTCCCTTATCATTTGGAATGGCCTGGTGCATATTCTAGTAAGCATGTAACTTAATATTTCAACAAAACTAGACAAATGTGCTGTATATACTTCTTAGGAAAAGGCCCATCCACAAATGAATCAAGCCTCACATTTTTAACAAAATATGAAAAAATGGCCCATAAGCTGAATTTTTCATGTGTTTTTTTCAATATATTCTAAAAATCATCACTTATTTTCATATTTTGTATCAATAAATATTTTCTTGGACAGATTCCATTTCAAATTTTTACAATTGTCTTATCCACAGATGGCTTATTTTTTATGGTATTTTGGTTTGGCTTATGTGCAGGTATATACTGTATATAAGTACTTAGTACCATATAATAATACAATACATGTCTCACCAAATCCCACCTGCTCCTTTATTGTGCAGACTGATGCTTCAGATTTTTTTTCCTTGGGAACTGGGCCTTGCTATTAATTCTAGAGTTCTGACTCAGTGCTGGCCAACAATTTTGGTTTTGAAGTGAAAGAAAGTTATTTGAAGAAGTGAAGGAAAGTTATTTGAAGAAGTGAAGGAAAGTTATTTGAAGAAGTGAAGGAAAGTTATTTGAAGAAGAAGAGGGAGATATTTCCACAGCTACTGAACGAGACATAAAGATTGCATGCCCAAAGTTGTGTGAAGGGAGCTCCTGATGAATTGGTATAGGAGAGATACAATGCCCATCTTTCCCACACAAGAAAAAAAGAGATTCACTTGGCACCTCCAAGTTCATCAGAAGGAGGGATGAGAATGAGGATTGAAATGGACGTGGGGGAGTCAGAAACCAGTATTCCACAAATGGAACAGATTATATAAACATGAAATGGGTGCTTCACAATTTCAAGGCAAGGGAGCAGGGAGCCAAAAGTCCTTTGAGCAGAAAAATATGCAGATACATATGTATGAATCCACACGTTTCTGTGATCTGCACCAGGGAAATCTGTGTACATAAGATATGAGGCTTAGTTCTATATAGTAAGCCACATATCTATTGGTATATGATATGTTAAGCTTCAGCTGCTGTCTGATTTTTGAATGCAGGATTGTATTTCAAGAGAGATTTATAACTATGCCAGATTTGAAGTCCGATCATTTTGGACTTTAGAACAAACCATCTTTCCTGGATTCTTTCCTTTTCTACTGATCCAAAAGTCCTTCTCCTAGAGCAAAATTGTGTCCATCCTGGTCAGGTTGTTCAGGCAGCAGTCCAGAATTAAGAACAAAATGCAAGAATACATGTTCTAAAGAATCTTTTTCATTCTTAAGCAACTGCTCTGTATAAAAAAAAAATCTCCAAATACTTTTCATCCTCAAAAACATTACATAGACATTTCTCTCCTCCTCACATACACTTTTTCTCTCCGTAGATTAGAGCAAAACAAAACTTATTATTAAGTAATATGGGCATTTCCTTTTCCTATTGTACAAGTAGTCCATGATTTACAACAATTCATTCAGAATTACATCAGCACTAAAAAAAGTGACTTATATGATCATTTTTCACACGATTGTTACAGCATTCCCATGATCGTGTGATCAAAATCCAGGCGCTTAGCAACTGACTCATATTTATGAGGGTTGCAGTGTCTAGGGATCATGTGATCACCTTTTGCAACCATCTGACAAGCAAAGACAATGGGGGAAGGAACATTCACATAACAACTGTGTAACTAACCTAACAACTGCAATCATTAACTTAACACATGTGGTAAGAAAGGTCGTAAAATGGGGCAAAACTCACTTAAATATTTCATTTAGCAACAAAAATATTGGGCTCAATTGTAGTCATAAGTTGAGGACTACATGTACAAAAAAGTTACCCCATTTGTAACTTCGGTAGCTAATATTGCTCTCTCCAGCAAAAGTAAATCAATGAGCAGACCATTACTGAAGTAGGAGTAAAGAGAGTTCAGGTCTCAAAGATATGTAAGGAAAAAAGTGTCATACAATTAAAATGAAAGAGCTTTTCTCAGCTGCTTCTAAGTGCCTCATGCTCATTAAAGTGAACATCTATGAGAGTGATGGTTAATCTTTTTGGTGCCGACTGCCCAAAGCGCATGAATGTAATGTGATGTGAGTGCCCCTCATGCATGCACTCCATGCATTTGGGCACATTCCCTGTGCATGTACCCTGCCTCCGCCATCCCCCTCGTGCATGCACCCTGCCCTCCCCAAACCCATTTTGGCTTCCAGGTTGGTGCAAGAGGCTTTCCAGGCCCCAAATGGGGCACACGAGGGCTTCATGTAGTGTCCCCATGCCCGTTTTGGATCTCCACAGTTTCTCCCCCCCAGTGCACCCTAGCTTTCTATTGTATTTCTGCCACCCATGCCTTCCCAGATCTCCACAGTTTCTCCCCCCCCCCCAGCGCACCTTAGCTTTCTCCTGCATTTCTGCCATGGAGAGGCATCTGCGGAGGCCAGAGGGGGGAGGCTGCAGAGATCAGGGAAGGCCCCCCCCCAGGCATGCATGGCAGAGACCCAAAGACCAGCTGGGCAGTGGGGGGCGCACGTGCATGTGCGGTGGAGCTGGGCTGGGGCAACAGCTGGCGTGCCTGCAGAAAGGGCTCTGGCACCCATCCATAGGTTCACCATCACGGGCCTATGATAAGATTGGTGGCCAATAAATTTAATAGAGAGAGGGGAGAGAGGGAGAGAGGGAGGGAGAAAGGGAGAGGAGAGGAGAGAGAGGGGGGAAGACCATGCATTTTCCAGGCCCATCATTCATTTAACTGTCTCCTTCTATTGTGATGATGTATGGTTAAGGAATCAGCCAACTCTAACTCAATTTTGGAAGCTACCATTTAGAAGTATGTCTGACTTTTATCACCGGTAAAAATATTGTTAAAAAGGGGATGGATATATAAGTTCTTCAAGTGAAGATCCTCATTAACCAATAGCAGTAACAAAATCTTAAAGCAATAGAGGCCAATGTTTTCAGTATAGAGAAATTCAAAGCATTGGATATAGGTAAGAGAAAAAGGGAGAGACCACCATAAAGGATTCAAGGTCTGATAGCATGAATACTTAGCCCACCAATAGCTTCCCCCCCACCCCCAAAGCTAGGAAAAACAACTATTCTATTCATGACTTATTGAAATGAGATTATTCTGTATATTAATACTGTTTATGCTTATGACTGAATTGCTAGTATTTTAAACCTCTACTTTCATAGCTATTGTTTATGCCTAAGTAGCATCTAATTTTTCTATGACACTAGCCAATTATTGAAATTTCCAAGCCCTAATGAAAGGTAAATGGGAAAGCTACAATCAAGCACATTGGTATCTTATTGCACTCATTCATATTCTATTTTTTCCACATGCTATTAAAACCAAATAATACAGTGAAATTAGATATGCTTTTATGCCTTATGTTTCTTTGCACAAAGGATTTTTCGTGCTTGTTTCAGCATGGGATGAAATATAGAATAGACATTTCCATAGAAAGGTATCAATTAGGAAGACCTGGATCCTAATCATGGTTAGACCATACACTGCTTGCAGTTCCCAAAGTTTCTGTGATACCTCCAAATAGCTTCTGGCAAACAGAACATTTAAATTTTACTTTCAGTATAAGAAGGACAACATGATCACGGAGATTCTCAATCATCCAGACATGATTGTCCCAAAGATGCTTTTTCCAAAAGGCAACTGGACTTTCTTGTGGGTTTTTTTGTTTTTGTTTTTGCTTTGAAAACATCTCATCTAAGAAGCTTCTTCAGTTCTAATTGATTGGTAGATAATGGAAGGATTTATATCCTGTCATTTAAGAGAAACTAACAACCAACCTTCAGAATGCTAACAATTAGATGACTGCAAAGAATATAAATCCTGATCAGTACAAAAGTATGGACTGACTGCCCAAGGTGCAGCATAATAGTGTTTTAAAATAGGTACTGTAGAGCAGTGGTCTCCAACCTTGGCAACTTTAAGACTTTAAGCAAAGCTGGCTGAGGAACTCTGGGAGTTGAAGTCCACAGGTCTTAAAGTTGCCAAGGTTGGAGACCACTGCTGTAGAGGTTCAAACCTGGCCCTAGAACTATGCAACAACTACTTCATACATTAAATGTTCATATGAAAAGCATATATAAAAGTCACGTCTTACAGCTGCTTGATAAATGTACATATATCATTGAATGATTCAAATGTTCATTAGGACTAGGGAAGTCTGATTGAAATTATTAAATGCATTAAGTATTCTTAGTCGCCACCTCTGCCTAATGGACGAGGTTCTGAATAAGAAAAGACAACAGTAAGTTTAGTAAAGCAGAATGAAGTAGTCTTAATAAGAGCAGATGTTCTTCCAAAATTGACTTTGAAAGCACATTGCTGATATGAATCCCAAATCATCCTTGTATTGCTTGGAAAAAAAATATGAATTGAATGCTTAACTCATTCAGCGATTCCCAAAGAGATCAGTAAGTCATGTCAAGTGAATCAGCTTTTGGCTGGTTGGAAAGCAGGCTCAGGGCTTGAATTATATGCAGCATTTTTGAAACCTATCTTTGCTTCTCAAAGTCAAGCCACCGAAAAAGGACTACTGATAAGAAAGCAAGCTAAAAGAAGGCATTATTATTATTACGTCCATAGCACTGCCAAATGATAGATGATCATATCCAATCTGTTACCATTAAACTGTCATGCCTGGATGATTAGGCATATTCCATAGATGTACTTTTTTTTTTTAACGTGGGCTTCAATGGTTTTTGGGTTGTGTGTGTGCCAGAATACATTTTGAAATGTAGACATGTTTGGGCCAAAATTAAATGAGCTGAAATAAACTATATTAATTTAACTGATTGATTTCCCCTCCCCAAACTCTTCTTTGAAAAAAGAGTTTCCCCCTTTGAGATTATCAATTGAAATTAAAGATAGCAAGTATCTGTGAAGACAGTAACAAAGCCCACTGATTCTTCCTGGCAATGTACGATCACCAGGTGTTCTTTGGCAAGTTCAGAATTGTTGAAGTATTCATATCCCGTTCAATAGACCTGCCAGCTCTATTGCTTTGAACAGTAGCCTGCTGGTAATATTATCTACCACTTCATCCGTTTCATACATTGTTATCTCTTCATGCACTTAAATAAGTATCAACTGGTAAATGATGAGTGCTTCCCACTACATCCATTCTACAGCTTGCAATTCAATGGAAATAGCAATGCCCAACATCATCTGGGAAAAGACTGTGGGGAGGATGTTACTTTATTGAGTTTTTACCATTCTTTTGCACAGCTGGTGACTCAATCTTTAAGAATCTAGCTTTACAATAGCTTCTAAAGAATTTAGAAAGATCGGCCTTATAAATTCAGCTTTGCCTACTAATGTGCAATGCAATAGAAATAAAATATGTGGGAAATTACAATAAGGTATGTGGAAGAATGAGAACCAATCTGGGGTACTAGTTAAAGACACCAGGCTAGAAACCAGGAGACTGTGAGTTCTAGTCCAGCCTTAGGCACAAAACCAGCTGGGAGACCTTGGACCAGCCACTGTCTTTCATCTCTAGCAAGAAGGCAAGGGCTAACCATTTCCAAAAATGTTGTCTAGAAAACTGCATGGGAGTATCCAAGGCAGTTGCTAGGAGTCAAGGCCTATTGGCACACAACTTCAGAATGGCATAAATAATGGGGAAATTGACAACAGATTGATATCTACAGTAGAATCAATAGAGAAAAGATGGTTTATTTTCAACTCACTACAATCCCATTCAAAAATATCCCGCCCAAATTTTCTGCATTGACTGAGTTCCAGTGAGATAAAATTTGAAATTGCAGGCAAAAACCCCTCTGATATTTCTACAGTTTGATTTTTTTTTACTTTCACCTATATTAAAGAAAATCAGAATTCATTCTTTTTCTTTTCTTTTTTCTTTTCTTTTCTTTCCTTTTCTTTTCTTTGCACTTTTTCTTTTCTGAAGTTTTTCTTATTTTGAATCTTTTTTATTTATCTTTTAATGTTATATTTTTTAATCAGTAAAATATTAAAGAAAAAGAAAAGGTGAAAAGAGATTTTTCTAAAACATACCAGATTGTGGCTACAAAAAAACTAGTGAACTCTAAGTATATTTTCAACCTGTACCAGGTATCCATAGGCAATCATGCATATAAACATGCACACACATACATATAGTATATTAAAATCTTTTAAATTCTGAAGCTCCAACAGACCAAAAAGATACAGTACAGTAGACTACACTGTTATACCCTTACAGAAAACTCACAATTTCAAATAAATAAATAAATAAATAAATATTCAGCTGGCCCAACACAGTCTAATTACAATATACTCTGAAAATTCAACAGCTCTAAGGTATAAGAACATGTACCAATTACATGCACAGCAAAATTTGAACAAACCAACTAAAACCACAGAATGTTTGTATTTTAAATGCAGTCAGAAATAGCAATGGATACCATTGCCAAAGCTCAAATAATTACATGTTAAAACAAAGAGCAAAAAACAACAACAAGCTATAACCAGTATAATGAAGCTGTTTTGAAAACACACTGTGCAGGCCTGATTAGCTTAAGTATATGTGTCCGTGTGCACACTCTATGCCTAGATCTTCTACTCTGATGCTGAGGTTCATGAATTGATTGCATTGATTCATATTCAACTTGATTCTGTAACAGCTGAGTTCAGGCAGACAAGTAATGACATGATGCTTAGAAAGGTCCTCACGTTCTATCCATCTAGCCTGTGGGCATCCAGGCAGAGCATTGCCTCCAGACAACATGTGCTGGGTGCACTTTGTGGCTTCAGAACTAACTTCATCGCTGATCATACATGAAGGAGGATTGAGAGAGCAGGAATAAAATTGGATGGAAGATTGTGGGAGGAATATTCATGGGCATTAGAAACATAGCAGGGGATCACATTGACTTCTATCCAGTGTGACATTACTCAGCAGGGACCAAAGAGACATGCAAGTGAATCATATTATTTTCCATTTAGAAGGCATCTCACAAGCAATAAGATCCAGGGGGGAGGAGGTAGGGGAGATCATTCAGTATGATTCAAGACAAAATTCCCCTTTGTTTTCGTGCTACGGCTGGCAAACAAGAATATTTGCTTGTTAACCAAAGGCTTCCAGCCAGCATATGATGACAGTGTGTGTCTGGCTGGCAAGACTCAAAGAACATTCAAAACAACCATTCTGACCTTGAAACAAGTGGTCCAATAAAAAGTAAAACTCCCTTGGTTTTGAACATTCCTATTCTCTAAAACAGTGGATTAGGTTCAAGGATATAAAATAAATGGCTTGCAATTATAATATTGGGAAAACTGACTGGTATTCATATTGTCAGTCTCATAAACGGCTCTTCTCATAAAGGAAATATATGGATTTTCTGATCTTTTTTCTAATTTGCTTTATAATGTTCTGAAGCAAAAAGAAATTGTGAAAAAAGAACAAAAATCCATAATTTTAAAATCAATACCAATGTAAAGCTTAAATATCTTCAGACATCAATTGCAATGAAAACATAATAGAAGATAATAGAAGTTTCAGAAGATTGTATCTCAGTTTAATAAGCATATGGGTGTTTTTAAAAAAAATAAATCTGGCCCTTTGTAGTGTCAGATGTAATGTGCTCTTTTGTTAATACTGGGCACATTCAGAATGAGTCATACACCTTTACATGTAATCTCTTCCTCCTTTGTAGCAAAATGATCAGATAAGAAAATATCTAATTAACCAGAGCTTCCTAATGTTCATCCAAATGAGGAAACTATGGTTACCAACTAACAGAAAACATTTCATGAGCCAGAAAAATTAACTGGATACCACTCAAAGGAATTTTGGAGATGGTACAGTAACTGCATTGAATATTGGAAAAGAAACTCAGAAAGAGATATAGCTTCCCCCCAGACTTTTAATCTGAAAGGCTAACAGGACAGTACATGTGGCCCCAACCCTTCAAATTATGATCCATACCTTCAGCTGAGAGTAACTTTAAATGTAATTTACTGGATTCTCTGAATGGATTGCCCCTGCAATTATGTGGGCCAGATAGGAAGGAAGCTAACCATCAGATTTTGAGAACATGAGTGAGCTGTTAAATGAGGAGAGCCGAACTCATTGGTAGCCTCACAGTGCAATGAACAAGGACATGCATTGAATTTCACAGCTACTACTATTGTCGGCCAAGCAGGCACAAAAATAGCCAGAAAAAAATGATTGAAGCCTGGGAAAGGGGGCCCCTGTTAATCAACAGGAGTGCTGATTTACCACCAGTTTATCAGGTACTTAAAGCCAAGGGACAGCAGCACAAGAAATCAACAATCAATGACAGTCATCAACACCCTAATTAACAACTAAAAGCTACACACACATAACTAAGCACCATATAAATACAACATATAAATACAACAGCCCAGGGCACATATTCTGGAAAGAAATAAATTCACTGATGATGGGCTCAGCATGAGCCTGAAAGCTTGGCATAATAAACCTTTGATCTCAGTAATCCACTCAGATTGTATCCTGAATCACTATTTACTATCATTATTATTATTCAAATGTGAGGTTTAACTACTTTTTAAAACAATGAGTTGCTCATTGATCTGTTTTTATTTGTTTTTAAGCCTTCATTCTAATCTGTATTTTATTATTAACTTCTTGAGCACAATTGTAGAGGAGATATGAGTTATAAATTGAATAAATAGATTAAGATATTTTCATAGCTGGAACAATGGTCTCTCATTTTTCTTATCAATTAAAGGGTGTATATAACATTTGACAAACTGGAGCAATACACTATAATTCAGAAGTAATTTTTATAAATGTGGAAAGCCAGTTATGGAACTGCTAGTTATGGAAGAAGAGAAATACTAAAAATTCTGTCAAAAGTAATTTGAAATATGATCCTATCATTTGTTATTTGATCTATCAGTGACTTTCCAGGATATTTAAAAACAAAGAGTTTCAGAAAACAGGTAATTACACACCTTTGGCTTAAAAGTTAGAAAATTAATGTCTTTGGAAGAATCATTCAATCTCCCTAATCCTAAACTACCCAGACAGGTTAAATTACTCAGATTATATGAGAAGAAAAGAAAAAGTATAGTTGCCATACCTCTGAAGACCTTGCCAGTTAGTTTTGAAACACATGTATGCACAGAAACATTTTCTCTGAGCATAGCCTTTGCAAATTGATGCTCATCAGAAATATTTAATGCTCAGGTTGACTGCAAATCAGGGGAACTGAAGCCTAAGATAGATATTTATCTATCTATCCCTATCTAAAGGGATTTTAAATGCCAACTTCAGATAATTTTTCAGAAGCCGATGTTCTTGAATAGCAGCATGAACTACAGCACACCTGCCAACCTGCAAGGATGGGCAGTTGATTTTGTTTAATCCTCCTTTTCATATACAACTTAAGGTAGCAAATATGCAAGCATTTATTATTCCTCCTATTCTCACAACAACTGTGAAATGAGCAGCTGGCCCAAAGTTACCCAGCTGATTTTTTTATGCCTAAGGCTAGACTAGAACTCACAAATGGACTCCAATTTGGGCACAATCTATAGCAGCAAACTCTATAAAAAGGGGAAAATTCTGACTGTACAGCTGTGCTGTGAATATAGAATCCAAAGCATAATTTGAATTAATTTCGACGTAGCCTAGATTTTCTGAGGAATTCACTGATGCTGTTACAGCTGAAACAAGAGCCCAAGGGAGATTCCCCCCCTGTGACAAAGTTGTATGATAAGCATAGATGTTATGATGCAGGAGGGGGTGCACAGGTAAACCCACCAGTGGCTGGCCAGGTTAAGTGGTCTTAATAGAATGGACCTTATAAATTTATATTAGAGTGACATTTCACTCTGGTGCCCTGGAGTTCCAACTTTGACTTTTAGCTTCCAACTTTGACTTCTGACTTCCTCATAAGTATTAAAAATAGTGCTGGAACAGTGTGGCAAGACCCTGTAAAGGAGGGGCACAGGAAGCCAGGCGTGGGTGTCAGATAGAACAGAGGTAAAACAGCTGACAGCTTAAGACATTATAGGAACTTCTCTTTTTGTTTTTTTCCTATGTACTTCTCTGTTTGTAACATTCCAAAATGAACTTCTCCTTTTCGAAATGTCATGTTTGTCTTGTGTATGGAAACGCCTTGAGAATGCACAGTGTGGAACACGGCATAAAAGTAGCATTCTGAGCAGAGCCCAGGCAGTTCAGATTTTGGTGTGTTAGCACGCTGAACTCGATGCATCAATAAACCTGTTTCTCTCGCACCTTCGTGGTCTCGAGTCCTGGTCTTTCGTAAGTAGATTGCAAACCTCAATCTGCTGCAACAGTTACAGACAGACAATTCCTAAGAATTTGTTGCAAAATAGTAGTATTGGTACCGGGACTTACTTTTTTGGATTATTGTTAGCCCCAGGTTGATCCCAAATAATTTTGGTCAGTTGCATTTTAGGAAGGGATTCTTTGTTTTGCACTTTTATTTATTGTCCAAATATGATTGATTCCATGGTTCCACCACAAAACCGCGGTCGACTAAAGCGCGCTCGATGAAACCGCGTACCTGACGTCATCACAGCGCGATGAAAAAAGCACGCTGTGAGCGGTAAAGCTAAAATTAACGCGTAAACCTAAACCTAACCCCCCCCAAACCTAACCCTAAACCTAACCCTAAACCTAACCCTAAACCTAACCCTTAACCTAACCCTAAACCTAACCCTAAACCTAACCCTTAACCTAACGCTAAACCTAACACTAACCCTTAACCTAACCCTAAACCTAACCCTAACGCTTAACGTAACCCTAAACCTAACCCTAACCCTTAACCTAACCCTAACCCTAAACCTAACCCTTACCTTTACGTGAATCGGCTTGCTTTAAAAGCGCTTTTTAAAGCGCCCTTTTTTCTCCGCGGTCGTTGTTGTTGCGCTGCTGATGATGTCAGCGACACGCTTTAATCGGGCACGCTTTAGTGGACCGCGGTTTTGTCGTGCCACGGATTCCATAACAACTGAGGGTGATATACAGTATTATATTATATACAACTGACCAAAGAGTTCAAAACACTATAACAAAACAAACAAACAATAAATGACAAAGAGACAATAAAATGTATGTCCCAAAATAAATCATTCCCATTAAAGGTCTCCCAAGGCCTGGGGGAAACACTCAGTTTTTAGAGCCTAAACAAGGGCCAAATAGGTGCCATATCAATGTCTGGGGAATGTGGTTCCAGACTATAGGCACAGTGTCAGAGAAGATCCATCATTTAATTGATGGGACCCAAAGCATGTCAACTACAGTCCATTATACATGATGGGCAGAAACTACAGGAAATAGATGGTCCTTCAAATGCTCAGGCCATAAAGCTCTCCAGTAATTTTCCACTTCTAGAAACCTATTTTGAAAAGTGGACACCATTTTAATATGTCATCAACCAGACTGCATCAATTGTACTTGGACTGAAAACCTGGGCCCATCAAGACTGGTTTGATGAAAACCACAAAACCATTTCAGCAGCCCTCCAGGTCAAGAACAAAGCCTAGGCAGACTGGCAGAATGATCCATCATCTGTCTCAAATAAATTTTAAGTACCTGCAGTCCAAAGCACACACACATCTGCAAGTAAGGTTGGTGGCAGAGGAAAGCTGAGAAGGTGGAACATTTTGCAGGTGTGCATGCCATCACAGAGTCCTTCAGTGCCATAAAGTCAGTTTATGATCCTTCTAAATCGGGATTCTTCCCTTGCTATCATTGAATGCGCTGAACCTAATCAAAGACCAGGAAAGACTGAAAAAACCCATTGAGCCAAACACTTTTCCAACTTACTGAATAGGCTGTCCACAGTTGGTCTTACAGCTTACAGCTGCCAGTCTTGTATGCCCTAGATCTGCCTCCCTCCCTCTACTGATGAGACCAGGAAAGTGAACTTGCAGATGAGCTCAAATAAAGCAACAGGGCAGGATGGCATTTCTATTGAGATCTACAGAGCATTAGACTCAAACACTTTGTAGGCATTCAAGACTTTTGGAAAATATTTGGTCCACAGATGAGATGCCTGATGGCTTCCATGATGCCCTCATTGTGGTTCTCTATAAAAATAGGGGAACCAAATGAGACTGTGGAAATTACAAAAGTATCTCACGGCTGTCTGTCACAGGCAAGATCTTTGCCCACATTCTTCTGAACAGACTTGTCACTTTCTCAAAAAGGGACCTCTCAGAATTGCAGTACAGCTTTTGGCACATGATGTTTGCCATGAGGCAAGTGAAAAAGTGCATCAAGCAGAACAAGCCTCTTTATTCTGTTTCTCCATTGGCCTAAGAAAGGCATTTGACACTGTAAACAAGGAGGGTCTCTGGATTATCCTAAGACATTATGGATGTCCAAGGAATTTGTGAAGTTGATTTGGCCACTCCACAATGGAATGAAAGGACAGGGTTTTTGTTTTGTTTTTTTTACAAAATTGATATATCAGCTGCATTTGTCATTTCCAGTGAAATAAAATAGGGTTGTGTGCTACCCTCAGTCCTATTCAATCTGTTTTTTTACTTGTATGTTGTCACTTGCTGTCTGAAATAAGGAGTGTACGTCAGGGGTGAAATTCAGGTTCTGATAGGTTCTGGAGAAGTGGTAGCGGAAATTGTGAGTAGTTTGAAGAACCGGCAAATACCACCTCTGCCTGGCCCCAGAGTGGAATGGGAGCGGAGATTTTGCAATATCCTTCTCCCAGGAGTGGGGAGGGAATGGAGATTTTGCAGTATCCTTTCCCTGCCACCCCCATCAAGCCATGCCTACAGAACCGGTAGTAAAAAAAATTGAATTTCACCACCAAGCATTGATTGGATGATTCTTTTTGACCTTTGCCAGTTGAATGCATAGATGAAGTGCCTCCATGCAATCATTCAAGAAATCCATTTTGCTGTGACTTTGAGCTTCTAGGGCACAAAGACAATGATCTACAGTTAATGGTGGACACATTCTTAGATACCACTATGCCTTCGGCCTGATTATCAGTCTGAGCAAGACTGAAATCCCATACCAAATAACAAGCCCAAAGGATCAAAATTCACTGTTGACAACATCTAGCTGAAAAATAAAAGCTTCAAATACTGTATTTGGGAAAGATCGACTCAAAGTAATGAGTCTTTGGACAAAGAAATTAACTCCAGGATCAATAATGTCAGCCAGGCACTGGGGCAGCTGTGTACTAAAGTGCTTAATCAACACAACATTCACATTTCCATAAAACTGAAAGTCTACAGACCTGTGGTTATCCCTTCCTCCTATATGTTGGGTGAAGCAGTGGTTAGGGTGCAGGCCACTTCAGCTGACTGTTATCTGCAGTTCAGCGGTTCTAATCTCACCGGCTCAAGGTTGACTCAGCCTTCCATCCTTCTGAGGTGGGTGAAATGAGGACCCAGACTGTGGGGGCAATATGCTGACTCTGTAAACTGCTTAGAGAGGGCTGAAAGCCCTATGAAGCGGTATATAAGTCTAACTGCTATTGCTATTGCTAACAGCCATTGTTTCAGTTCAGAAGTTAGAAACGTCTGATGACTCATCATTTACAATTGTAAAGCTGGATTTCTTAATTGTGATGCGACAGAAAGGATATTACCTCAGGACAGATTTTTAAAAAGACTTTTCCTAGTGTGGAAAGTTATCACCCAGCCCTCCCCCAGAGAAATGAAATATCCTAAGAAATGTTGAAAAGGCAGAATATTATATTTCTCTGGATGTGAAAGGGAGAAATGTTTTAAAGAGAAACTTCCTGCAGCTTCCTGTCTCCCCCCCCCCTTTTTGTCAATGGGCCATTAAGAAGGCCAAGCTAGTCCCTTTACATAATAAAGAGTTCTCCACTTCAGCTCCAGGGGGATGGGATTAAGGCATGATAATATTGGCGCTTTACCCAACTCCCCACATGGCATCTGAGAACTCAACCAAACCTGGATTCAAAAGACAGCCTAGAGAGTTGCCCCTGCATGGCCCCATGGGAGTCTGACAACCAATCAGAATACAAGCTTAAGATCAAAGGCCAGAGAGGGCATAAAACCAGGGACTCAGCAACTCAATCTCCCCTTCTCTTTTCTCCACCAACATTGAAGCATGTGATCACCTTTTCTGTTCAGGGCTCAAGCCATGTGGCCCTGTCCACCAATAAACCATCTTTCCAAGCAGCCTCCATGTCTCCAGTGTCTTTTCCCCCACTTGGAGTCGAACCCAGAAGGACATTTCTTTCATAACTAGTTTCAGTCATTTTATGAGCTGTTCTTTCTCTGACTAAAAATATTGAAGAGTCTTCCTTATAAAACAAAGGAACAGAAGAGCCACCATGATTTTAGATTAGCTCTTTAAAAAAAACCAGCAGGGATTTATATATATCTGGTAAACTACAATTCCAGGAAGAAAGAGTCAAGGAGTTTGTAATTGCCTGAACTCCTTTACCCTTTCTCCAGAATTTGTCATCCTTTCTTGAGTCACAGTTCTAGGTTGCATAAACAGTTCTAGGCTACATAAACAGAGGGATAGAATCAAGATCACGTGAAGTGTTAATACCACTTTATAATGCCTTGGTAAGGCCACACTTGGAATACTGCATTCAGTTTTGGTCACAATGATGTAAAAAAGATGTGGAGACTCTAGAAAGAGTGCAGAGAAGAGCAACAAAGATGATTAGGGGACTGGAGGCTAAAACATATGAAGAATGGTTGCAGGAACTGGGTATGTCTAGTTTAATGAAAAGAAGGACTAGGGGAGACATGATAGCAGTGTTCCAATACCCCAGGGGTTGCCACAAAGAAGAGGGAGTCAAACTATTCTCCAAGGCATCTGAGGGTAGAATAAGAAGCAATGGGTGGAAACTAATCAAGGAGAGAAGCAACTTAGAACTGAGGAGAAATCTCCTGACAGTTAGAACAATTAATCAGTGGAACAGCTTGCCTCCAGAAGTTGTGAATGCCCCAACACTGGAAGTCTTTAAGAAGATGTTGGATAGCCATTTGTCTGAAATGGTATAGGGTTTTCTGCCTAGGCAGGGGGTTGGACTAGAAGACCTCCAAGGTCCCTTCCAACTCTACTATTGTATTATTGTATTATTACTAAGTCAGCAGAAAATTATACTGCAGTTCCACAGACTGGCAGCAGATGGTAGCAGGGATGGTTTCATGCACGCAACCCAATCCTGTGCATGCACAAATGAAGCTTCACATGCTCGCCACCACTTGTGTGGCCTGGTTCCAAATGGCCCACAGACTGGGACTGGTCTGCCAACCAGGGCTTGGGGACCCCTGCTATTCTAGCATGAAATTGACCATCCCAACTGTCAGTTCCTATACTGACTATATTGCCTATGTTTTCAGCTACTGCCAATCACCCAATTTTCCTCCAAAATGATGGGTGACAAAGGCTGCAGATTTTATACGCATCTTGAGGTTGCCATTGGACCATATCAAAATTAAAAAAGATAATATGCTTCTAATGCTGATCTAACCAAAGATAACTTTGATTTATTTCACTCAAGGGCCGGAGTTGAGATAAAGGCATAGGGTCAAGGGCAGAAAAAATGGTATTGTCAGAGCACATTTGTGTTGTGTGTAAAAAGCTCATTACTTGGCTTTTTACTAGTTAGGATCCTTATTAGGAATTAAATATACGTAACCATCTGGCACATTTCACTGCATTATCACATTTCTAGAGATTTGTTTAAATGTTAAATAATGTTTCCTTCTTCTATGACATATTTACCTTAACTATATCCAGATGTTAAAATAAATAAAACAGTCTGCAGTAAGGATGAGAAGTCCTTTGTCAGGTGGGATACAGATAATATCTTTCTGTCTTTCAAAATTAAACTGGCCCAAGGATCAGGTCACAGAGATGCCATGGTATAAAGCATTGGTCTCCAACCTTGGCAAGTTTAAGACCTGTGGACTTCAACTCCCACTTCAACTCTGGAAGTTGAAGTCCACAAGTCTTAAACTTGCCAAGGTTGGAGACCACTGGTATAAAGTATTGATTACAATCCATACTCATCTGCACTACAGTACCTGTAATGTCTAGTGTCTCTGATGGGCCGGTCACTGCTCAGTTTGTCACTCTCCAACTGATTGAAAGCATGTTGCCGATAAGGGTCTTCTCCAGCCTTTAGTAGTTTTGACGATACATAGGCCTTTTCATCAAATCCTCTTAAGCCATTTTTCTCAGCTTGTGGTGGCTTGGATGCCTGGAGAGAGAGACACACACAGAGTTAAAAGTTAGCTCTATAAAAGAGAAGGCCTTTTAGTATACAAGTGACAACCTAACTTTCTATTGAGAGCCAGAAACAGATTTTCAAAGTAATACGTGCAAAGTTTTATTTTGAAGGCGGGGAGGAAGAGGCACAGAAATTTATTTTGTCAACCCAATCATTGTCTGATTGATTATGATCATGCAGAGGAAATGAAGTCTAAGTTTCCTTTTTATTATTGTCAAAGATTTTGTATACATTTATATTCTTTTATTTTAGTAGGGCTTTTTTTGTTGTTCCTTTGCGTTCTGAAACCTAATGACTGCTTGGACAAATCCTTGCAGTTTTCTTGACAAGGTTTTTTTGAAAATGGTTTGCCATTGTCTGCTTCCTGGGCCTGAGTGAAGCAAGTGGCAGAAGGTCAATCAGCTGGCTTTGTGGCTAAGGCAGGACTAGAACTTACAATCTCACAGTTTCTAGACCAGGGTTGTCAAACTCCCAGCCCATGGGCCGGATGCATCACGCCCGGTTTAGCAAAGGGGGAGGGAGTCAAATTATGTCACATGACACCACCATGATGACATGAGTTTGACACCTGTATTCTAGATCATTGCCTTAATCCCTACAACCTAAGTGGTTTTCGGTGGGCCCTACTTTATGGTAATACACTTAAAATATTGCAGACTTCAGTTAAAGTTATATATCTATATTTTGAATGATATATACAACATATGCATCTGGATGCTTTTTAACAATAATATGGAGCTGGTATGTCTTTTCCTTTTTTTCTTTCAACTTTCTGGTCCAACCAATGGTCTTTGTAGTCTCCCATTCAAATACTATCTTACTTGATGTTTTAAGATAAGTCATGGTCAATTAAGTGCTGCCACATCACTGGGCTTTTCTTCCTAAATTCCTAACCAACAACTTCAGTCAAGAATGAATTCTAAGAAATATGGCCATTACAACTGAGGAGCATTAAACTGGGAAAGGTTAATATAGAATTATCTTACCTGGTCAACTACTTTGACCTAAAAGGATACTTGTCAAAAGTCTACTAAATCTGTTCAAAGAAAAGGAAGGGCTTGCTTTGCAATTTACAGTCCCACAGATACATGATGCACAGAGGTGGTATTCAGCCGGTTCGGACTGGTTCAACCGAACCGGTAGTGGAAATCATAGGTGGGCCTGCCCACCTGCCTTGGCTTTATGCCATCCTGTCTAGGCACATTTTCAAACCACGTGCATGTGTGCAAACCGTGGGCACGATCAAAGTGCATGCACGGAAGGCCGAGCGCATGTGTGGATGCACACACTTTCACATTTGAAAACCGGAAGGGAAAGTAAGTGAATGCCACCCCTGAGGATGCAGTATGTATTCCTCCTCTTTCACCATTGGTTTGCATGAAAAAAATGTCCTTCTATCAGTACAGTAACTACTTTCATCTCCTGTAGGCTGAAATGAGCCTCATTGTTAAGATAAGCTGGTTAGATGCCATATAGAGATGCACAGCTTTACTGAGAGACGCTGGATACTAAATGATGAGCAATGTTTGTTAAAATGGTTAAAGGTAGTAATTGTTGAGCTTGTTGTCAATATCTGTCAAGACCTTATTCACAGGAGAGAAAGCAGATTTAAGAAAGGTTTCCTAATGAATACCCAAGGAAAATGCATCCTATGGTGATTCAGCAAACCATATAGAAAATCCATATCTTTCCTTCCAGATTTATTGCAGCCTTCCTTTTTGTTTTAAAACACTTAAAAATAAGCTGTTTTCTGAATGACTCTTGCCCAATTGACTATTCAGTGTAGGTCCTGCCATCTATACATGAAAATACAAAATGAAAAGTGGTGTAAATAGTGTACACAGCTTTCATCCTCTTTAAAGCAGTGGAAATATAGATGGTCATCAGTTAACAATGGTAATTGGAGCAGGGTACTCTGTTATTAAGTGACAGCCATAAAATGCAATGTCATGTGACCACAACCAACCAATGATTGCAATTTCGGAAGTTCCAATTGCAGTCATTAGATCAATCCTGTGTGTGATTGTTAGGCATGACAACACATGATCACCATTTGCTATCTCCTTGCAACTTCCCCATTAACTTTTCTTGTTGGAAGTTGTGAAGGTTGCAAATGGTGACCACATGACCATGGAATGCTGAGACCATCTTAATTGCAAGCCAGTTGCCAAGCACAGAATTGCAGTCAGATGATGATGGGGATACTGCGATATTTACAGGTTCAAGTACCAGTTGTAAGTCTCCTTGTTCAGCACTGTTTTAACTTTGAACAGATGCTGGTTGACGGGTTATTAGCTGAAGACCACCTGCAAAGCAAACGTACACTTTTGTGAGAAAAACTGTATAAACCATTTTCTGAAAACCATTACAGCAGCAAATTCATTAAAAATAAGTCATCAGAAAAGGTTAGAATTTCAGTAGAAAAGCATCTTAGAAATGAAAACTGTCTAAGATGATACCTATTTAAGATGGATGAATTACATTTGAGTAATACCCTAGAATTGAACTGTTTACCTTTGGCATTTCAGCTTTTTCTTCTTTTCAAATGTCTGGAACAATTATCTTCAGTTTTGAAATAAGGTATTGGACAAATGTGACAAGCATTTCGATGCCTGTGTACTGTTTTATCTGCAAACATTTGCTGGCTTTCCTTCCTGATCTCTGGAAATGCCAGAGGCAAAATAATTAAAAAAAAAATTTTTGTGGAAAGCATTTTCCCTTCACAGCTGATATAGGCTGCCAATGATCCCCCTCCCCACCACACACAAAATCCCTGTCCAGAGATTTGTACTCTAAAGCAGGAGTCTCAAAGAAAAAAGCATGGACGGGAGATTAGGAAAAGGATCTGACAATGGTAGCTTGCTTGACTGCCACATGCACGACAATATATTCAAATTTGTCATGGAATATATTTTTTACTGCAGTTTGCATGAAGCCTATCTTCATTGTTCTTATGGTTGAGTGATTCTAGAAGATGTGATGAATGACTAGTGAAGAAAAGGCCCATCTGCCTTCTAGAGTTATTCAAGTATTGCTGTATCAAAATAATAGTGAAGACAGGTTTTATATTGCCTTAGCGTTGGGTGAAGTGTCACGTTTAGGCAGCTGCTTCAAACGGAAAATATTTCTCCTAAGCAAGCTTCTCACAAAGCCTTCTTTAATGAGATTTATTGAAATGAAAGGGACAGGATTATGAGAATTTCAATTTAAAACTAATTGATCGTCCAATAACAACCAGCCTTAGACCCAGCAATGAAAATATTGAAATGGTAGATAACTTCTGTCTTTTAGAATCAACCATCAAACATAAAGGAAAAAGCAGTTAAGAAATACACCACAAGCCAGCATTTGGTAAAGCAAACATATTAAGGCCTTGGAAAAGAAATCCAAGTGCTGTGAGGTGTCTAAACCTCAAAGATCAGAATCATGCAAGCCATGATATTTCTTGGTAATCCTATATTGAAGTGACAAATTGGCTTTGAAGAAGTAGGATAGGAAGAATATTTGAACTTTGATGTTGGAAAAGCCTCCTCAGAACGTCATGGACAGCCAAGAAACTGGTGGATCACCAAACAAATTGATCTAGAGTTCTCACTTAAGGCACATATAACCAGGTTCAAGTTACCTTACTTCAATTACATTATGTGAAGGTTCAGCTCTTTAGAAAAGGCTCATGTTAGAAAAGGTGGAAGGAAAGAGAAGAAGATGACTAGCCTCAAGATGGATGACCTCAGTTATAGTGGGGATGAGTGCACCATTGGGAGACTTGGAAAAGAAGGTTAGTGACATATTGTCATGGGAAAAAAATCTATGTGATCACTAGGAGTCATAAATGACTTGAAGGCACATAAACAATCAATCAATGTTTGCATAGAGACTTTCATAGCAAATTTCCTGTGAACTGGTCATGGTTCTTTTGACTGAAAACAGCGGAGCGTGAAGATGGCTTTTTACAAACTATCTCCTGGATTTTTATCAGTTATTTATTTATTTTATATATCAAACTTCTTAACCTCCCTGGTATAATTAGCATTACAATGTTGATAGAACATGCTTTAAGTCACTAATTTTCTGTTTTTTTGTTCATGGTGCTATGCAGAGGCCAGTTTAGTGTAGTGATTAAGGCATCAGTCCAGAAACTTGGAGATTCTGAGTTCTAGCTAGTTTTAGGCACAAAGCCACCTGGGTGACCTTGGGCCAGTCATTCTCTCTCAGTCCCAGGAAGGAGGCAATGACAAATCACTCTTGAAAAACCTTGCCAAGAAAATGTCAGGGACTTGCCCAAGCAGCCACTGACAATCAGACACAATTGAACAGAACAGGAAAAAAATGTGATTGTAGAGCATTATATCCAGTTGTATTCATACATAAATATTGTCAAGTAAATTAAAAAGGTTTAATAGAAATTTAGAATAGAAGCAAAAATATCCTAATTCATTTGTTGTATTTGATTCTCGTTGACTTTCCAATGTCTGAAAATATTCCATTCCAAAGTATTGGGAGACGTTTTACCATTTTTATCTGACAGAATGTGCTGTTTACTACTTTTGCTTTTTATCTGATCTTCAAGAAAAAAATTATCTCAGCTTTCTCCTTGATTTTAACTCATCGTTGCTATGAACTGTGGCTCTATGGCTATCAATTTTTGGCTTAGCCATTAGTCTGCTCTTCTCCTGTATCATTTATTATCTTTTAGTTCAAGGCATGTCTGGAGTTGATCGCTATAGTTCCAACATATCAAGAGGCTCAAGTTGAGGGAGCGGGATTAATCCAATTCCTTAAAAAAATATTCTCTCATAAAAAGGTCCTGAGTAGCTGGAAAGGCACCATACTTAGGAAAACATAAGATGGCTGTCCAAAACTAGTTATGAATCTGCAGTTATTTCAGCTGACCGAACCTTTATGTGATATTTCTGTTTGCCCTGTCTTGGTCCCACAAATGTTGCATAGTCCACTGTCTGCTCATGTTTCTGGAATGTAAATTAAAACCTGCATTTTAACCATTGCTTTCAACAGTTTCTTCACCTTCCACTGTCTTTCATCAATTTATATACTAGCAAAACAGTGATCTAAAGATTCTTATGCACAGGCATTATTCATGAACCACCACAGGTAGAAGCAGAAGGCTTTGAAATCATTCAAATACAGTGCTAAAGCCGTTGTTTAGTATTGTACATGCAAATCTTCTCCCTTCTCTTCTACTCCTGTGCCATGAAATCCTTTGCTAACAAGAGTTGGTTTCCATATCTACTAGAAAGTACTTTTCGTTTTAATTGTAGTTTATTCAGACAAGCCAGATTCATAAAGCACAATTTGCTCTGACCTTATTCAGGCAAATAATGGAAAACCAGGCATAATTTATTTTAGCTGGTTGCAAACAAAAGCAAATGGAACCAAGTATTTAGCCTTCAGTAAGAGAAGAGATAGGGACCGAAGAAGCCCAAGACACCTTCGTATAATGTTAACCCATAGGTTAATTGATAAATGAAGTGTGAGCACACACTCTTGGCCTGTTCATAGTTCTAAGTAGTTTCCCTCCCAGTTTCCATCTGGAACATTAGACTCTACTCAACCAAAAGACAGTTCTGGGAAGTGTAGAAGTGATGGGGGTTTTCTTCTTGGTGCTGCCAAGGTGAGCAAGGTATTTTGAGGACACTCTGTATTAGCATATGTGTAATTCCTTCCTCACCCATAATGTCTACTTCCTTCCTGCTATCTCCCCTTCCTCCTTGCTTCTGCATTCCATACAACAGGGTGCCAACACAACCAGAGAAACGTTTTTCTGGTTACCCTGTCTCCGATTTCATAAAATGTTTGTAAGAGGACACTCGGTATAGGAACTCAGGCAATGAAATTAACATTGATATTTAAAATTAACATTAATACAATTAACATAAAAGCCTAGACTTGTGGATGTGACATCTCTTTTGTGGGAACTGCGCTGGCTGCCAATCTGCTTCGACATACAATTCAAGATGCTGGCTCTCTCCTTTATTGAGGCCAGGCTATTAGAAGGCCAACCTCTCCCCTATTTCATCCACCTGGGTTACTAGGATGGAAAGGCAGGGCATGTTATGAGTCTCATTGATTAGGGAGGTACATCTGGTGGAATCATAAAAAGGGTCTTTTGGTGGTGACCTTTCTTTATGGAACATCATTCCCCCAGAGATATGTTGATCCCCATCCTATTGCTCTTCAAAAAGGATCTAAAAATGTGATTTTTGTCAGCAGGTCTGAGGAGGTTGAATGGAGATGGAGCCTATCAAGTGGTTGATTTGATTGGTTGCTACCATGGAGAGTGAGGTGGTTTTTATTACTTATTTTTTCTTATATGGTAGATTTTTTAAAAATGTTGTAAATCCCCCAGAGTCACCAATGTGTAAGTTGGGTGACTATATAAATTTGTTTAATAAATAAATAAATTTGAGCAGCCTCCTGACAAGGAAGGCAATCCCCAAACTGAATATAATATCTACATGAAAGTTGGGGAAAATCCTTCATTGACAGATGGAGAGAATTGGTAGTAGCCCATTGAGATAGGAATGGTTAACTTGAGAAGATCATTTAATGTTCCTTGACTTTGTAAAACATCAGGGATAAGAAGAGCATTACTCCTAGGAGGACCTAGGTTATGCACCAGGATCCGAAGTTGTCTTCTTCACAATTGACATCTAGAATGAAGACCTGCGTACTGAGTATAGAATCCTATACTAGTTTTTTTTTTAAATGTGGAAGTGATAGACAGGAAAGAATCAGTCTACCATTCTCAAGCTTTTTCTGTGATTCTGCCTCCAGAATCTTAGAGTTTATCTTGATTTTCAAACATCAATATTTATAATTCCATTTGTGATTTCTGATCCCAAACTAGATATTATAAGGAAGATCTACAGTATAATTGGATCTCCTGTCATTTTTTTTTTTTTTAGATTTAAAAGCAACAGCAGGACAGGGATGCAATTGACACCGAAGATGCTCTAGAAAATGGGATGCATCAATTGAACACTTCCTCTACAGCACAGTACAGTCCTAAACACAATCTCCATGTATTCACAATTTGCTAGATACTATTTAGTATCTGCTTTCTGCTCCATTCCTCTATCCAGATGGGCACGCTTGTTGTGTGATTTTAATAAAACTCAACTCCCTCCTTAATAATACTGCTTTATTGACTTTTAAAAAGTGTCAGGAGATTCAGTCATGGATTTTCCTTCTCCTTCTCAAATATGTTTTGTCCTACCAATAATAGAATACAAAATACGAAAAATTGTTAAAACAATCATAGAATTATTAAGCAAATTGCACCATTAATTGATACGCATACTGTATAACATTGGGACACAATATAATGGGCGGATGGGTGGTTAGCATAATGCAGGGGTGTCAAACTCATGGGCTGTGGGCCATATGCATCACGCACTGGCTACGGCCACAGCCAGTTTAGCAAAGCTGGGGGGGGGGAGTTGCGATATGTCATGATGATGCCATGATGATGTGAGTTTGACACCCCTGGCATAATGTGTCAATCATCTACTTAGTCATATTATTTGTCGGCTAATGGCTTGGTACTGTGTGACAGACAAGCAGCTACAGCTTGTTCATTAAACTATAGCTTCCAAAAAGTTGGCTCAACTTTATGTGTGAACTCATTTCCCAAGACACACAACTAATTTTTACCATCCTAGAATTAAAGTCTGTTACAATGCTTATCCACATTAGATTATGTGATTTCACAGCAAATTTGCAGACAAATAATTATCCTTATATTTTAGGCTCACATCATTTTAAATGTTTAATAAAACATTCTGCTATTCCCATACAAGAATTTTTTCTTGGTTTCAAGTTTGGGAGGGAAGAATACATCTGCAGTTTACTAAGTTAGATTAACTATTTGTTGCTATCTACAGCTGGAATTCTGTAGTGCAAATATGATAGCCTTGGTACTGCATTGTTATTATCATTTAGCAGCATAACTGTCAGCTTCTGCTTTGCTGTTGCTTCAGCTGCCATGAAACGGGGAGGGAGGGCATGGTATTTGGGTTGGGTTACTCGATGTGCTGGAGGAATGTTCTGGAGTTCTCTGGATGGTCAGACTACGCATGCGTGGGTGTTTCCCGCCTGGACTAACGGCAACGACATTCCATCTTCGTGATGCCTTTTGAAGTTATCTCACACCTGACACTTGAAGGACTTATGATTGGACTAAGCCTATGATGCCAGGGGGTGTGGAATTGGCTATTCTATATATCAACTGCTTTCGCGCCTAATTAATCAGACTTCACTATGCAACCGCTCTTTAACCATTTTTAATTAGTAAAAGTACATTTGATTTTCCACGTATGGAGTCTCATGGTCTTTCTTTCCTAATTATTAAATGGAGAGGTGCTGACAATAACATTGGCATGGATAAAGTTTTTGATTGTTTCAAGTTTTTGTTAAATTGGGATAGATAATTGAATATGGTGCAGGGTTGGAAGGAGGCATAATCTGCTTATCTAAGCATTTCAATTTGCATATTGTATGTGAAGCATATCTAAGAACTTTTAATTATACCCTTACAGGTTAAACCCTTAAGCTAAATCAATGGGAATACCAATACTTCAAATAAAGCCAAAACAGAACATGAGAAAATTTGTTCCAAATTATTAATGCTAGGAAAACCAGTTATATAAAAGGGGTGTGAACCAATCTCTTCTTTACATGTAAGGGAACCAAATTATAGTTAGTTGGAATCTGTTGTCATCTAAAATTCCAGATACTTAAATCAGTGAGAAACTATCTCAGCTATAAAATGTGCAGGTCCTATGGGACTGAATGCTGTCACATAATAATAATATGCAATGTGAAGCCTGATCTGCAGGATCAATTCCCCCAGTGGCTTCTTGTGAGCTTCCAACGATGCAGAAAATCTGAGACTTTCAAAATGGCCACAGCAACAAGCAGAGCAAAGCTACAGGATCCTGGCTTTGTCTACCTTGTTAAAGCCTGGCCCAGTTATTTATACACACAGCTGAAGCAGGAATGCTTTTAGTTAAAACAGACCTAGCCCACAACCGGTGAGTTGCACTCTCCAAGGTACTGATTACTGTTTGATTTGCCAAGAAACAGGTCTTGCTTGCTACTATATGCCACCATTCCTTGACAGCTTTCAAGTCATAAGCTGCTATCCTCAGGGTTTTCAGCTAGATCAGGTCATGATGAGTATAGAATAATACTTTATTGTTATTGTGTGTATATACACAGTATACCCATACAATGAAATTCATATAACACCCAGAAACAAGGCCCAGCACACATGACAATCACCAAACACACCCCCACTCACCAAAAATTCCCCGCCCCTAAACCACCCGAGCATCCACACAACAGACCAAGTAATGCTGTCCAACAGCTCACTGATGGTGGCCCTTTAGTTACCTCCAGTCTCTGGAGCGTTGAGCCGCTGCATATACATGCACCACCATTTTGAATATAGTCCGTTATCTGGAAAGTCAGGGAGCAGGAAATAGAGCAATTAAATTTAAAATAAATATTTTTTGCTACAAGCTCCTGAGACCAAAAAGAAACAATATAAAATGGAATATTTGGGGGCAACCTATGAAGAGAGATGGCCTGAAGATAATTGGACATTGAGTCTGCTTCATAACTATAAGCACTTGATTCCAGAGACATGACATAGCAGTTAGACTTATATACCACTTCATAGGGCTTTCAGCCCTCTCTAAGCGGTTTACAGAGTCAGCATATCGTCCCCACAGTCTAGGTCCTCATTTTACCCACCTCAGGAGGATGGAAGGCTGAGTCAACCTTGAGCTGGTGAGATTAGAACCGCTGAACTGCAGATAACAGTCAGCTGAAGTGGCCTGCATTACTGCACCCTAACCAATGCACCACCTTAGCTCTTGAATGTGTCATGAATGTGTCATTTAGTAAAATATAATAAAAATATATGTATCTGATGACAATGTGGGTGAGAACATTGAAAGGCTTCCCTAAAAAAAGAATCTGAGCAACCCTCCCAGATAAAATGGATGTGGGAGGCAGCTGGACTCCTGTCAACAAAGATGTCTAAATCTCTCTCTGCCTGGCCACACACAAAGGAGTTAACACATCTAAAAGAATGAAAGAATCACACTACAGTAATTCTAGTATTACCTCTGAGCTTATCTAAACTGCAATCTTATATTTAACCTTGTGGTTCATGAGCCCACATCCAATTTGCTTTAAGGGTATAGTGCTTGCATTACAGCAAAACTCTTGCCCTTGCACCAACAGTGGGAATCCAACTTAAATCTGAGCTTCAAATGCAGTGTGTCACTGCTTTGACCCTGAGAGTGTCAGATTGCTTTATGTATCATGTAAGGGCAATTGTCCTATTTCACCAAGCTTGTCAAGTTTGCTTCTTTATCGACCCTTCTCAATCCAAGTACTCCATGATGCTGCCACCAATGAACCTATTAAGATAGAGCTGGCATCAGATTTCATAAGCTTTTGATGCCAACTTATGATTTCTCTGTTTCATCAGGCCCCCTCTGCGTTTCATCTGTTACTTTCATACAGTTCTCTATGACAAGTTTGTAAGGAATATATGTTAACATATTTTTATAGGCAAATTACTTGTTTAAAAAACCTAACTGCTTTTAAATGAATTGCATTCTCATTTTGAGATGGTTTATAGCCATGAATAAGCAAGACAGAAAAGACTATACAGGTAAATAAATAAAATGACAAATGTATTACATCAGATATGAGGCACCAAGTAGAAGGGAGTAAATCTCATATATCTGTTGCTGTTATACGATCCTCTGCGAATTAAATCCATCTGAATCAAGAATGGGTTCAATTCTGCTCTGAGGAAAGAGAAAACAGAGTATCTAAGAAGCAACTGTATGAGTTGCAAGGGGACAAAATAGAATGGAAACAACTGCCCTTGTAAGGAAGTACACATTACTATGAGAATATAATCCATTTTATTACCTAAGGAATTTCAGTTGAGAGACTGAACCCTGAACATAGTTCACGATTTTCCACATCTTAAGTACATCATCATGCAGTTTTAATACCATCATGAGATTTCTCTGTATTTCCTGCTCCAGAAGTAGACTTTTCAAAAAGGCCTCTATCCCAGTCCTTGATAAGGCTTTCATTTGCCTCCATTTCTTGCAGTTTATTGGGACTCAATACAACAATTTCATTATTTGTTCATCCCAGTTGGGTTGCTTCATTCTTAGTATATGGATTGATAATATCCGACACCATTATATCATTACTGTTATTCAGAGCAGAGATTATTTTCAATTACCAGCATCTAGAGGGCAGCACTTGGGTAGAGTCTGAGATTGTAAGTCAGGGCTGTCAAACTCAAGGCCCATGGGCCAGATGCGTAACCAGTGGTGGGTTCCTACCAGTTTGGATCAGTTCGGCTGAACCGGTAGTGGTTTGGTGGCCTGGGTCACTGGAACCAGCAGCAACCCAGGCCTGCCGTGGCCCCTAACCAGTTCTCCAGGTGGCACCATAGGTGGCACCATCTTGTTTTTCAGTTCTGCGCATGCTCAGAACAATTTTAATTGCATTGCACATGCATGCACAGTGCACATCAAGTGCATACATGAGCAAACTGGCAGTAGTGCCTGCCAGAACCCATCCCTGTGCATAATGCACTGGCCACACCCATACTGGTTTAGCGAGGGGGGGGGAGTTGCAATGCTTCACATGGTGCCACCATAACGCTGCAAGTTTGACATCCCTGTTGTAAGTGTATAATTTTTATGATGTTTGAATGAGTTCATCATTTTTTCCACTGGTGTATTCAATTTTTGTAATTATAGAAGTAAAATACAAGAAACGTAATAAAAGCAATCAAATCTGCCCAGGGACTATATGTTTGGGTGATAAGATGAATTGTGTTTATCAATATTCTTTCTGCTAAATAACTAAGAAAGCTGAGCTTCTTCTTCTCCTTTTTCCCATTTGCATTTGCTCCTCAAATAGCTGTCTATATTGAGGGAGGGGGGTTGCATTTAGCTAGTTTTCTTTCCCTAACATGCAGTAATTTAAAATGAAAATTCCCTCTGAATAAAACTGGAGGAGTTGTCAGCATGTATTGTGAATTTGCCTCCCACTGAATTTTATCAGCATACATGCAGGACATTAGTTCTTTAGTGATTTATGACTTTCTTAAATACAGAAGCACTTTCAAATCAAAAATAAAGCAAAGAGAAGGAGATAGTATCTTTACATCAGCACAATAAGTTTTAAAAAGAATTCAAGGTTTATCATCTTGCTGCCCAAGGCAACAGTCTTGACACTTCAATGATGACAAATACACTTAGCGGAGTCCACAACTGTGAAACCAAAAGAGACACAAGTCAAGAGGCTGTATCTGCACAAGGTAAGAATATATCAAAAAGTAGGAAACACATTTAACAGAAGTCTGAAGGTGAATACTTGGGAATCAGTTGAGTAGTTCCTTAGGATCTACAAGTGCATGACCCATTAATGTATTTTCATTGTGGTTTCTCTCAGCTACAGAAAGGAAGTTCCATAGAAGATTAATAACATGATAACATCCCCTTGTGATTTGTATTTCTGAATCATGGATCAAAGTCTGTTTTCTATTTACATTTTTTCAGCATCCCATTTCTTCCCACCCATCCCGCATTTGTTACTGTTCTCTAAAGCATGGCTCTCCAAACGTGGCAACTGTAAGCCTGGAGGACTTCAACTCCCAGAATTCCCCAGCCAGGGGATACAATTCTGGGAATTGAAGTCCGCCAGGCTTAAAGTTGCCAAGGTTAGAGCTTTGCTTGCTGTGGAATTCTGGGAGCTACAGTCCGCCAGGGTTAGGCTTAGGGTTTTTTCTAAAGGAAAGAAAGATGAGAAAATACATATTTATGTGTTTACCTGCAAATATAGTTCAAGGTATCCTTGCCTACTTAAGTAGTTTATTTCCTTGGATTTATATTTGCTTTAAATATAATAAATGATAACAATATAAATGAAAGTGAAGGGAAAGGATTATTTATGGCTGATGTGGTCTGGGGACCAGGAGTGAGGAGCCTCTGGCCTAAAAGCAGATACTTATTAATCCATAAGAAAGTGCAAGTAAACAAACAAGAGTCAGCCTGCCAAGTTTTGAAATGTGACATGCAATTGAGTCTTCGAACATTATATGCCCTTATCATAATTTTCACAAGGATAAAATCTTTTGTACACAATTATAGAATTTCACATTTTCAGTGTGAATACTGATATCTACTGTGTAACAGTTGGTACCTAGCATGGGATAGCTTGTAAATATACAAATATGATAATGTAAATGTTTCAGTGTATATGCTTCTCTCAATCCCCACTTTTTTAAAAAAGAAAATAGAGGGATAGAATCAAGATCATGTGAAGTGTTAATACCACTTTATAATCCCTTGGTAAGGCCACACTTGGAATACTGTATTCAATTTTGGTTACCACGATGTAAAAAAAGATGTTGAGACTCTAGAAAGAATCCAGAGAAGAGAAACAAAGGGGACTGGAGGCTAAAGCATATGAGGAACAGTTGCAGGAACTAGGTATGTCTAGTTTAATAGAAAGAAGGACTAGGGGAGACATGATAGAAGTGTTCCAATATCTCAGGGGTTGCCACAAAGAAGAGGGAGTCAAACTATTTTCCAAGGCACCTGAGGGTGGAACAAGAAGCAATGGGTGGAAACTAATCAAGGAGAGAACCAATTTAGAACTGAGGAGAAATTTCCTGACAGTTAGAACAATTAATCAGTGGAACAGCTTGCCTCCAGAAGTTGTGAGTGCCCCAACACTGGAAGTTTTTAAGAAGATGTTGGATAGCCATTTGTCTGAAGTGGTATAGAGTGTCCTGTCTAGGCAGGGGGTTGGACTAGAAGACCTTCAAGGTCCTTTCCAACTCTGTTATTCTATTCTACTCTAGTCTAGTCTAGTCTAAAAGTTTATGTGAAATAAAAGTCTGTAGAGCTTCTCAGTCATCCAGGTCGTGGTTGTCCCAAAAGTAATTTTTAGGAGGCAACTGGACTTCCTTGTTTTTTTACTTTGAAGACGTTTCGCTTCTCATACAAGGAGCTTCTTCAGCTCTGACAGGATAGTGGGGAACGGAATGGAATATATCTTTATGTGAAATAACTTTTTCTTCCTGTTTCTATCTCAGTTTCAGAAACTCTTCATAAGTGAATCTTAATGGGATTGGTTGTTTTTTTTTTGCTTTGTATGATATATGAATGCTTTTCAAAACCAAGTAGAGCTGATTTACATGGCTGACCTGATATATCTCTAAAACTTTATTTATTAAATAAATCAAACTCAGTATTTGTAGTCTGTAAGTGATTCTCTTGATCCATTTGTTTTGTACTTGTATCTTCCCACAGGAAGCCACTTATAATAATAGGTAGCTCTTTACCAGTGTTTTGTCAAAGATTTGAAAATGTTAAGTGATCATTCTAATCGCTTTAATTAATGGGTAGCATTTGGAATAAAAGTCCACGAGATGCAAAGAAGTATGAGAAAATGCAAATGTGAAAAGAATTAAGATAAGCCACCATTTTAACTCTAACCCCTTCCCTTTGTGATGCAAATAGTGTTATAAGCATACTAATATTAGGGGTTTGTTTTTTTTACAAAAGTGTTCTTTGGAAAGCAAAGCTTCAACTGAGTCTTAACAAATAATGAATCCAAATTAATTCATTGTAGCTGCTTTTCTTTTTTTGTTACAGCTAGCAGGCATGATATTCCACAAAAGAAAAATGATGTTTCCTCCTAGGCCATAAACATTTCACAATACAATATGTGAAGCTTAGCACATAGCAAATATTTATGACTATGGGACAATTAGAGGAAATATGAAAACCAATTTTGCACAGCCTAAGTTTTTTATTACTTTCATTCCACAAAATCTTTTTATCTTTCCAGCTCCAGAACAAAGTAAAAACTGCCTGCTAGGATAAGACTCAGAAGAAGAGCAGGGAGCAGAGAATGCATAGAGGTTAATCATTTCTTTTGAAACATATTTTTCATTATTATTTTTATTATTATTATTGATGCAGAGCAACTGCAGAGCAACTGCTGATATGATCATACTTGTCTATTCAGACTGTTCATTGATTGAAAAATCTAAGATGCTTTAATATTTCACTTTTTGTAATTAGGAACATTTTGATTCAGGTATACTCTTAAATATCTCCCCTCCACAGTTAAGATGGTTTATAACAGAATAACAGAGTTGGAAGGGACCTTGGAGGTCTTCTAGTCCAACTCCCTGCTCGGGCAGGAAACCCTATATACCCGGGATGGCGAACCTATGGCACGCATGCCACAGGTGGCACGCGGAGCCATTTGTCAGGGGAGGCGAGGCATTGCCCTGTTAGCTGGCCAGCGCACATGCGTGCACTGGCCAGCTAAATTCAGCCTTTTTTAAAGACATTTTTTGCCCTCCCCAGGCTCCAGAGGCTTTATAGGAGCCTGGGGAGGGTGAAAAGAACCTCCCTGCCCCCTCCCCGCCCCAGAGGCCCTCCGGAGGCTTCAGGAGCTTTCCTGAAGCCTCCAGAGCACAAAAAAATGGCCCTATGGGCAAACCAGAAGTTCAGGAATGGACTTCCAGTTTGCTCATAGGGTCGATTTAAGCCGTCCCTGAAGTCTTCGGAGGGGCGGGGGAGGCTGTTTTTGCCCTCCCAGGCTCCTATAATGCCTCTGGACCTTGGGGAGGGCTAAAAGGCACCTCTCATGTGGCATGTGCACTGGGGGGGTCACTTGTTGCATTATGGGTGTGGCATGACCCCCCTATGCTCCCCCCCTTATGGCACGCTAGCCAAAAAAGTTTTGCCATCGCTGCTATATACCATGAGAAGGGTGCCTGCATCCATCCAAAATTTATCACCTCTAAAACTTTTGGTGAAAATAGAAGTATAGTATCTTTTCAGCCTTCTCCCAATTTACATTTTGCAGCAGATGCCAAGTGCCTGGGATGTGGGCCTCCTTATTTGGCTGGGCATTTCTGCAGTATTTGATACTGCTTACCACAATACTCTTCTTTCTGGATTCATTCCTCTTGGTTTTGGGAGCACAGTGATTCTGATACTTCTATTGCAGCAGGTAGCATGGGTGTCTTTCTTGCAATTATATTTTTTGCAACTTCTGTAAGAAGCTATTGGAAGATGTTAGTCATATTTGCAGGCAGTGGTGGGATTCAAATAATTTAACAACCAGTTCTCTGCCCTAATGGCTAGGTAGCCATGTCTGTGTGGTCATATGACTGGGTGGGCGTGGCCAAATCAACATCACTCACATTGAGGGGCACCTTGCCTTGCCCAACCTCTCCTCGCCACACCCAGCCAAGCCTCACCCCTCCCCTCCCAGCCACTCCTTTTCATGCCCAGCTATTGGCCCTGTCGCCCAGGTGGGTGAGCAGCTGGGTGGCCAGGTGAGTGGCCTAGTACAGAGGCAAGGAGTAGCTGAGAGGGAAGTGCGTGGGGAGGCATGCTATTCTGCCGGTTCTCTGAACGGCACAAAAGTTAGCTACTGGTTCTACCGAACCTGTGTGAACTGGCTGAATCCCACCACTGCAGTGGTGGGTTGTAGGCGGTATGCCCCAGTATGGGTGTACCAGTGTCTGTCCGGAGCACCAGGTACCGTTCCAGTATGATGCTCCGGAGGGCCCACCCAAGCTCTTTACCTGCATTTGAGCTCTTTGGCGCTTCCGCGCATGGAGTGCATGGCACCTGTGTGCTGCTCTGCCAAGCAGCTGGAGTGTCACAGAGGCTCGCGGAGGCATCGCAAGAGGTAACTACGCATGCGCGCAGTGCGTGTGTTCATGTGGTACACGCTGGACCCTCTTGCAATTGTACTGTGGGATCTGGAACCCACCACTGCAGCACTGCTTGCAGCTTTGTCTTTCTTTTTTACCTCCTTGTTCAGAAAAATTATGGGGCTTCTGAATCTGTTGTACTGGTATATATGAGGCTAAACAAGTTGAAATATATAGGTTGTATTTGGAAAGTTACCTAACCTGGATAGTAGAAGAGGTTTTAAATGGATTACATTCCTACTAAAGATCAGGCATGCAGCTTGAAAGTGCTCTTACAGATGCTGGAAAAAACTCAGCTGCTCACAATAACTAGGAACCATTCTTATCAGCTTAGGTATTTCATAGCAACTTTATTTAGAACCCTATTCAGCATAGGTATATTAAACCCATTCAAATTAAATTTAAACTAGTTCAGATGGTGCAGATTAAGGGTATCCAGATGCTGGTGGAAGATAATCAATCTGGACCAATTGTGCACTTATGAAATCAGATGCTGTCATACTTCAAAGTCTAATTCAAAGTGGTGTTATGAATGCTAAATCCTAAATGGTTGATATAAATATCTACCTTCAGTTACATGATCATGTCTGCTCACAGTTGAAATCTGAAGCGAATGTTTTTTTATGTCCTTATAGAAACTGCTAGGTCCACAGTGGTTGGATTTATGTATTGCTGTATATATTGTATTGAAGCCAAGAATTCTAGATGCTAAAATATATCCAAACAATAGGATTCAACATCCATAGATGGGCTTATCTGCAAGTAGATATATATTTTTAAAGAAACTACTGTACATATCCTAAGTATTCTAAAAGTATAAGCCCATCCACCGCTAAATAGATCCTCAAATTGTAATCAAAATATTATGAAAATATGGGTCAGCTTATCCATGGGTAATGCATTTTCATGGTGGTTTGATTAAAAATTTGAGGTTTGGCTTATCCACAGATGGTTTATCCACATGTATATACAGTCTGCTGGGTCAGAATGTATTCTTCTGTTGGATTAACAAGATGTATGGATCATCCCCTGAAGTTTGTAAGCTTTGATTTATGGGAGCGATGCTAGGTTTAAGCTCCTTGAGATTCATATCATCTTTTGATCAGTCTTCATTGCTTCTCCCAAAAATTAATTGTGATCTTAATTAGATAAAAGGCAGTTATTAAAAAGATCAGGTATGATCATATTGATTATATTCAATGAATTAAATTACATTTAAATGCAAATTATACTGCAGTAAACTTATGTTTTTCTAATGCCCCATTTAAATCTCTGGCCTGATCCCACCTTTTGGGGGGAGGGGAGATAGTTCCTAACAAGCTACACAATAGGCAATTCAGCCTAAAAATGTTATGCACTTCTGGTTTATGGTGTAGCATAATGTGTGGACCCACCTAATTGTGGCATTCAATTCAAATAATTCAACTATTATTAAATAAGTCGTGGTTTAGCACAATGAATGAATCCAGCCAGTTTCATTAAATAAACCTTGCAAGTCTTTCTTTTAGAATTGCTTTTGACTGATGTGCTAAATTGCTTATAGGCTTGTATGCCAAAATATTTTTTCTCCTCTTGCATTATTTACAAACTGATGTCTTTTAATTTATTATGCTAGCAACATATTTCAATTTGAGGGTGTGCTCTAAAAAAGCAACTATAAACTTACACATACACACACAAACATTTTAAATGCCGCTGATTGGTTCTTTTGTATACAACCAAATAGATTAACTTTTCTTTGGAGTGTTGGTCAGACCACATTAAAGAGATTTTTTTTTAAAAAAAACCTTCAAAATCTATTAATGAAAATCACTGTAAAACACCGAAGGTTTTCTTAATCCTTTGTTTCAAGACTTCTGGATAACAATTTCCAATGTAAATTGGGCTACTGAGGAATACATATTCTAGAAATCAAGTGCAAACTTCCATTAAGAGTTTAATAAAGCTTAAAAAATGGAAAAGTGTTCGCAACAGTCTTTCAAAACCAGCATTGCTTTAGCAGATAGGCTGGAAGCTACAAATGAAATATATTTGCTGTGCCCAAAGAAAAGTGTTTTAGTTGGAACACAAACAAAATCACAGTTTCTGCTTATATTTCTCCCTATCGAACTAATATGTATGGACACACACACACACAAATACTAATTTTGCCAAGCATTTTCTTTGTCCAAAAGAATAGTGTTTGCTTTATTCAATTACCTCAGACTATGTACCCTGCCAAAAGAAATAGAAGATGTTACCATGGAAACCAACAAAAAAAAATTCAGCCAGCTGTTAAAACTGATGTAGCCTTTCTAGCCTGACCACCCAATTTTTTATTATTATTATTATTTTTTTGGTGACTAGTTATACAGGAAAAGAAACGTTAGAGGATGCTTAGGGAATATTGGGAATAAAAAAAAAAATTGACCCTAATATGGTGAATTATTTGTATTGTGCTCCATGGAAGATGCCCATTTTTCTCTAGTCTTCTGCGTTCTCTCCCATTGCCACATTCACAACACATACACACCTATAATTTGTAAACACATTCTTTGTTGCAGGACATTGCTTCATCACTGGACCACACAGACACTTTTCACCCACAAATTCCAACCACCATTGACAAAAAACATTTTTTTATTCCAAAATGCTGATCTAGCAATTTGTTCCAATACAGCATTTTTCTCATTTTGGGGTCAATAGAACACCTTATTCTGCTATATTCTGTGCCTAAACTTGCTGACTGAACAAGCCCTGTCCTTTCTCTTTTCATTAACTATTCTTCACTGCTGCTGAGGCCTGATTACCCTCGAGATCTTCTGAGTGACAGCTTTTCTATCCTATCTCGCTTACATTAATCACCATTAAAAATGACACCTCAGCCAGTTTCTGCATTACACAACTGAAGCAGGGTTTAAGCACAGTCCATTGGGCAAATGCAAAGAAATGTATTACCGGTATATAATATTGCTCTGAGAATCGATACCTAAAAAGCAATTTTGATAGAAAATTCGGATGTAAGAAGAATTGTAGCCCAGAGAATTTTCCATAATGCCACATGAATATTAGCTAGAGTTTGTGTGAGTATGTTCTTTAGGATTAAATGTTCACTTAGAAGTCAACCTCAATCTCCTCATTAGAAGGAAGAAATGGCTGTTAAATGCTAGGATGATTGGAAATGTGCTATTAGCATTTTTGACACAAATAACAAGTGGCAACAATAGAATCTAACACAAGTACTGTAAGAGAGAAAAGATTAGCACTAAAACAACCTTATTCAGTTGGCAGAATATTTCTGTAATACCTTTTCATTCAAGTCTCCTTGAGTTCACTAGTTTTCATTCTTAAAAAAGCATGTTTTGGATTAATTATTTGGTTTTTTTAATATGAGCCAGTTTGGTGTAGTGATTAAGGCATCAGGCTAGAAACCAGGTGAATGTGTGTATTCTAATCCTGCCATAGGCCCAAAGCTACCTGGGTGAGCTTGGGTCAGTTACTTTCTCTCAGATCTAGGAAGGAGACAAGGACAAACTACTTCTGAAAAATCTTGCCAAGAAAACTGCAGGGATTGACCAGACAATCTCCAAGAGGACATGATTGAATGGAAGATGGAAAATATGTACTTATTTACTTGTTGTTTTGCTTGAGTTATATGACCATCCATCTCATCATAGTCTCAATGGGCAACTCACACAGTTAACACATAAAAACCAACAATAAAAATAAAACATAGCCAAGGTTTTTTTTTAAAAAAAAACCTATCCAGCTGTGATGAACATAACCATCTGGGCTCTAAATGACAATCCGGCCCCTAAACCCAAGTGATTATATTAATATATTCAGGCTGCAATCCTATGCAGTGTTATAAACTTAATGAATAATCCCTTTAATGAATACCATTAGGAATCCCTCATCTTACTTTCACCAGTCAGAATATAAGATGCTGTGCAAACAAAAGGTTGAGGAAGAAAGACTGCAGATCTATTGTTGAAAAGTACAGATTTCTTTGAAGATTAAATGTTGCTTGGACAATATGCTTGGACAATACATGGGACCTAGGGGACTTATTTCTCTGTTGGGTTGTAGAAATTCTCTTAGCCTGTTTTTTCAATTGCAGATGTTTCATCCCCTTTTTAGGTAATTAGTGAAGTGTTTGGACAAGCTTTGAAAACTCCTAAAACTCAACCCTAGAACCCCATGTTCTCCTCCAATGTTCCTTTTTCTGTATTTTCTTCTCCATGGGTTACCTCTTTGATTGTTGTTCTTAGCTGTTACTACTGGCTGGGAAGAGAGAAATATAGTTGTGTGCATTTGTCTATAAATGTTTGCTTGAGATATAGAAGGGCATTGTGTATATATGCATTGAATGAATTTACACATGAATTTTACAGGAAATTAATTTTACTAAGTAGGCATTAATTCAATTCATTAAATTCAATGAATGTAAATTTACTGTCCTAGTCCTACCCATTTTGCAGAGAGAAGCTTCTGTAGGAATAGATATACAAAAGGTATGAAAACCCATACTGTATGTAAGTATATCATTGGCATATTTGGCATGGGAGAGAAATCTTTAGGGATTGGTTTCAGGTATAAATGACAATTTTGGTTTGGATTGGATTGGATTGGATTCTAGGCATCACACAAGATTTTTGTGCTTCTAATGTGTCTTCTGTCCATTCTTTCAAGGAGGAGAATCATCTGGAAACTGGAGTGATGGTTCCTTTCAAATAAATTTAAGCAATATATTTCACACTGAAGCCGTCTATGTCTTAAGCTGCAACTTCCATAATTTGCTGCCAGTTAAGTCATGTTAACTGAGAATGTGAGCAGTTGTATTCTAAAAGATTAGGGAAGACTGTTGTAAATCAAATGCATATGTAGGATATCCAAAATCTAATAAGTCTGTATTTCAATAGACCACATTCAAATCAAGCATGATATACTATAGTTGTCATGGAGTGAAATGCATTTCCTATTTTTATGTAAATGCAGATATATTATGTGTCATGCAAACCTTTGGTATATAGACTATGCGTATTGCACAGCTGCTGGAAAATTGATGTGTGTTACCATCTACATAAACATATGATTATATTTGCATAATAATATATTTTAAAAGATAGAAAAGAAAGAAAAGAACTATTTGTCTTTAAGATGGCAGTATATGCGAGAGAATGAAATTACTTCCCAAACTCAAAATAAAGTAACTTGAAAGTTTCACAGTAACAAGATTATGACAAAATCAACTTGTGTTTAAGCTGCATGAAGTGTCTTCTGTACTCATCCTAACTGTCCTCCAAAATTTGACATCCATGCATTTATGTTTACCAACCTTAGACAGATAAGTAGGTAGGTAGGTAGGTAGGTAGGTAGGTAGGCAGGCAGGCAGACATTCATTAACTAGGATCTAGGATGCATGCCTTCTGCTCTTTGGAATAGCATTCCCTTGTGATTCAGATGTTTCCAATTCTGTTGGCCATCCAAAGGGATAGGAAGGTCTCGTTTCCTCACCCCACCTAGGCATTAAAACATAGAATTGCATGAACCCGTTCTGAAATTGCTTTGAATTGGAATATGTTCAGTTTAGCCTCACGTATTCCATTTTGGTTTCCCTGATTTTATAGTTTTAATGTCATGTAAGCCCCCCAGAATAATCATAAATCAATTGGTCACCTAAATAATCTAAAGAAAATAACCAATAAATGATAGGCAGTAAAGACATAACATGTATAAAAATAAGACCCAGAAAGATTAGTAATAACATGAGGAGAGGACAGAATGGCTACAGAGAATACCATTTATTCTTTCTTAACAACTTCCAGTTTACTCATTTCCTTAATGCTATCTTAATTCTTTGGACACAGAGAATCCATACTGATGCAAAAGAACACAGACGGAATAACTTAGAGCCCGGATGGCGAACCTATGGCACGCATGCCATAGGTGGCACGTGGAGCCATTTGTCAGGGCACACAAGGCATTGCCCTGTCAGCTGGCCAGCACGCATGCATGCGCTGGCCAGCTACGTTCAGCCTTTTTTAAAGCCATTTTTCGCCCTCCTCAGGTTCCAGAGGCTTTATAGGAGCCTGGGGAGGCGAAAAAAGCCTCCCCACCCGCCCGGAGGCCTTCTGGAGGCTTCAGTAGCTTCCCTGAAGCCTCTGGAGCACAAAAAACAGCCCTATGGGCAAACAGGAAGTTCAGGAACAGACTTCCGGTTTGCTCATAGTGTCGGTTTAAGTCCTCTGGAGGCTTCAGGAACCTTCAGGAGGCTTTCCTGAAGCCTCCGGAGGAGTAAAAAGGCCCCTATGAGCAAACTGGAAGTGACTTCCGGTTTGCTTGTAGGGTCCTTTTTTGCCCTTCGGAGGCTTCAGGGAAGCCTCCTGAAAGTCCCTGAAGCCTCCGGAGGGCCTCTGGAGGGGCAGGGGAGGCTCTTTTTGCCCTCCCCAGGCTCCTATAAAGCCTATGGAGCCTGGGGAGGGCGAAAAAAGCATGGAAAAATGGGGAGGAGCGCTTATCTTGCTCGCATGCGCACTGGGGGGTCGTGCATTGCATTATGGGTGTGGCACGCACGTGCACAACCCCCCTGCGCTCCCCCCTTATGGCACGCAAGCCAAAAAAGGTTCGCCATCACTGACTTAGAGGTTAAGCTGGGCATTCTGAAGACACAACAAAACTTCTGTAGACTGGAAGCAAAGAGCAAAAGATTGCAGAAGGCTAGAAAAAATGTTAGCCAAAGAGTCAGAAGTAATATTTTTAAAAGGTTAAAAGGTTTGCAATGAAACGTCTTAGGGTTTCCTCCTAGTGCTTAAGATAGAAGCAGTTTTCCACTCTTGGCATATGAACTGCTCTCATCAAGAAGTTAGTTCTCCTTCTGACTGACATTAACACAAGAAAAAAAAAGTAAGGCAGAACTACAGAGTCTTCTTTAAGTTTAGTTTGAGTCTTAATGGCTACCTGGACTGTTCCATAGACTTTTGTTAGGAAGAGCTTGGAAGTGGTTTGCCAATATTGTTTTCCAGGATGCTATCAAGAAATACACAAACCAAAAGACACCACTCTGGTTTCCTTCCTGTTTTTAGCCCTACATTGTTTCCTGGAAATAAAGTATTAATCTTTATCTAATATTAAATATATTTTAAAATTATTATCTCAATTCCCTGATTCAGAAGAAAAAGAAGATGGTTAAGTCCCTCCTTGGGAACTTGTATCTATTTCTAGCCAGAAAAAATCAACCAGTTCTGATATATTTCTTTTTGCCCCCAAACTGGTGTTTCTAATTACAAACCAGAGGTTGTTAATGAATAGAAAGTGCAAGATCCCAGTTCAGACTGGGAGCACAATTCAAATCAGGATGCCCTGTGGCTATGTAAGCCTTGTCCAGGAAATCTCTGCAAACCAGACATAATTGAACTGAAGAAAAATATTAAAAGCAATATGGCCATCATACTTGAGAGACCGCCTTCTGCCAATCACCTCCCTGCGACCAATTAGATCTCATAGATTGGGCCTCCTCCGAATTCCATCGGCCAGCCAGTGCCGGCTGGCAACCACAAGGAGGAGGGCCTTCTCAGTAGTAGCCCCAACCCTTTGGAACGAGCTCCCCGTGGAGATTCGTACCCTCACCACCGTCCAGGCCTTCCGCACAGCCCTTAAGAACTGGCTAGCCCGTCAGGCCTGGGGACAAAGATAGCCGCCCCTCCCGAATGATGAATGAATGTTGCTTATTATTTTTTACTATATGTGTCTACGTCATTGTTTGTATTCCCCTTCCTGATTTTTATGTGAGCCGCCCTGAGTCCCCTCAGGGAAAAGGGCGGCCTACAAATGTTAATAAACATTCAAACATTCAAACATACTTTATATTAATTCTTCCATTTTTCCCTATATTATATTTTTAAATAAGGGATTAAAACAGAATGTTTAAAGAGAATGGAAACCTTAAATATCAATGGACAGAGAAGACCAGAGAGAAATTAGAGTAGAACTACCTGTCTAGGTGATCTTTAAAAGCTAAGTAGGATTTTACTTGGTTAATATTTGGATGAGAGACCATTAGGAAATCCCAAGGTATGGACCAGACTGAGAAGCTGGGGAAAAAATCTTGGAAAAAGATTATGACAATTGACTTCTATTCTGTTGCCATGAAAAGAATAAGTGGATATATTTAGTAAGATATCAGAACTTTCATTTTAGAGCAAAATAATCAAAAAGATTGTTGGCTGATGAAGCAGGAATTAAGAATCAAGAGAGATGTGATTTGGCAGACACTAAAATTTTAAAATATTAAGCAATCAAATAGTTCATATCTGAACCAAATTATATTTAGCACTTCATATAAAAATTATACACACTGAGATTCCAGATTATAGTATTTAAGGTCCCAAGTGTTCTCCATCAGCTTTTGCACAAAAGCTTTGGGAATATTGTTATCTTTGTCTACTGAAGCCAAAGGCAGCAGTGTTGTAAGGCTGTGGCTTGGTTAACATATGCTGATGTTTCTATCATAGGCCACCCATGCTTTGAGTATAAGTCCATATCCACTGGACATGCATCATCTGTTGATTGCATCTTGACTCTTCATTTTCTGGCTCCCTCCCAGTGATTCATGTCTACGTTGGGGACAGATGGCGTAGTGATTACTCTCAGGCTAGGGCTGAATCTATTTCAGACCGCTCAAGCAGCAGAATTCAAGGAAGTAATGGGACCCAAAAAAATAAAGCGTGGCTAGCTGGCCTAGCAAATAGGCAAGAGAAACAAAAAGAACAGGAAATAAGCAGAGTGGAAGTGATAAATTAAAGGACAGTTGAACAACTACCATGTTGTGTTTCAAGCGCAAGAAGAAAAGGATAAACTACTTTTAAATTCAGTAATGGCATTTATAGAAACCTATATATCTATCACAAAACAGTGCAAGAAAGGGTAAGCAAAAATGTATTTATTTGTTTGTTAAGTTGGATCTCCCACTTTTTGTTCAAAAGCAAAAGCCAACCCATATGAGGTGTCCTCCTCCAATTTTTCCCTGCAACAGACATTAGGTAGATTGGATTGAGAGAGGCTGACTTGTCCAAAGTCACTTTGTGGTTGAGGATATCTTGAATTTTAGTCTCCCTGCATCTGTCAAATTCCTCAACCACTATATCACATTGGCAGCATCAAATTAAGGGTATCAGATAGGATAAAGGAAGGAAATGCGGCTAAATCTGATTTATAAGAATACATTCATTGTATTTCTGTTTATCTTTCTATCCTTGGAGATTATCTACAATAACCTGTATACAGTTTCAATGTTTCTTACTCTTTGTTAAGCTTGCCATCTCTATCTTTTCGAGAATCTCAGCTCCATCCAGCCATGATTTATTTCCTCTGTTCTCATTCATCCTTCCTTCATATTTCATTTTGCAATCCAATCCTCCTTTATTCTTTTCTTATGACCAAGTCACCTCAAGTCTCTCACTACTGTATTCAATCCATATGTCATTCACTACCCATTCATTCTTCATTCTATCTTCATTTTTTATCACGCAAAACTTTTTTTTTAAAAAAATCAATTCCCGCTGCATTTGACTTATTTTTATGCTTCCCTTGACATTATCCAATTCTTACCTCTTTATAACAAATTGTGTAACCGCACAGTTTGTACCCCAATCTTTTCTTCTTTTGACATTCATTCCTCATCAAAAACTCCATAATGCCAACTGCCTTTCTACTAGCATTTTTATGATTTCCATTCATTTCTCCAGATATAATCAACATTATACTGGCTTACAGGTAGTCCTTGCTTAATGACTGGTCACTTAAAAACCATTCAAAGTTATGACATGTTTCAAAAAAAGATACTTACAGCCAATCCTCAAATTACAACTGCTGCACCCCGCTATTTTACTTTCACATGATCTCATTTGGAGCATTTGGTAACTGACTTGCACTTACACAACCTGTGTTTATGTGATTGTGATTTGTTACTTTTTGCCATTTTCTGGGAGGAAATTTAAAAAAATAGCTACTCTACTGAATATGGTGGATTTGCTTAAAGACCATGTGTTCCCTTAATGCGTGCAATGACTTGCTTAATGACTGTTGTTATAAAAATAGTCATAAAAATCTAGTTAGGTCACATGGTGGCCCACTTAAAGATCGCAATGACTAACAACCCAAGTTCAAGGCTCAGTTGTGATCATAAGTCAAGGACTACCTGTAGAAAAATACATACTTGCTTTACTTGTCTGAAATTTATGAATAACTTGCCATCGTTCTTTCCATTTTGCCTGTTAAACCCACTAACATGGTTAATTTTCATGCCCATGCACCTACTTGTATAATCTTTCAAACATTTGCTACAAATTATTTGGATCTTCAATGAACCACCCAATACAAAAACACCCATATATATTGATGTTGTAGAAAAATGCCCAAATAAATCAGGAACCAAAGTATTTGAATTACAAAATATTTTTATTGGCATTTTGAAACTATAACAATCACTGGGCTTCTCTCCAAAGAATTGCAGAAGGGCCCAAACAGAGCAAAATTACAGGTTACATGTGTTTGGTTTGTTTCATCACATACAAAAGATAAAGCTAATATTGTAAAACACAGCATGAACTCTACGCAAAAAATATCTTTGATACGGTATTGGGGGTGACATTACTATGGCACGTTTACATTTCATCATATTATCAGGAACCTATCTTACTAGATACTCTCATCTATAAACATTTTATAAACAATAGCAATTATTATATATCCTCTTTTCACACCATTCTGTTCATACTCTAAGGAAGGACAATAGTCTAGTTTTTAAAAAAAGTTCATGACGGAACTATTTTTAAATGAAGAAAATCCTGAGTAACATAAATGAATTAAACCTCCATGTCCCAACACACATCTACAAGCATTCTTACACATGTATTCTTAAATACATTAAGCAACCAAGGGAACATTGCCCATCTCGGTCTTAATTCCTGCTTAATATTAACCAAATGAAGGCAAATATATTAACCATTTGTTAAGCATTCCATTTATTCCCACACATGCTTTACATCCATCATAGAACTTTTTTTTTATCAATAATCAAACTCCAACTCCATATTCTCATGGAAGATTCCATAATTCAAGCTTATACACTTATACACATTTAGAGAAATCTAAATCAACAAATATTCAAGAAATCTTTAATGACCGGCTGGAGAGCAAAAAACCTCATCTGCACACAGACCATGGCAGCACAAAGCCACACTGCTCTTCTAAATTTTATCCATTGTGACACTTCATGCACTTTCAATCAGAAATCTGCCAAATACTTTCCAAGGCAACTCAACAAACTAATCCTCCAGTGGGTTGTGATAATACACTGTTATTCCAGCCTTCAGGCATGGATGCAGTCTTTACAAATGCCACTTAAGTCATACAGTCACTCCATAAGCAAACCACACCCATATTTCTCCTTTCCATTTTTCAACATTCTCAGAGTATTTACCATTTCTTTTTTGTCATTTTTTCCCTTGGACACTACAATTTATAGGATTAATTTTACTCTCGAATGTATTATTCCTGTGCAAATCTGTAAAATATATGTTCCATCATGTCTTTGCTATAGTTTCATCATTTCTTTACTATAGTTTCATCTCAAATAATTTTATCACTTTTATTTTTTTCATTCCATCTTTTTCATTCAAAAATAATTTTACTTTCATTAATTTCAGTATTCTCTGCCTCTTTGAATTTTAAACTTCCTTTGTTTTGTTTGACTGCATTCTTTGGGATTCTCTTTTTCTCTTAATATACATTATCTAATAGCTTTCTTTGACACCCCACCCCCTTTATTTTTGGCACCATTAATTCACTGGTATGAGTTGCTTTCACCCATGTTCTCCTGTACAAACCTTAGATTGTTGCAAAGAGAAAGAATGGCAATTACAGTTCTGTGTTCTTTACTGGTGAATTGTAAATCTTCCCCCAGTAACTGAGGAAGTATTAATGGATGGTAATTTAGATGGAGAATAAAGATTTAGAGAGTTCAGAGAGTGGTTGCTTACTTGCCTGATGTCAAGAGATCTCCAAGTCTATAGGTCAACTCAAGTGTCAGAAAATTCCACAGAAGCTGGTCCAAAAATCAAGCCAAACAACCAATTACAGGACAAGAAGCAGAAGGAATTGGCACGGGATATCACAAGAGCACAAGCCATAAAGCAAAAGAATTGTTTCAGAAATGGGGAAAGGGTCAGAAGCACACTGTTACATAGCCAGAGTTCCTAGCTTGGCTTAATTAGTGGCGTTATTACCCCTTTTTCTGCAGAAGCCATGCTGATCTCTGTTGGTTGGCTCTCTTTAGCTGGTAGTATGATTTAGGACTTGGCGTTCTTCCAGAAAGAGGCTCTGGCTCTTTACTCTTATAATCAATGGCTGCCTGTGCTGGGTCAGACACATCACTCACAGGTGCCTGACAGCCTTTTGCAACTTGGACTGCAGGCTGAGACTCTTTATCCTCTGAATCAGAGGAGTCAGAAGACTTCAAAACACACAACTGCTTTCACCATATCATTCTACCAAATGTCCTTTTTCACATTTCACATTAGCATAACTCCACACAGCCTGGGGCAATCCATGACATAATTCTGTCTATCTGTTCCAAGAATATCAACCTTCCATTTCTTCTGTTGGGGAATTAATATATCTCCTTATAATTTTCATACACAATTCACATTTCCAGCAGTCATTCTACTCTCACTCTGATTTGTTTCACTTCTTTCCTTTTCTTTCATGTCCACTTCTTCTCCAAGATCCACTTTTAACAATACCCCAAAAAGGCCAGTTTCCCCCACCCCAGAACACATTCATTTATGCATCTTTCAATCTTTCATCATAAAATGATCCAATCAGTCATGCTTGCTTTATTTATTCCTTTTCCATGTGCAAAGGAAATATGAATAGATTTTGGCTGAGGCCATTTTATTCAAAACAACTCTTTCTTTGAACAGATACTTATCAATCAGCACTCCATTCATTTTTCGGTGTCCAAATGGTCCAATCAGTTTTGGTCTACTTTCTCATCCATTTGTTGACATTGCTCAAGAGGATAATCATCCCCAACCATCCACTCTCGGCTTGATCACATTCATTTTGAAATTGCACAATTTCTCTCAAAATTCATTCCTAGTTTTTCCAGCACTCATTGGATTCTATGGCTTCACTCCTTCTGCATTCAAAGGAAATCAGGTCCATTTAAATAAGTTTTCCTTTAACTTGAGTTATAAGAAAAAAAATAACAAAAACTGCTTGTCAACATCACCCTGTTATGAAAAAAAAACCCAGGTTAAATTGATTGTTCAAATAATACTTTTACATTTGTTTGGCTCGCTATCTCCCCTTTTTCAAACATTGCTTGCTTGTACAATGTTACCTCCTTGAACTTCAGGATTAAAATAAATTCATGGATCTAAATAAATGCTGTGGTTGATATCAATGATTACACTGTTAACATTTGTGGGATCAGACAGTCTGATATTGTGTTAATCCTCCTTTCCAATCACTTAGGCAGGTAGCATGATACTTGCTTATGCAACACTGAAAAAAAGCCTCACGCTCCATTTGCCAGTATAGATTTCAGACCAAAAAAATGGACTGCTGGCATTTTGTTTAGAAGCCAAATAAAATTCAGCTGAATTGATTGACTTTTTCCGCTAACTGCATTGCTTCAGTTCCAGGACTGAAAGCAATTTCAACTGACAGGATTTTCAGCTTTGCATTTCCTGCCTGTTGCTAGGGTCTCCATCCTTTAAAAAAAAAAAAGAGCTCATCTGATCGTGAGAATAAAAAGAAACCTGGCCTGAATCCAGAGAGAGCTGAGTGATGGACAAAGAGCACAGAGGGAGGGAGGAGGCAGCAGCTTAAGAAGCAAATGTCTTGATCAGACCCAGAGCGGTGTGCATTTACTAATTGGTCAGAGGTATCTGCACATTCACACTAGTGTCTCCCCAGATATACCCTGATTTATTTGCATCGTTTGCTTGGTGGCAATAATCTTTTATGATCTCTCTGGCCACCTGCTAGCCCTTATGGAATAGATTTTAGGAATAGCAGTAGCAATAGCAGTTAGACTTATATACCGCTTCATGGGGCTTTCAGCCCTCTCTAAGCAGTTTACAGAGTCAGCATATCGCCCCCACGGTCTGGGTCCTCATTTCACCCACCTCGGAAGGATGGAAGGCTGAGTCAACCTTGAGCCGGTCAGATTAGAACCGCTGAAGTGCAGATAACAGTCAGCTGAAGTGGCCTGCAGTACTGCACCCTAACCACTGCGCTACGTCGGCTTTCGGACATCCTCCACATTATATTTCTTCAGAGTAATTTCTTTTCCAGTGATGATCAGGCATGGGCCATTCTAAGAGGCTGAAGAGCCAAAGGGAGAAAAGGACCCTGTTGCTTTGCATTCTGCCCAATGTCACTTGGCTGGCAGCAGTCCCATCAGGCTACTTGAACTGTTCTACCCTGGCTAGTTATGCAAAGAATTCTAATTACAAGAACTGGCCTTAAGCTTTTTCCTTATACTGTTCCCTTCCATGCCATGTCTTTTGGTTAGTACTCCTTGGGATAAAGCCCCTTGCTTACAATATTTATATGTTGTTGTTGCTTTGGAAAACAGTGGGATTAAAAAAGAAAGCTTTGTATACATGGAAACGGGCTTCATATATCAATCTAAATCATGATTAATTAACCCTAGTATACAGAATATAAACCCAATTAGCCCAATTCCCACAGCATGCTAATTTTTAATGATTGGATTTATTAAATATGTTCAATTGAGGCAGGGGAGCGATATTTGGGTGGGAGAGCCACCTTCACATTTGGGGGTTGCACCTGGGGTAAGACGACATCGTATACATGTAGAAAGGACAGGGTTTGAGCAGGGGGAGAGTTTGCTTTTTTTTAAAAAAAAAACATGTTTAACACTACAGTTTTCATTTTTTTTCTGCTCTCAAAATGGACAGAAATTATGCTTATGCTTATTTTATGCTTCAGAATAATTAGCAGGAGAGGCTCTGAAGGGATTCAGGATTCATCACAGGCCACCAACCAAACTGAAACAAATTACACTTTCTTTAGTGCAGTATCTGAGCCCATCCTATCTGACCTTTATTGCAATCATTGTTATTAATGTTTTAGGGTGTCCCGTCAATGCTCACATCTCTATTTCAGTACTTTTATGACCATTATGTATTTTTCCTTGCTAACTATAACACAGTTATTTAAAACAGATTACTGTCATATCTCAAAAAGCACCAATTTGGGGAAGGCTGAGTTTAAAGCACAGAGTAAGAAACTATTCATTTTCCAATCTTTTACGCTCTACCCAGTGAAATCAGCACCTCGCCCATTAAACAACTTTGCAAATGAGACTATTTTATGGATAGTTCTGGTATCCATAGAAACAATCAAATCCCACATCAAACCCTGATCAAATGAGATTCTAAACAGCCCAATAAATAGAAACTATCTGCAGCAAACAAAACTGCCCATTTCAAGATGCACAGTTGACCAATTAGTTTAGGAAGCCATATCCAAAAGCTGCCCTTTCAAAAGGAAAATTAGCAGGCTTCCATTTTCTTTGTAATTACACAAAGGGTTTTACACAAAATCAAAATACTCTTGATTTTTACGCCATGCCCATATTCATAATATTTGAAAAACTATGCTGCTTTTTCCAATTAGAGGCAGAGCTGTCAACTTGTAACTTAAACAGGTAGTGAATTAAAGTCAACCTAAATGAAATATAGCAAAGCCTCAGGTATACTAGGCTTCAATTCCCCTAATTCTCAGCCAGCCATGGCCATCATTAAATTTCAATAGATCTAAAAACTGTATCATAGCATCTCAAATTTGCCAGAAAAACGTTCAGTGAATCACAGACAATCATTTTGATTATATCCTAATTGAATTAATAGACAAACCTAGTACTTTGTAGTGCAAATTTTATAATTTTTAAAATTCTATGACTATCCTAGAAGACAGATCAAAATACATTTCTAAGATGCTTTCTTATCTTCACCCAATTAAAACTATGACGTTACTATTTTTTTTAAAAAAAGATACACTTCTATTTGGGAAAAACTTTTCCTGAATTCAGTGGAGTTACTTTGAGTAAGCAGGCTGTTTAAATTTATTAACTGAAGCACTTCTGTTTGAATTGCTGGACATAGTGTGTGAAATTGGTTTTATTCACATGACCCAGAAGAGGCAAATGGAAAAGTGAAAGAAAGCACTGGAGAAGCCAGCAGCAAATCTTTAATAACATGAAACTCACATATTTTTTACTTTTTCTAGAAGAAAAAATACTCTTCCTAGACAATCAGAAGTGATGGAAGAGAAATAAAAATGCTAGAGGAAATAAGAAAATATTTTTACAAAGCATGTGTTTAATATGTCCCTTTATCACACAGCATATGAGTAGCAATAAGCTGTTTAGCACTGTGTGTGTGTGTGTGTGTGTGTGTGTGTGTGTGTGTTTCAATTTTATATTAAATGCTTTGCAGGCAGAAGATCCCACTGCAATCCAAACTGAAAGGAACAAACAGCAAGAGATGAAGAAAGCTCCTTTTTTAGTTTTACACAGTCTGATTGGAGATAAGGCAGCTAGTAAAGGGATTTACACTGGCAATTCAGACCTACTGTTTCCTCTTTCTCCAGCTGGTAAATAATTGTGAAGTCTGGGAATTCTGGAAGCTGCCAGCACAATGCACTTAGGATACTTCTACATTGAGCATCAAGTCCTGGATGAAGAAAATCCCAGGACACTTTCAGATAGTGGTTTCTCCACTGTTTAACGTAAGATTTTAAGAGACTGCAGAATTTGGCACCAGAACAGCCACCTGCCAAGTCTTTCATACTGAGCTGGCATCTTTTTTCCCTTCTGGGGAATGGTGGATCAATAACATCTTGTATTAAGATTGGGACCCCATTTGTTTCATGTCTTCCAGCATGTCTGACACCAAAATCCTCCCATTTGCCAGTATCATTTAGTTTTTTAGAATAGAATAGAATAGAATAGAATAGAATAGAATAGAATAGAATTCTTTATTGGCCAAGGATGATTGGACACACAAGGAATTTGTCTTTGGTGCAGATGCTCTCTGTGTACATAAAAAGACAAGATACATTCTTCAAGAATCATAAGGTACAACACTTAATGATAGTCATAGGGTACAAATAAGCAACCAGAAAACAATTTCTGTTTGTAGCTTTCTGCAAGATGCACATGGATTGCTAGTTTTAGCTCTGCAAGGGCCGAGCAGTATTCAAGGGGTGTATAGGGCAAAAATTTCTGCTGGGAAGCTATGAAATAATTACAAGCTTTTATCACCTTGCATGAGAGAAACTGAATTAATAAATATGAATAACTGATAAGAGGATGGGAAAATAATTTCTAGATTGTTCATAGTTGCATTGTTAATGCAGGCTTCTGATTTTGAGATGCAAATCTTATCAGAGGACACAAAGAAGCATTTGGCTGTTTATTAAAGTGGAAAATAAATCTCGGTATAAAAGCCAGTTTTGCTGTAAACTTGTTGACTTGACTGAAAACATACATGGGCTGTATGTTGTTTACTACAGTAACTTTAAAGTACAAAGTCTTGCAAGTTTCGGTTCCACCACAAAACCACGGAGGACAAAATCGCGCTCGACGAAAGCGCGCATTTGAAGTCATCACAGTGCGACGAAAACATCGCGCTGTGATCGAAAAATGTAAAAATAAAGCGAAAACCTTACCCTAACCCCCCCAAACCTAACCCTAAATCTAACCCTAAACGTAACCCTTAACCTAACGCTAAACCTAACGCTAACCCTTAACCTAACGCTAAACATAACCCTAACGCTCTAAACCTAACCCTAACCCTTAACCTAACCCTTACCTTTATGTGAATCGGCTTGCTTTAATTTTAATTTTATTTCAATTTTTAATTTTTTTCGTCGCGCTGTGATGACGTCAAATGCGCGCTTTCGTCGAGCGCGATTTTGTCCTCCGCGGTTTTGACTGGTCACGCAAGTTTCATTTCATCTGGTTCCATAGGACCAACAAATGTTGGTCAGCAGATGTTATATTACCTTTTTTTCTTAAAAATTAGTTTCTAATTTCTGTGTCAATTTTGCTTAACTATATTCAGTAATGTCAAGTGACTGTCTATCAAACCATTCATTGCCTTATTCATTTTTCTGTTGTGAACCATACAAAGGATTCTTAATTCCCAATGGAAAAAATAGAAAACAGATATATTTATTTATCCAAAAGATCAGTTGGCTGTGTGAGCCTCAAAGCATGGCTTTGTAATTAGTAAGTGTGGCCTATTTTAAAATATGTTTGGGCTACAATTCCCATTATCATTTCTCAAAATGTATAAGAGGCAGTGGGTTAATTGCTTCTGTTCTATGCCACTTTCTGTCCCTCTCTTGTCTAGGAATTATGGTTGCGGTAGAAGTGATGTGCCAGTGCCTGGAGGCTGTTAGGGTCTGGATGGGAGTAAATAAGTTGGCACTCAATCCAGACAAGACCGAGTGGCTACTGATGTTCCCTCCCAAAGATTGCCCAAATATTCCATCTCTCAGGCTGGGGGGTGAAATTATATGCCCCTCAGAGAGGGTTCGCAATTTGGGAGTCCTCCTGGATCCTCAGCTGACCTTAGAACACCATTTGTCAGCTATGACCAGGGGGACCTTTGCCCAGATTCGCCTGGTGCACCAATTGCGACCCCACCTGGATCGGGAGGCTCTTCAGACAGTCACTCACACTCTCTTGACCTCAAGACTGGATTATTGTAATGCGCTCTACATGGGGCTGCCCTTGAAGAGTGTTCGAAGACTCCAGCTGGTCCAGAATGCAGCCGCGTGAGCGATCGTGGGTGCACCCAGGTACACCCACGTCACACCTATCCTCCAGAGTCCTTCAGGAGTGGGCGGCATACAAGCTCAATAAAACGAAACGAACGAAACGAAACATGTTGGGAAAACTGAGGAATGGCTCCCTCATGTGCATTTACTATACAGTAGTAGAGCTGATGGATAGAACTAGAAAAAAAAAAGAAACTTTTGCCTCCTTTTTTTCCCAAATACCTACACCTCTGATTAGGATCTTCATTCCAGCAATATCCATTGCGTGGACCTAGTGGGCTAAAGTTGCCTCAGGGGTAGTAGGAGCAATCAAGGCTGTCTTCCCTAAGATGTGAGAGTGGCTCCAACAGATCCAAAGAAAAACTTCAGAGCTGTCTATCCAAAAGAGCAAAGTGCTAGGGATAGCTAAATAGTCCATAGAACCAATGTCAGGCCTGAGGACCAGACACAAACCATTTACATAAGTAAGTGTGTGTGTGTGTGTGTGTGTGTGTGTGTGTGTGTGTGTGTCAAATGAGGGAGGGAATATAGGAGATACCAACCAAAATTTTTGTTTAATGATTTTTGTTTTTGTAGATTTGCAAAGAACTGTGGGAGCTAACTATGAAGTCTCTTGTTAACCTTTTTTTTTTTTACTTGAAGTGAACATACTGTGCAGAAAATGTTTAAAATGTCTTTTGCAGTGTTAAAGAACTGCCACATTCTGTGTTCGAGGTAATTTCATTATAGATGCAGGAGAAATCATTCTGCTAGACTTGGAAATTTGATATCTGGAGTGATGCAGAGAGAAAAACAAAAAAACCTTGCTTTAGAAACATAATGCTTCTACACAGTTGTTGATTTACTTCGTAGCGCTACCACTTTTCACCTGGCCTTTTGCTCATTTTGAGTCTGGCACGAAAGAAATAAACAGCCAATTTGGAGCTTTGATAAACTGACAGAGTTTAACCATTTAAAAAGAGAAAATATCACATCATTTACTATAAAAGTTAGGGTAAAAGCACAATAGCATCTTCCAGGGTTGACTATATATCAAGACCGAATGAGGCAGCCATTGGAAGCAGCATATTTTAGAATCAATAAATCACTAGCCATTTATTTCATTGTACTTTTTTTAAAAACTAGGCAAATGGCCCTGCCTTGGGGGCGAACAGGACTCAGCCTGGCTCTGGGTACAGTTCGTTTTTGAAAGAAGCATCAAGATCATTGCAAGGAATTTCCAAAAGAAAGCATGTCTTCAATCAGTATTTTAGCCCCAGTACTTCACTCAAAGATTTCAAAATGGCTCCTCAGTTAGGAAATCCCATATGATCCAATCCGAGTTCAGTCTGGACTGAACTCATGAGGAAAAAAAAAAAATTCTTTGTGGGATTTATCCTAACCGGTGGACTCCACAAGTAAACTTAACAATAGAATTTCAGTAGGAAAATAGCAAACATGGATAAAGGTGTCAGGCAATCAAGACCAGCAACTCTACAGATGTTTGTTATGAGAATGGGGTTTGCGTTGAAGTTGCCATCCATATCTAGACTTATAGAAGCCAACACTTGGCAACTTGTTAACTTCTGTAGAAGCTGAACTCTATGGTATGAGCAGATTTTTAAGAGGACGTGCAGCCATCTCGAATTCAGTTGTTTTCAATTTAGTTGCTGAACATATCCAGCTACAGCTCCGTTGTGGAACATGATAAATGATGTAAAAGGAAACGTGTACGTGCATGTGTGAAATAGAGGAAATCAGCCCTTGGAAAATTAGTCCCATATTTCACCCAACAGGCAGAACTACAACCAGTTAAGCAATTCCTGTAAATAATTCTATATTGAAGCCATTAAAAAAACTGACAACCATTTCAAGAGCAAATTTTATATATAGAAACAATTTTCAACTCTTGTTGTTCCTCTTGCTCAGCCCCATCAAATGTAACAGACTACCTGGGACCCGTCCTTTGGCTCGGAGTGTCAATTTGCATCTGTCACTTCTTTTTGTAATAGGCATGTTGTTTTGCACTTAACTGCATAAGAACAATTTCTTGCCCCCAGGTAGAGGATAAGAAGACACAGTATTCATCACAGCATTGCTTTCTAAAATTAATCACTCTGGCTGTGTAAATAGTTCCCATGCCACTGTGTACAAATTAATCCATTGAGTTTTCATAAGCATAAAGGAGATAGCTTTCTTTAAAGGAAGAACCATTGATGTTCCCTTACAAAGGCAAAAATAGCTTTAGTTCATTGTAGAATAAGGACAAGGCAGCAGCAGGAATTGTTCCAAAAAGTCTGCACCAGTTGACTCTAAAGTATGAAAAAGACTGAAATCAATTACATCCATCATAAACTACTACCAGATCTATGTGTTTTTTCAGCATCTTGACAGCTAGGCAAGATTTGTGCAATTCAAATTAAATAATACATAGGTATGAATCACCAACCTGTCACTGTTAAACTTTCCATTCAATATTAGCATTTTAATTGGAATTCAAAACCAAGCTTTGAAGCTGGCTGCAAACAGTAACAAAATTCACTTTCTTGAATTAAATGGTGGTGTGTTTAATTGTGATTTGTTGATTGTGCCACAATTGGCTAGGTTTACATGGCATACCAAGCCCTAGGTTTACAAATCATAATGCTATGACAAACTATATTATGTCTTAGTATTAATGTCAGCCACTATTTGATTAAAAAATAAATAAAGCTAGCTATTGTTAACCACAGTTAAGGTTGCTGTATCATTAAGAGAAGAAAAAAGGATGGCAGCTGCAAGCTTTTCATCATGGTTAATAAACAAGCAGTGTTACATCTATATCTGACTAATGTGAATGTGCTTTTGTAGACTGAATCTGGAAACAATTGCTTCCATTTAAGCCCCAAATGAATAGCCTAAAAGCTTTTATGCATACATATATGCACACATACACGTGTGTATCAGAAAAATATGTACAAATATGTGACATTTAAACCTGGAAAATGTTGATAGTTGCAATACACATTCTGAACAGAAATGTGTATTTTGATGTTAATATGCCAAAAAGAATTTCATGGGGCTTTTTACCAAACTTCATGTAAGATATTCTCCCACTTGGCTACCACATTATGAATGGACTGTTCACTTAAATATGAAACCTATTTTTCAATAGCAAGTGTGGAGGAGTATGCCAAAGTTGTTCCAATACAATATAGCTTCCATAATAAGGCATTTCATATTCACAAATCCGATGTTGAAATGTTTGCCCAAAGACCAGCTTATTGTAATATCAAAACAATACTTTGAATTGCTTTTGCATTCTGCTAAGCTTAAGTGAAGGGCACTCATCTATCTCAGCTGCTATGTGTTTCCCTCTAATGGTAGCTGTATGTCTGCAACAATTATGTAATTGTCCAAAATTGCAACAGATGCCCTTCCCCAGAATGGAAATGTGGTGACTGTTAAATATGTACCCAGCACCCATCCTTGACGACATGTGTTCAAAAACAATCTGAATCCAAGGTCAGCAATCCTTTGCTCACTGCCTCAAAATACACTGAACAACAATTTATATAGTGCCCAATTTCAACACACTTGGGGAGTTTTTAGTCTTTAGTCTAATTGGTAGCTGCAAATGTTCCTTCTACTGCAATATCCATATCAGTCAACAATGTAAAGTAATGGCAACCACATGGGCAATGGGCAAACATTCCAAGACAAGGAGATTTTCTGCTTTCTGGGTAAAATATTTATGCAAATATAAATAAATAAATAATAATTTCTCCGTTCCCTGCTTCCCTCTTGGGCTTTCTCCTTCCTCCAGTTATCTCCTCCCCCAGGAAGAGATTACAGGAGACCCCCCCTGGCAGCTATGAGTCAGGTTTTTGCCACTCTTGTGCATGATGATGGGTATGCTCCCCCACCCTTTATTTCAGACAACACGGAGATCAAAGCCAAGGTTAAGGGTGAAGCAAAGGACCAACTTGCCAGTTTTTCTATTCTCCAATTGGCCAACTGGAGGAAACACTAGCTGGGTAAGTGGCTAAATAGAAGATGGCCAAAGATGTCCCTGGAATGAGTTAGAGGTGAAGGTAGCAAAGCAAACATCTCTTTTGAAAGGAAAAGAAATCAAAGCAAAGCACACTTGGAAATATAGAGAGTCGCCTTATGGCGAGAAGGGTGGAAAACACATTTAATAAATAAAATAAAGCTAAAGTCATGGGCTCTCTAAAAATGACACTCTAATACTTGGCCACAGGTAATAATGACTTTAGTCACTGTATAAGGCTGCTCCATTTTGAGAGTGATTGCTATAGCATACCTGCTTTCGTAAATAGCATACCTGCCTGATTTGCACTCTCTGCTATTCACTCCAGAAGGGGTCAAATGAAGGCCACACTACCCAGCACACTTTTATCTCAAATAATTCTACAATTGGCAGCACAGCAATTCCATCAGAGCTTTGGGGCTTCTAATCCTGAAATTAATTGGAACCAATCTGCTTGCTATGCCAACACTTACTGCCAGCAGCATTCTGAGATGGACAGGCAATCAGATGGTCACAGATCATTGATTCACCTAAAGTAGCTTTTCCGTTGGTATCTGTATGTTTCCATTTAAGGAAAGTACCCATGTTCTTCCAATAAACCCATACTATGATACAGCTGTATGGTGTGCAATGAATCACACAATCAGCCAATTGCATGGTCGTATCACATATCAGTCATGTTTATACATAGCAGTAAGCCAGATTTTTCAGAATGAATAACTTGGTAGCACGTCCTGCTTAGTTTTGAATATGTTTGTAAAAGATGTAGTTCCATCTGCAGTTTGCCTTTTGCTGTATGTAGACCAGAAAAAAATGTAGTCATAAGCAATGATTTATTTTGTTTTTTGCCTTTGTATTATTAGGAGAGGAACAAGCAGAAATCCTGATTCATATGTAACAATAAGGAAACCACAACTGGAATTATCTCCATCTGTTAGATGTGTTTGTGGAAGGAGCCAAGTGACAGCCACTGATCAGGATGTATCATATTGCTATTTTCAATCATCCAAATTTTGAAGAACACTTTGTGTGCAAGTACATCTTGTAATTGTGATGGGCCAGTGTAAGCATTTGCTCTTCCCCTCACTGCACAGAGACGTGATTTTATTAAAAGCCTAAAGTCAAATCTCAGGAGCATTGTTCTCAAATCCATCACATCAACATAATTAAAGCACACTATTTTCATCCATCCTGCCAAGTTCAACCAGTGCTATGTGATAACAATAAGGCAGGTCAGTGCAACTCTTTTGAGGCCAATGGCTGTATTTGGGTTTTGAGTGACATAATGATGAATGCGGGGGGAAAGAGAGCTAGTATGAAGAAAAATTAAATTTGATTTAAATTAATTAAATTCAGGAAATAAAACCAATGCATATACTTCTGTTACAATTTTTTTTAAAAAAATACTGTGGGCATCCTTGCCATAAGGACATTATAAAAAATTGTCTGTTTCAAACATACCACGAGAACAGAAGGACAGGAGCATTTAGCGTCATTTGCTATATTATATGTAACTTTAGCAGACATAATTCTGTAATTTATTAGACACAATTATTTTCTCACAAAGGAAATGATCATTGACTGCTGGTGATAAAACACACCACAACTCAAATTGCCTGTCATTTATACTAAGAGTTTTAGAAGATGATATCTAGTTTGCCCATAAGTAGATTACTAAGTCTAGAAACAGAACTGAGATTTTAAAACCAAATATCTGCATAGGACACTTTTATCACTATTTTGCTATGTATATGACAGCAGACAAAATGACTTTCCACTATAAATCATCCAGAAGTCACTATAGCCAAAATAAGATTTGAGAATCCAGAGATTCATACTTGCTTATAAACTAAGGTGACCAGATTTTCAGATTGGTAAGGGATTACACCACTGACCGGGGGGGGGGGGGGTGTTGATTAAAAATTTTATATTTTGTCAAAAGGTCACCCCAGGACACTGAAACCAGCATAAATATAAATCTGTTGCCAAACAAAATTTTGATCACGTGACCATGAGGATGCTGCAATGGTCGCTAAGTGTGAAAAATGGTCGCAACCATTGACTTATAAATAGACTAATGTTCTGAAAACCTGACCTAAATTACTATATATTTTAAATAGCTGTAAAGCTATGCTGAAAAAGTTGTTCTCAAGGTATTGTGATAAATTCAATAAAAAGAAGGGAATTCTTCATGAACTTAAGGAGAAATGAGAGTATTGGATAGTAAATGGGCAAATAAAATTACCAATCAAAGAGAATATTTGCACCTCAGGGTTGAAATGAGATGTTCTCTCCTACTCTTTCCTCTTCCTCTCTTCTCTCTCTGTCTCTCTCATCGTCTTTCTCTTTGTCTCACTTCTCTTTCTCCTTCTTTTCCATTCTTCCTTCACTTATTCTTTCTTTCTCCCTTCTCTCTCCTCTTTGTCTCTTTCTGTCTCTCATCCTCTTTCTCTTTGTCTCTCTTCTCTTTCTCTCTCCTTCTTTTCCATTCTTCTGTCACTTTCTCTCTCCTTCTCCCTTCTCTCTCCTCTTTGTCTCTTTCTCTCTCTCACCCTCTTTCTCTTTGTCTCACTTCTCTTTCTCCTCCTTTTCCATTCTTCTATCACTTTCTCTCTCCTCCCTTCTCTCGCCTCTTTGTCTCTTTCTCTCTCTCTCTTACTCTCTTTCTCTTTTTCTTTCTTTCTCTCTCCTTCTTTCCCACTCTTCTGCCACTTTCTCCTTCTCTGTCTCTTTCTGTCTCTCTCCCCTCTTTTTTCTTCCTCTCTCCCACTCTTTTATCACTTTCTCTCTACCACCCAACCTGTCCCCATACTTATCTTTGACTGATCATGTTTGCAATAATTTACCTTTTCTAAATAGGCGCAGTTCCCTTACTGGATCCCTCGCTCAATCAAACACACACACACACACACACACACACACACACAACCATTTTTCTCCAAACTTTGGTCACAGCATGGTTCTGACTTCGGCTGGTAGGAACAGCTTTCCCCTTTCCCATCCAGTTTGGCAGCGAGTCTAGCGGAAAGCTGTCCCCATCCCCGGTGACCGGGGCGGAGCGGGGGTAGCAAGAAGGCAGGCCCGGCTCTTCTTGGCTTCTGCCTCTCCTTGCAGCATACAAGAAACCCGCGATCTCCGGTCTCTCTTAAGATACGGAAACTAAGCCCGGCGCCTGATACAGACGTCACAAAGGAAATGGCCAATAGGAACGGCTCGTGGTCACAGATCAAAAGAGGAGATCGCGACGGAGAAAGAGCATCCATTAGCCCTGCCCTCCCTCCCTTCCCTACTTCTGCGCATCTCGAGACCACCGCATAAACAGAATTTGCCCTGAAGTTTTTCTCGCGGACAATGAGCTCTTCCTCAGACCTTTTACACACGCAAAAGATTAAAAAGCTAAATTTACTGCCATGCATGCCTGGAACGCCTGCAAAGAAAGAAGGGGAATGCGGGCAAATGTGTGAAGGAGAAAGAGCAAAAACCAACCTGTCCTTGCACCATTCCGACGATACAGCCACACACTGCCAGACTCCAAATAAGTTCTAACTAGGTTGCCTGTCCGCCCAGACCCATCATTTTCTCTGTGGAGCAACCCGGACAAGCAAAAACTTCTTGAGTTAGATGGCTGGATCTGGGGTGAACGGGAAGCTGGGGTGGGCACGGAGACGCGGGCGGCCCGGACGGTTGCAGCCCTGACTTGCCTCGCCCAGCAGCGGCCCGGACTAGTTTCCCCTCCCGCCTCGGAGGTGCCCATCTGCCGGTGGGCATCCCCGGTGATCCCCCGCTGACAGCGAAAAAAAGGCCCAACACCATGCAGAGGGTGGAGAAGAGCAGCGCCATCGTCGCCTTTGCTCTTTCTCCCACCTTTCCCTCCTGTTGGCCGCCAGCCGGAGGAGGTGGAACCGAGGCGGGGGCACAAAAAGGAGGCTGGGAAAGCCGCCACGGACAGCTTTCTCGCACACAGGACGGGCGCAACCTGGGAGACACAGGGAAAGGCGCCCTCTTGCCAGCCCGCCTACCCACCCTTGGGCTCCAGGGGCAGCACCTTTCCAGTGCCGCCGCTGCCGTGCTGCTTCCTTCACGCACTGCGGAGTTTCTCGCACACAGGACGGGCGCGACCTGGGAGACACAGGGAAACTCCGCAGGGCGCGAAGGAAGCAGCGCGGCAGTGTTGGTGCTGGGAAGGTGCTGCCCCCGGAGCCCAAGGGTGGGCGGGCTGGCGAGCGGGCGCCTTTCTCACACACAGGGAAGGGGAGGAGGGCAGGGACGGCTGTTTCACTAACCCCGCGCAGGTAACTAAAGGCCCTCAGCAGCAGCAGCAGCTGACGACAACGACCTCACACGGTGGTCCTTGGGGGCGCTGCGGAAGCCCTGCCAAAGTGCCCCTTTCCCGGCTCAGAGCGGGATGAGCAGCGAGCGGAGCCTCGTTTAAAACGACGGCCGTGGCCGCGTGTTTGCTCCGCTGCTCTTGTGTGGAGGTCTGAGGAGGCAGAGGGGTGGGAGGGGTGCGAAGGAACCAGCGCGGAGGTGCTGGGAAGGTGCTGCCCCCGGAGCCCAAGGGTGGGCGGGCTGGCGAGCGGGCACTTTTCTCGCACACAGGGAAGGGGAGGAGGGCGGCGGTGGCTGTTTCACTACCCTGCGCAGGTTACTAATTCCCGGTTACTCACCAGTGAAGAAGCAAAACAAAGCAAACGGCCGCAAAGACGTAATGAAATGGAGACTGCTGCGACTCATGCGGTGTGCTAAGCGGACTCCAGCCAATCAGTGAGCTGGCTGGGATGGAAAACTTTAAGCACGCCGCAGCGTGCTCAAAATTTTCCATCCCAGCCAGCTCACTAATTGGCTGGAGTCCAGGCCAATCAGTGAGCGGCAGGCTGGGCTGGCTTAGATTTTTAGAAATAGATGGGGGAACTAACGAGTGAGCTAGCGGCAGCTGATGGGCGGGGGAGCGAGCGAGCTCCAAAATAAAGCGGGGTTTTTCTAGAACGGCCCGGGACGTGGGAAAAATTATGAAAAGGCATGCCTGTCCCGCCAGATGCGGGACGTCTGGTCACCCTATTATAAACTCTAAACATTTGCCTGTTTATGACATAAATGTGGACTGGTAAATAAGAATAAAATGCAGAAATCTAGCAAGACAAAAATAATGATAGAAGTTTCAACAAATTAGAGAATTAGTCATTCCACAATGACAAAGAATTAATTTAGTACTACCTATTTCCAGATTAAGCAATTATCCATCCATCCATTCATCCAAGTTCACACTACTGTAAATCACTAGTATACTGCAAACATTCAGTGCTGTGCAGGGTACAGGCAGGTAAATGTCATCAAAATGACAGACGTAAGTGGGAGATTGAAGTCTAACCCCTTTTTATGTCCCTACAATATGTATGAGGAATCTCCTAATTCTAACTTTCACAACTTTACAGCAGACATATCTGTCACATCTTGCTTTCAGATTATCAGTTGCTTTTGGTAGCAGCAGAATCTGTTGTGCCATATTTACATTTGACTAACTGTCATGACCAACCGGTTTACATTAGCAGACGTCATGTGAAAAATTAATTTTCCACAATTTATTTATCATTTATTTACTCAAGCAATTTATAAAACCCTCTATTTCTCCAATATAGTGACTCTAGATAGTGTTGTGGCCAGCCAGTGGAACTAGCAGCAGAATCAGACAGTGATGAGGTTGGGGTGGGCCAGTCCTGGAGGCTGGGGAAAGCTCAGATGAGGGCTCTGCGTCAGAGGCAGAGACGGGACCGAGGCCATCTGGCAGTGATCAGCTGCCTATAGACAGCAGTGAGGCAGAGGGACAGCTAGAGCCTTTTCCCAGTGTGCGCATGCACAGAGCTGCCAGAAGAAAAGAACAACTCAAAAATCAGGGTAGACTTGGGAGTAAAGTCACAGGTAGAATGTGATTGGCCCCTCCCATGGGAAATAAAAGAGGAGCGAAAGGGGAGTGGGCTTTTGCAGGAAACAATTCATTCGTTCTGTCGTTAGATTTGTTTCAGGAGTGTGAAGAACTGCCTGTGAATCGGAGAGACTCTGTGCTCAGTCTTTCCTAGCACAACATCTCAGTTGGAAAACATTTACATGGCAGCTTTCCAAGACAGATAAGGTCTGTAGTCATAAATATTCCTTTGAAAGACTGTTTGCCAGGGCTTGCTCAATGTGAATGAGAGGAATTCACATTTGTTTAATAAAAGGATTTTGTCGGGACCAGGATTCTGCCTCCTGCTTTTTGGGGAAGTCTAGGTCAGAACAGATAACAAACAAGGATTAAAACTGAAATAAAAATACATTACATATAGCATGCAGAAATAATAAATAACTATATACAAAAGGCCCAAGAACATTCCACTTTAATTCAAGAGTTGGAAACAAACAGATTGGTCAAGAGAGCTGATCCAAAAGCCAGGGGAACAACCAGGTCTTTAATGCTTTATGAAAGACTACCAGGGCTGGGGCCATCTAGATCTCCTGGGGGATGTTGCTCCATAGCGCAAGTGCTGTGACAGAGAAGGCACAATTTCTAGCCCCCACATACTCCCTAATAGATAGGAGCCCCTGTCAGCTCCAGTAGGATGTGCAAGAAAAAAAATCCTTTATTAAGCTTTACCAAATGCTACGCAGTATTCTTAATGCAAGTCTTAGTTCCATCTTTCTTTGCTTAGAGAACAGGAACAATTTTATTTGTAATTTGGATGGAGGCCATCAACTAAAAAAAACCCAGAATTAAAACCATGACTTTCAAGCTATGCCAAGGCACTCTGGTGAATTGGGAGGAAATGATTGGTGTGCTGCAATAAATACTGTTTAAGAAATGTTTAATGGCCTTTTCAAGCTCAAGGTATTTGCCTTCAGAAGAGATTGCCCATTGTATCTCTGTGAGATTTACTCTTCTTCTGACCTTACCACTTTTGAAAACAGTCTGGTCTGGAATAGATAATTACTGTCTACAGAGATGCAGTGGTCTAATTTGCACACATAACACTAAGTTATAACGGGATCTGTTAGATTTTGATTTAGCATTAAGTACAAACCAGGACATTATGGCTTGTGCAACAAATCAAATCATCATTAAAAATCCTAGCCGCAGGCAGCCTCTGTCCCCCAAGGAAACTATTTATTGCAACTTTAAATGAATGTCTTTTCCTTTCTGGCATAAAATGAAAAGGACCAGATTGAAGACTCATACAGAACCATGAAAATTGGCCATTCCGATTTTAAAAACAAACTTTTTCAGCTCTAAGATTAAAGAGGACCTTCAATTTTAATTTTGGGGGGAAATCACTTGATTAATGCAGCAGTTTCACAGATGGTAGATTTAATTCTTAGAAGTAATAGATGAGGGTTTTCTACTATTGTACAGATAAAGGCAAGATCTTTACCAATGACTTGTGTCTTCTAGAGTCATCCAGCCATTTATGCTCTGAAATAACATGACCACAGGCTTTATATTACTTCGACAATGGTTTGGAGACACAAGAATACAAATGCAATCCTGCTAAAGAAAGATTGGTATCTGTGTAGAAGGTCATAACTATAAAGCACTGCTGAATTGGCCACCAATTTCCAAGAAAACCACATTCTGATTGATATAACCATAAATGTAGGAAAAATATGTTTTGTGAGCATATCTCATAGGACGTATCTGTCCTTATCATTTAGAATCATAGATTGGAGGTCTTCTAGTCCAACTCTTGGAGAGAAGAAATCTTCATACATTACTACCTTTGTTACATGACCTTGGCTGGAAAATAACCAGTAATAGAAATTTAAGCAATTTCTGCCCTGAGCTCATGACACCTTGACTCCAAATCAACAAAATTTGCCTGGACTGGCAGGCAATGGCCTTGAAAGACAGGTGCAAGATAAAGATAAAGGAGGAGAAGAATCTTGCAAGTCTGTGCTCCCCCCCTCCCTTCATGTTATCTTGATGCGAACCAGGAAGAAGCTTGTCTGAGTTGTTTTATCGCTATTTTTTTGGCTCAATCCCCATTTATGCAATGGTTGTCTTGGTAGCAGCTCTTCTTCCTGTCCTTCAGGGCCATTCTCTGTGATCAATACAAACCTTTGACAAGGTATTCGGTCTGAATAGAAGGCTATCATTACAATTCCCTTGCTTTTATTCATACAAGAAGGTCTTATTGAACATTCATACTTTAATATATGTGTGTGTGAAAAAAGAAGCAAAAGTAGTGATTAAGTGTGTATGTGTGTGTGTGTGCGCGCGCGCACGGACATGTATGTGTGCCAGGCTTTGAATAAGCAACTTTCTAATTGCAAGACAAGTGCTGTAACCGTTGTGCATTTGCAGCATGCATGGTAAGGATAGTTCTAAAAAGCATTGGCAACAGTGGCAAGCATTGACTCTTTCCTGCCTCTGTGAGGTAACCAGTGAACTGCTGTATTCACCTGCAATTAATTGAACCAAACTAATTAAAACAGGTAGGAGTGCTTGAGGTGATTTAACATGGAAAAATGTATTTTGGCAGTTGTTTTGACAATTAATGAAGGATTGATAGAGGATGACATCATCTATTACCCCCATGTTTGCCCATAGTTTATTTTATTTCATTTACCATGTTTTTCCCCAAAATAAGCCCTAGCCGATTTTTAGCATGCTAATATAAGCCCAACGCTTCCTCCAATAAGCCTTAGTTAAAGTCATCATCTGCAGAGTTAGTTAAGGCCAGCACCAGAAGTGGCGAGGATGCAGGGGCCGACGCGGGATGTCTGGCAGCAGGGAGATGTGGGGGTGTCTGGCAGCAGCCTGTGTAACACAGGTGAGTTGATTACTTCTCCAAGCAACAGGCAGAGGCAGAGGCATACGTTACTGATGTGCTGCGCAACACGCAGGAAAGCCAAGAGTCAGTGGGCTGGAGAGGGCAAGTGGCTGGGGAAGGCCAGGGGAGGCCGGGAGAAAGGCAGGTGATCCCGATGCGCCACACAGGCTGCAGGAAAGCTGAGAGACACGAAGATAAGCCTCCCATGGCCACAAACACACATTCCACCCCACAGTCTCTCGGCTTGCCTGTTCTGTTGCGGCCGTGAGCAAGCAGAGGTGGACCTCCCGTACATGAGGAAAAAATTAAACATCCTCCAAAATAAGCCCTAGTGCTTATAAGCCCCAAAATATAAGACGGGGTCTTATTTTCAGGGAAGCACAGGTTGCCTATCTCAAGTAAAAGGCTGTGAGCAATTCATGATATTAAAGCCAGGCATATTTATAATAGTCAGGAGACAGGTTCCATCACCCACCTAGGCCTCAGGCTTAAGAGCAATTAAGTACAATGGGGTAATTTGCCAGGGTGGATAAGTGCTTAGCCTATTTTGTTTAATCTACAGACCGGGTTAGAAATGGTCTCTGATTTGATTCATCCCCATTCTCTTAATGACAGTATAGTGTCTCATTATATTTTACGGCTTCCTTCAATAAATGACCATCAGTTTTCCTTAACTATGGGTATGATTGCCTCTCAAATTCAGTAGAGAGAGGAAAATTATAAACACTAAATCTCTGGGACTATGGATTGATTTAGTTTACATATCACATTAGACATGATTTATTTTACATATCACCACAATTTATTGATAAACTACAGTTATTGGTATTTGCCAGTAAGTCATAACCTACAAAATTCAAAAAAAGCCAAGGGAAGGTTTACACAACATCCAAACTCAGCCATTTTTTGCAGCACAGATTGTAGAATATTTATCCAGAATAAGTGAAAGATGCTAAGTGCCTTTGGCTATTTTGGTTTCAAATGAAGGAACAGAAGCAAAAAAGAGAGAGAGTTCAGAATAAAAAGAGGCAGGCTTGTCAAAGAACTTTTGACCTTCATGTTTAACTACATACTGTTGCCCTTCTTTTTATAGAATTGCTTGACATGGTCCAAAATCAATGCACTGATTTCTTTGACTTCAGTTTTTCCCAGCTTCCTTGGAGAACAACTTCTGACATTTTAAGCTGACTGAAGCTGTTTGTATTGGCTCCCTCGTGACTTCTGCCCTGCTAAATCTCAGTAACTCTATTCTATTCTTATCCTCGATGTTTCTCCTGCTTTTTGAAGCTGTTGATCATGCTCAGCTATGGAATTTTGAGAGACGGATCCTTCCAAGACAAAGTCATCCTTCCCTAAAACCCCTTTCTGCTCATTTTGAACATGTGGGAGGTGGAGTCTCTTTGCCTTTGATCTGTAGCTTCCTTCCTCCCCGCCGGTCCATCCAGTTGACCTTTATCATTCATCATTCATGTACAAGTGAATATGTCTATTCACTTGGCATCAGTGTTCATTGTTCTTATCTCTGCAGCTCCTATCTTATTACCAAGGAAAGATGCCTCAGCTCTCAGACTTGGATCAGATTACCGTTATGAGCAAAACCACTGACAGAAAAGCTTTGTGAAGGACATGTCTGTTACTAATCTTGATTGCTGTGCTGAAGCGGCGTTTAAATTTGGGGACAGATAGCAACAGGACAAAATTTGTCCACATTGTTGCAAATAATGGACAGGGGGTTTGCTCGCTCAATTCTCCATTTCCACCAGCCACTTCTAGAAGCTATTCACTTTCATTTTTTTAAGATTTTAATAATTCCGAGACAGGAAACTTCTCTATAAAAAAGGCCACATTTTGGGGAATAGGGAGAAAATCTTTAGGCAATACATATGAGTGACAGCAGAGCTGAATTTAGAGTTGGACAGAATTAGCACTATCACTTACACACATCCATTTTCCATACATCTATATCTAATATAGATCTATATATCTCCATCTACATATTCATATTCATGTACATATACTATACATTCTCTCTCACACACCAGGGGTGGATTTCTCCCGGTTTGCACCAGTACGCACATACCAGTTTGTCAAATTTACCATATCTTTGAGAATCCGTTCATCCAGTGACACGGTACCAGAATGCTCTTTCCTGTTCGCTCCCCACCCACCAGTTTGCTGCTCACTCGCTCGCTTGCCCCACCTGCCGCTCGCCAATTGCCCTGCCTCTGAGAGCCCTATTTAAACCGTGTGTCAGCATTCCAAATAATATGCAGAATTAAATCAGAGTCCAAGGCAGAGCTATCCTTAAAGTTCCAATTTAATAAGACAGACATGTTGGCAACCAACTGTGGAATCCTAAATCTGAAAACCTCCTGGGATTCCACCCAGTTGAAAGTTCATGATCTTATCCCCACACCCATAAATCCATCACATGGTCCAATCTTCTTCGGCCATGTTGGCATCTCCATCCAGCTGGTTCTGGTCAGGTGCAGAGGTGTGGAGACAAAAGATGACCTTGGGCTTCTAGAAAGGAATGACAACAACACATTCCACAATTCTACTCCTTTCTATTCCACCTCCCAATTACTACACTAATGAAACAACATAGGAAAATAATAGCGAATGTGGCAGGCCAAAGATCCTAAAAGGAACATAACTGCAGGCCTGACACCGTGGTGCAGACGGCCCACATACCTCTTTGGTTCTCGTGTCGTCCTGTGATCAGATCCTCGCTTTGCTTGCCTTCCTGCTGCTATTGTTGCCTCCCTCAGGTAAGTAAATTAAACGGTGGGGGCGGGAGCTTATGCGGCGCAGCTGGCATCCTAGGCAAGTTTGGGACTTTGCGAGGCCTTTGCAAGGTTCCCGAACTTGCCTAGGAAGCACAGGGGCGGAGGCGGGAACTTACATGGCATGGCTGGCATCTTAGGAAAGTCCGGTACTTTGCAAGGTCTTTGCAAGGTCCCCAAACTCACCTAGGATGCCTGGCCAGCAGTAAACACAGGGGCAGTGGCGGCAGGAGCTTACATGGCGTGGCCAGCATCCTAGGCAAGTTCAGGGACTTTGCAAGATCCCCAAACTCACCTAGGATGCCTGGCTGTCAGTAAGCACAGGGGCGGAGGTGGGGGTGGGAGCTTACGTGGCATGGCCGGCATCCTAGGCAAGTTTGGGACTTTGCAAAGTCTTCGCCAGGTCCCCGAACTTGCCTAGGATGCCTGGCAGCAACTAAGGCAGGGGCCGCAGGAAGCCAGCTGGAGCAGCACAACGTGCCTCTGTGCTCTGGGCGAGTCCAGGGATTCCTTGCGGTCTTCGTTCCAGCGGATCCCTGAGCTCATCTAAATGGTAGGACCACCTGGCGCTCGGCTGAGGCTTTTCTTGCCAACCCCCCCCCCATCTCCAGCCTCGCCTGGCTGGCTAAGCCTGCCAGGCCAGCTTACCTGCTGCCTGATCACCTGCCTGCTCCTTGCATCCATCGCATCGGAGAGCTACTGATTCTGCCTGCTGGTAAGTGACTCGGTTTTTTTTTTCTTTATGCTTTTAATGTTTTTTAAAGGATATTTTATTTATTGTTTATAGATTTTTTTAAATGGCTTTTAGAGAGAGAATGGTATTTTTAATTATTGTTTATGGAGTATGTTTTTTAATGGTTTTTAAGGATTTTTTATTATTTATAGAATATCTTTTTTAAAAAAATATATTTTTAGGGAATTTTTATTTATTTATTGTTTATAGAATATGTTTATTGCAAGAAATGTTATTGCTTTTTGCAAATGTTTTATTTGTGTTGCAATATGTTGCTTTTTAGTGTGCAGGTTGGTTTATGTGCCTCAAAGTAGCTGATTTCTATGGGCAGGCCAGATTGTGCAAGGCAGCTTTGTGAGATTTTGTGTGTTTCTGTGTGATACCTGGTTGTTTAGGTAATTGTGAGGTGTTTGATGTTGATGTTGATGTTGATGTTGATTTTATTTATGGTTGCTGGTTCTGTGAGCTTCCTGGCACTGTCCTTTATAATTTCCCACAGTGCCTTGATGGTTTTTATTCCAGTGGCTTTGTCTTTCCTGTCCTTAGGGTTAGGGAAAAAACTGGTTTCATCTGCAGTCTTTTGGGGGGAAATTGCTATTCTTTTGGTGTTTTCCTGGTGCTGTAATAGTTTGTGTGTCTGTGTGTCTATCTGTGTGTGTGTGTGTGTGTGTGTGTGTGTGTAATGTCCTGCAGTTATCTACACGTTAATAATGATCAAGTACTAATAATATTTCTTTATACATTTTAGTGACCTTTCCTTACATAATTGGTGTTTTCTTTCATACTTTTAGATTTCTAATTTCTGTTTCTGTTAGTTAGCAATTGATAAAAACAAATCCCACATGAAAAAGTATTTGAAGCCTTCTTGATTTTAATTGTCAATTTATTCATTCCTGCACATTCTAATATTTATTCATTTTCATATCTTTGTTTTTCCACTGTTGTGCAAACACAATTCCAGCAGCTGTTAACATGTGTAAAATTAAATATGTATTGTATTCCCTTTGAAATACCCAACAAAATATTATTGGTTTTAAATCCATATATTGCTTTACCATTGCTTCTAACCATGACACCACTAACTCTTGAATAGCTACTTGGTCTGTCCTAAGTACTGAACCTAATTCATATGTTCCTGTTTTTTGAATTGAGGAATAAATTTCAGAAAAAGAAATCTGTATTGCTCTGTGAATCTACCTATGACATCTATTCTTGATCTAACTTCTTAGATAAAAAACTATATCTTTCCTGTTTGTTTGGGGAACATCCTTCCTGAAAAGACTGTACATTTTGGGGTGAAAAAAGAGGTCCCTTCTGTTACCTGTAATGTAATCCTCAGCTTACAACCACAATCGAGTCCAATATTGTTTTATTTCTTCTGCAGTTAGTATTATTTAACAGGATGAAGAGGCAACAGAGTATGACCACTAGGACAGTCATGTTTCCTATGTAAGTAGCTGTTTTGTTGCTTTGTGTGCTGGTTTCATCCTTAATGTGGTAGTGCATGCAATTAAAGTCTTCCTTTCTGTGTCTCTTTGTGCAGGCAATTCATTGGAGCGAGATGGTCAGTCAGTGATGTTGAAGACACACAAAAGGACAGTCATCCTCCTTTTCTATTAATTTGTGTTCTTATTTCATGCTAATGTAGTGCATGCAATTGAGGAGTTCATTTGTGTGTCTCAAAGTTGCAGGCCATTCATTGGAGCAAGGTGGTCAGTGATATTGAAGACTGGCAAGGACAGTCATATTCCTTCTGTAAGTAGTTCTTTTATTGTTTTGTGTGCTGGTTTCATCCTAATGTGGTGCATGCAAATTGAAGAGTTTATTTCTTCTTTGTGCAGGTCATTCACTGGAGCAAGTGTGGTCAGTGATGTAGAAGACCGGCAAGGCAGTCATCTTCCCTCTCTAAGTAGCAGTTTTATTGTTTTGTGTGCTTGTTTCATCCTAGTGCAGTGCATGAAAATTGAAGAGTCATTTTTTTGTTTCTTCTTTGTGCAGACCATTCACTGGAGCAAGTGTGGTCAGTGATGTAGATGACCGGCAAGGACAGTCATCTTTCTTTTGTAATTAGCTCCTTTATTGTTTTGTGTACTTATTTTAATCTTATTTAAGTAGTAAGTGCACAAAATAATAAATTTGCTTTTTTATATCTTCTTTTTGTAGATCATTCATTGGGGCAAAGAATTCAATGACATCATCTTGGCCACTCCCACCAGTCACATGACTGCCAAGCCACTCCCGCAAAACAGGCCACACCTGCAGAAGAGGTTCTAAAACAATTTGAAACCCACCACACACACACACACACCAATTTGTAATCTGCTGGGTCATCCTTTCAGAGATATTTCTTTAAATAAAACAGCCCCTCCCTTCTAGCATTTCTGATTTTACTTGGTTTAATAATTAAACGTCTGCAAGAAAACCACTAAACTGAAAGACCATTAAGAATCCTCCACCAGAAATATTTTTTCCTTAAATAGAGTGATCAGGGATGGGTTGCTGTTGTTTTGGTTTTAAAATTAAAGAAGAAAACATCTATTAAAGAAGAAAAATAAATAGCAAGACAAATATAGGTGCTTTTTGTTAGCAAAGGATACTTTTGATAAGATTTGTGGTTGGTCTGCCATTCTTTAAGAGTACAGTACTCTTAACATTTTCACTTCTTTTCCGTCAGCTTAAAGCAATATGCAGCTGACCATGCTGGAATACCAGTTTCTCCAAACAAATCAGCACATTCTCCATGGTTTGTCCTTGTAGAGTATATATACTGAGAGCAAAGCATGACTATATTGGGAACTGTGTTCACTGAAGAGGAACATCTTCACCTTCTGGTAAATTGAGCATAATTCTTGGAATCATGACAATGTCATTTTTTAATACAGTATTTCTTTTTTACCATAATGTTGTACATTACTATTCTCACTTCAGAACAGTTTATAATCCCTCCCAGCTTCTCCACTGAGTTGTGGGAAGCTGTCAGTGACTATTTAAAAACAGGATCGCATAACCTCCTGAGGGATAGGATGGGACTAGTCTACCTGATCTCTAGTGGCTGCAGGAGGGGCTGTCTACACTCAGTTTCAAAGTAGGGAGCAGTTGAAAAATGAATCAGCCGGAGCATAGAAAACCTCAAAGAAATAGTGCAAGATCGGAAGATGGGGAAAGACCTGGCTCATAGTATTGCCAAGAGTTGGACATGATTGAATGGATCATCATCATCATCATTATCATCATCATCATCATCATCATCATCGCAACTAATGACACCAAAAAGATCCAGTTTCTATACTATCTTCAGCCACAGCCACTTGCCTCACAGGGTTGTTGTGAAGAAATATAGGAGGTTGGAATCAATGTATCTACCCTGAGTTCATGAAGATGGGATATAGATACTTGTGCCTGTTTGCATGCCAGAGAAGAGGCACCTAAAGCAATAGAAAATATCCAGGGCTTTCTCCATGTGCTTTAAAGTTCTTTAAAGTTAAAGTTAAGAGCACACGATGAGTCAATTCCTTGTTGCTGGGTGGGTGAGGGAATGAGGGATTGTGAGAGTGGCTGAGAAACTGTTACAAAACATTCAGAAGGAGCATCACATGACTGCAACAACAGCCCAATAGCAGCCAGTAGCACTGAAGCAGTCAGAACTTTCCCATATTTTGGACACATTCTATAAGTCAATCCGTTTGAGCTAAACTAGCCCATTTGAACCAATTTGGGGTTCAAAAATTGTTGCCCTATGATGCACTATTTCATCTAGGTAAACTTCATGACAACAGGAGTTTTATTAATACTGGAGCCAGTTTGTCCAGTGGTTAGGGCACCAAGCTAGAAAGTGGAGGTCATGAGTTCAAATCTCCCTTTAGTCATGAAAGCCATCTGGGTGATTTTGAGCCAGTTACTCTAATCTACCTCAACAAGGTTGGGTTGTGGGGAAAATAGGAGGGGGTAGGTGTGTTTGAATGAATTATTTGTCAAAATATTAAAGATGGGAAATAAATAAATAAATAAATAAATAAATAAATAAATAAATAAATAAACAAACACACATATGAAAGGTGTGTGCCTACTAGTTCAGACCAGTTCGGCTGAGTAGGTAGTAACTTGGCCGCCCACACACTTGAAACGGTTTGATTGCCGTCAGCACTATGTTGATTTTGGGTTCTGTGCATGCGCAGAACAATTTCCATTGCAGAAATGTAATTTTTCCCCTTATCTAACCATCTGCTCTTAGGTGTAAATGCGCACACGCGCGGTAGAGAAAAAAAATTTGTGCAGTAATACCAGTAGCAACCCACACATATACAAATAATCTCTTCCTTCTTTCTCTCCTTCCTTTCCTTGCCTATTCACACACACAGATGTTACAACAGCCACTAACACAAGTGGGAAGCATGATATCTTATGGAGAGGCTCAAGGATTCCACACAGCCCCTCAATAGCCTATATGTGTTACAAGGCAGTTATGCAAATCCAAATGCAATGTGACTGCTTCATGTCTCAGTGCTTTAAAAGATTGGCCCAAACAAACAGAAATACTCAGTCCAGAGGGAAATAAAGACAAGAGCATTTCACATTCCATTCAATATTCCCTCTCAATTATAACTTGTATTTTGAGACATTAAGCTTTTGAATCACTTTCCAAACTTTGTAGAATACAGATTTTTTTTTAAACAAAGTCTGCTTTTCAGGTCATTTAATCACCCAGCTCAACTTTCAACAGTTTTTCCATTATCATAAGCAGAGTCTTAGAGGCAATGCTTGACTCACAATGACTGTAGGTTTTTCCAACTCATAGGAATGTTGGGACTTGTAGTCCAGCAAATGAGAGACCAGCAGATTGGGAAAGCCTGAAACACTGAAAGTAGTGTATCATTGTAGTACTGGTAGTCCTCGACATATGACCACAATTGAGCTCAACATTTCTGTTATTAAGTGAGACATTTGTTAAGTGCCTTTTGCTCCATTTTATGACCTTTCTTGCCAGAGTTGTTAAGTGAATCACTGCAGTCATTAAATCAGTTATTTTGGTCATGTGACCATGGGGTTATTGCAATGGTTGTAAGTGTGAAAAACGGTCAGAAGTCACTTTTTTCAGCACTGTTATAACTTTGAATGGTCACTGAATGAACTGTTTTAAGTCAAGAACTACCTGTACTGCAGAGGTGGTATTTGGTATTCCGACTAGTTCTGGAGAACCAGTAGTGGAAATTTTGAGTAGTTTTGAGAACTGGTAAAAACCACCTCTGGCTTGCCTTGCCCCCATCTATTCTCTGCCTCCCAAGTCCCAGCTGAACAGGAGGAAATGAGGATTTTGCAGTAACCTTCCCCTGGAGTGAGGAGGGAATGGAGATTTTACAATATCCTTCCCCTGCCACACCCACCAAGCCATGCCCACCAAGCCACGCCACATCCACCATGCCACACCCAGAGAACCAGTAGTAAAAAAAATTGAATCTCACCACTTCTGTATTGCTTTTCCCTTCTATTTAAGAAACAGACTACATGATACTTGAATGAAAAGGATTTTGAATTGCAAATAGTAGAGAACGCTGATTCTCTGACCTGCTGCATGCTCACCTTACAGAACTCCACCTATGTGTGGTCAGCTGTGGCCAGTCAGGTGAGGCCTCCTGCTGCACATACCTCCTTGCGACCTATTAGATCGCACAGATTAGGCCTCCTCCTAGTTCCATCCGCCAGTCAGTGTCGACTGGCAACTACACGGAGGAGAGCCTTTTCAGTAGTAGCTCCGACCCTTTGGAACGATCTCTCCGTGGAGATTCGTACCCTCACCACCGTCCAGACCTTCCGCACAGCCCTCAAGATCTGGCTATCCCGTCAGGCCTGGGGATAAAGATCGTAATGCGTCCCCACCCGAATGATGAATGTTGTGTACTATTTTTACTTATGTATTGTTTTATGTCTTACTGTCTTGTACTCCCCTCCCTCTATATTGTAAGCCGCCCTGAGTCCCCTCAGGGAAAAGGGCGGCCTATAAATAATAAAACCATAAACCATAAAACCATAAACATGAAACATTGCCTCCTGATCATGTGTCTCCATTGTGAAGAATACGGTGTATCTCCTCTTGATAATGTTCTCTGGTATTCCCTGTTCTTTAATCATTCTGTTTCCAGCAGCAAGTTCTGCAGATAAAGGTTCCTCAACCATTCATGGGATATCTGAAGGTACTGGAGCTTCAAAAATTGGCTGGTCTGCATTGCTGTGGCAGCATATTCAGCTTTCATCACAGGTTTTCTGTCCGCTCCCTTTTATACTGTTGACTTGGACTGTAATTTCTTAGAAGCTGTCACAGAATACCCTAATTCTTGTCCTCTGACAGGTTGTTCAATGGGCAACTTAGCAACTTAATTACCTGTGTTCCAACCAAAGTTACAGGAATACAAGTTATGCTTCTTCTTAAGATAAAGACAGATGCAACATTTTCATACAGGAATGGAACTAATTTGAAAATACCATCACTGTGGCCTAGCCGATAATATATTTTCATTGCCAATTAAAGCACAGTAAAAGGAGAGAAGGGAACTAGAGTGTCAGCTCCCTATAGTTACTCTTTCTTATGCTCCCATGAAGTTAGCAAGATATTTTCAGAGAAAATTTGCAACTGTTTTTTAAAAAAAACCTTTACTACAGAAGACAGACATGAGATAAAAATGATATAGAGTTGTTCATTTGGCATATAGGCTATGAAGCCATAAAGGAAACCTGGGAAGCTATGACAAAAAATTGTGCTAAGATAGTATAAACATGACAATAATCGATTTCATCTTTACATTTACCAGTGGCTTGTTTTCAGCTCATACTGTATCTAATATTGCTAGACATATAAAATCTGTCTAGAAACCTTTGCTAGGAAAAAATTGTATTCATTTTTGAGATTCTGTGTTAGCTGAGAGATAGCATTTGTTGAGACAAGAGATGTTAGTTATGTCAACAATCAACATTAACCTAGTTTCAAGGTCAAGAAGCACAGACCAAAACATTTGCTAAATTGTAGGAAAGATGGGAGAAATGCACACTGGACTTAAATTTCAGTGGCTATAGAAAAAGAACTGCATCTTCATGTTGACATGGGCAATCAACTTCATCTGTTCTTTCTGGAAAGCAATAAAGATATTCATTCAGGTGTGCCATGTGAGGAGACCCTTAAGACAAGTGTGTGAATCTAGAATCCAGCCAAATCATCCTGAGTCAAGTGTCTGGGACTTTCAGCCAATGACTTACCAGCAAGTCTGACAGAATCCAGGTTAACAAAACAATAAATGAAAAAAAAAAGTTCTCCTTATTGGGATTTGAGTATCATCTAAATTATTCTTTTATTCCTTCAGTTCCAAAACCAGCTTTTTTTCCCATGATTTGTAATATTTTGCTCATTATGTAGAATAGTGGCCAGAGCGGTGCAGTGGCCTAGAGGTGGAGCTCTCACCTCACAATCAGAAGGCTGTGAGTTTGATCCTAGGTAGCAGCAAATATTTCTCTGTCTGAGCGCAATGAATAATTGCCTGCTGCAAACTCCATATAGGCATCAGGAAGGGCATCCGGCCAATAACACTTGAATCCATTCAGTTGTCCCAATTTCACCCTGATGCAAGTGATTACGGGGTCGTTAGAAGAAATTATGGCAAGCATAATATCTTCACCCACAACTTAAACAGGACCTTTAAGACATACCTTTTTGTGTTATGATACAAAAAGAAATTTGCTCAAATGTGGATACCAAAAATTAATTACACTTAATTAGTCAAAAATCAATTGCATACTATTGAGCTTTATCAGATAAATGAAGCTATGTCATTGTTCATAGCTTAATATTCTAAATATTGTGTGTAAGAATGGGGGAGCAATATTGGCTGAAGAGCAATTATTTCCTTTAAATAAATGGAACATTATATCTGTTCAAAATTTAAATATATCCATTCCGTAAAAAGATAAGGTGTCAGAAACTGAAAGCAATATATAACTAATCAATTAATTGCTCTTAGTAACTAATTCCTCAATCACTTATCAAACATAATTACAGTATGCAGAAGGTTGAAAAGCACCTCATTGTTAAAGTTAAGCTTTATAAGTGATAGTTTTAGGAGTAACCAAATTGGGCCTTCACTTGTGCCTGCAGCCTTCAGTTCTATGGGGAAAAATGTGGTGCTGTAAATCATTTCCAAGCCTTATTATTCCTCAGCCATTGAACGTGGAAGAAGCTTGGTGTAGTGATTAAGCTATCAGGCTAGAAACCGGAAGGATGTGGGTTCTAGTTCTGCCTAGACATGGAAGCTACCTAGGTGACCTTGGGCTAATCACTTCTTCTCAGCCCTAGGAAGCAAGCTTTTGAAAAACCAGTTGCCAGGAGTCAAAACCAACCCAAAGGCACAAAACAAATGATTGGAATCATGTATCCGAGAATGGAGAATACCGAATATTTATTGAAGACAGCAGGTAGTTATAATCAAAATGATTTTAGCAACTGCAGCTAATCAAAAACTAGCTCTATTTATGTCCCAAAGGTGCTTTTCCAAAAGTCAACTGGCCTTTCTTGGGTTTTTTTCCTTGAAAATGTTTTACTTCTCATCCAAGAAGCTTCTTCAGCTCTGAACTGAAGGAGCTTCTTGAATAAGAAGTGAAACATTTTCAAGGGGGAAAAAACCCCAAGAGAGTCCAGTTGTCTTTTGGAAAAGCACCTTAGGGACAATCCCGACCTGGATGATTGAGGATCTCTATAGACATTTAGACCTATTTATAGAACATAGATTTTTGCCTTCCTCCATTTAATTTTTCATCCCACCTTATCTAACAGACTGTTTAACCTTCTCTTTTGAGTGGGCTGGTTTGTTTCCATCCGCTTTTGCAAAGGTCAGGCTTGAGTTTTTCTTTTTCTTTTTTATTGACAGTGTGAAAACTCACACACCCACAGTTATCTGTGCTGCCATTTCTTTGGGCTTTTTCCCCTCTCTCCTCATTGAAACATTCTACTCCCCTGAGGCCATCTTTCTCTAACACTGTTTTTGGAAGTCGTGTGCTGGTTGACTGTTACATTAATGATGGAGGCAGCTGGTATTCATCTCTTATTGTAAACAGCAATGGAAAAATAAACCTGGGTTGTTTCATCATAAACTTCATGAGCAACCAAAGCCATTGTTCAACTTATTGCAGGCACTGTTATGAGCATAGTGCAACTCTATCAAAATTCCTGCTACCTGTATTCCTGAGCTTATGTTTGTTGAGCACAACTCATATACAGGTGAGCAAAGACATTTCTTAATGACACATAGAAAACTGAGATAAAGGTAGAGCTGTGGCCAGGGCCCAGAATCAATGGGAATCTGCCCAGATCTATACTCAGTTGACCTTAATTTGAAGATCTTTTCCCTGCTACTGTTCTTGCCCTTTAGACATGACTAAACAATGACAAAAGCAATGACGAAAAATATTGGATTTCACTGGATTATCTAGATCTTAATGTCAGGTAAGCCCTGAGGGTCAAAGAAAGCAATAAGAATAAGGGGGAAAAATAGAAATATGCTGCCATTAGAGCTACTGTGAAGATTTTTTACCTCAAGAGAGCCTCAAAACCTGGAGCTAACATTTTATAAAATTGCAGGGAAGTTTGGCTTGAAGAAGGAGACTTCGTGCCTTGTCAGTCATAATGTTGGAGGCTGCTAACCATGAAAAGAAGTTGATGTAGTGCTGTCACAGGTTAACACTTGGAGAACATCCAACACAACAGTTACAAGGACACTAGAGAGGAAGTTTTTAAAAAAATATTCATATCGAATCTTTTGTCCTTTCCACAATACTTGTTGGAAACAGTAGTGTTTTAATTTTTCTGTTCCTGTCCCCTCTTCACAAAAATCTTTTAAGATTAAAATGAAGGAAACTACATATAAAATAATCCTATCTCCTTCAAAGGTAATACCGCTGTTATAATCCATTATCAAAAAGCTGGTGGATGAGAGTAAGAAAGACTTTTGGAGATGAATTGGAAGAACTAAATAAATCCTAGATAACTAGGACACTATATAACCCCAAAGCAGCTAGAAAAAAGTATTAGCAAAGGTATATAAAGAATAACCAGCTAATGGCTCTTTTCTAAAATAGTGCTATGAATATTTTTAGAACTGTGCCTTTTCTCCGGAACCCTTTAAAAGAAACAGTCCTAAAAATTTGCAGCTGTTGTCAATAATGATTGTTGAACACTACTGACATTATCATGTAGAGGTATGTATTTATCTGAATGTTGATTCTTCATATTTGCCACATATGTATTTATTACTAGAAATAAAAAATAATAAAAAATAAAATGAGGCAGCTGGATGGAGTCACCAAAGCAGTAGGTATGATCTTAAATGGACTCCAGAGGATGATAGAGGACAGGAAGGCCTGGAGGAACATTTTCCATGGGCTCATGATGGGTTGGACACGAGTTCACAACCAACAACAACAACATTTATTACTATATTTTCTTTTTCTTTTTTTTTACTCTGGAATTCGATCCTGTATTTTATTCATTCATTTATTTTTGTTAGGGTCATAAGACTTACCAGTCAGTTTAGTTTACTTTATTGTCATTGTACCTTGTACAACGAAATTAAATGCGATCTTCAGTGTACAATGACAGTTCAGGTTGTTGTTGTTAAGGAATCATGTGCAGTCATTAAGCACAACATCTGGTGGTGGCTGGTTTCCTCATTGACTTGATGTATTGGAAGTTGGCAGTGAAGATCACAAGTGGTGATGATGTGACTGTGGGAAGCTGTGACCATTGTAACTGTGTGCCGGTTGCCAAGTGCCCCAATCATGATCCTGTGACTGTCAGGACACTGCCACAACTTCAAGGACCGGCCATAAGTCTTCTTGTTGAGCAGTGTTGTAACTTTCAATGGTTGCTGAACAAGAAGTCACTAAGTGAGGACTACCTGTATAGTCAAAAGCCCTTCCCTGTCTTTCATGGTTGACAAAGCATAATGATACCCCTGATGATAACAATCAGACCAACCACTTGGTGGGCTCCGTAGATCCCAGGGTCTCTGGCCTGCTGGCAAAACCATGTCTTCATACTTTTGAAAGAATGTTGTGGGGGGGGGGAACCTTATTATTTCTGCAAGGATGATATTCCACATATATCTTCAATTCCTCTCAGCTTAAAAAGAACTCCTGCATGACATCCTCTCTTTCTCTTCCTGTCCCTCCGTTTTCTCTGCCTCCTCCTCCTTCCTTCAGGGATTGTAATCCATGGCTCCTCCAGGGGCTTAGCTGCCTCCTCTGGTATTTTATGAGAACGTATAAAATTGTCTGTAATAGCCTTTTCACATTTCAATCCAATTTGTAACAAGGCTTGCTGACTATAGATGCCCTTTGCCCCACAGGGTTCATCCATGTGCGCAGCTATTTTGAATGGCAATTGGAACTAACTTAACTTCATTAAGCTCTTCTGTGTTTTCTCCTTCCAGAGATGTTGAAGGATGATGTTGTGGCCAGCTTTTCCAAAGGCTAAATAAAGGCTTGCCGAGTATAGATACCCCTTGCCCCACAGGGTTCAATCAAGGGGGGGGATCCAATCCAGACTACACAGTTCTAGGCTACATAAACAGAGGGATAGAATCAAAATCACAATCAAAAACACAGTGTTAATACCACTTTATAATGCCTTGGTAAGACCACACTTGGAATACTGCATTCAGTTTTGGTTGCCACGATGTAGAAAAGATGTGGAGACTCTAGAGACAGTGCAGAGAAGAGCAACAAAGATGATTAGGGGACTGGAGACTAAAACATATGAAGAACGATTGCAGGAACTGGGTATGTCTAGTTTAATGAAAAGACACTGGAAGTCTTTAAGAAGATGTTGGATAGCTATTTGTCTGAAACAGTATATAAGTTTCCTGCCTAGGCAGGGGGTTGGACTAGAAGACCTCCAAGGTCCCTTCCAACTCTGTTATTGTATTATTGTATTGTATTGTATACACTGAAAAAAGGAGTGCCCAGCTGCAGCATCCATGTGCGCCGCCATCTTGCCTCCAAGATGGAATAATAAACTAGTTAATAAACTAAACCATTATCAACAAGCCCCAATTGGGAAAACAACTGTTTTTAAAATTGTGGGTTTTTTCTTCACCCGAACAAGAATGTCCTATATCGATTAGAAGAGATCAGAGACCCTATAGATGATTCTGGGTCTTGATCCAACTTATTTCAGAGGGAAATTGTTGTGGGAATTAAATTGGTAGTGGAAGAATTAATAACGCAGCTTGCAGCTTGGGAATAAAAAGTCATACATTTCATAAGTAATATAGAAATGAGGATTTTTCATCTTTCACAAGAACTAGAACGGTGTTTTTTCAGCCCTTAAGACAAACAAAATACGAACAGTCTAACACAAAGTTTTAGGGTGTGGTTTCACATATCACATTAAGCCAAAGCTAACAACTCACATTATAGCCTAACATGGTATTTAACCTAATTTGTTATGTTAACTTTTGTTTTCTTGATATAATTAAACTACAACACAGGATCTGCATTGATCATAGGGTTTTCCTTAGGAAGGCTAATGCTCTGTGCATTACCACTAATTTCAATTCTCACAGTTCATCAAGCAAATGAATAGTTCCTTCGGTTCTAAGTAAACAAACATTTTCACAGCATATGGATAAGACCTTTCTCTTCCTTTTTAAACCACCAGGTCATTGACATACAGATCTGCTCTGCTGATCTACCTGATTCAAGAGCACAAACCATAGCTGTCACTCTTCAGAAGAGTCAATGAACAGTCCAAGAAATTATCATCCCCAAAGGGCAAACAACTGTTTATAAGATAGACATACAGTACCTCACAAGCTAGAGAGATGGTTTCCAGGCTTATATAATTTGATGCATAAAATTAGAAGCTAGAAATCAGAATCCATTTCTGTCATGGAGCCAGTTAAAAATAATAACCATGACCTCCAGTTTGTCACATCCAAGATGATGATGATAGTGATGATTTTCTCAGGGGCGTACTATTTATTAGGTACTGTTCACTTGTAGTTATGAAACATGGGTGCAAGGCAATTTTCTCACCTTTTTGCCAACGTATTTTGGATTTACAAGTAAGAATTAATTACGAAAGTTCCAAACTATAGGACTTCCAGGGGGGAAATAATAGCTGAAGATGTTTCCACTGAGAGTGAAGTTGATGACCACAGCACAATTAAGAGCCAGCAAGTAGACAGGGTCTTTGTAATTTTTTTCCAGACAAGAAGAGGACTTGATATCAACCACACGTGCTTCACACAGTTGCTCCTTGTGAGGTGACTGCAGATCAGCAGTCCCTGGTGTTCTTAGAGCTCTGGACAATGAGGGAAAGCCATCTTTGTTGAAAATGTGACTTTGCAATGGACACTATGTTGGCAAACTTTGATCTCTTTTGTAAATTGCTTGTTAACTGCTCTTCAGCTAGTAATAATCTTTTGGGTTGACAGATTTTATAGCACTGGCTGAGTTTTCTTTCATCCTTACTAAAGGAAGTTTTAAATACATAAATTTAAGGACTTTAAATATATATTTCAGAATGAATAGCAAAAGGACATTGCTTCTGAAAAGTTGCAAATAAATTAAGGTTCCAGATGTATTTGAAATAATTATCATGAAAGTAATTTTAAAAGTAATTATCATAATCCTTCCCATGGGAAAATACTTTTGTTTTGAATTTTCCTCGGAAAAAAAAACATGATAGGATAAGACTTGGAAGGTTAGACATTATAGGGAACCAGAAGGAATTAAAGATTACAATTAAAGGGGAAAAACACTTAAAATTATTAATACAGAATGGAGCAAATTTTTTTACTACTGATCCGGTGGTAATGGCGGCTGGAACCTAACCCTGCCTTACATGCTTTGTCCTACTGAAAGTTCCAATGAGCCCCTGAAACCTTTATGGAGCTTCAGCTCTGGTCAGTCAGCTGTCTAGACATTTTACTTACTTACTTACTTACTTACTTACTTACTTACTTACTTACTTGGAAAGTTGATGCCTCCCTCATTATTTTCAGTTGTCCCATTTGATTATAATCTTATTAGTGATCAGCTGCTGAGTTCATTATGAGACTGAGAAGAAGTTGAATGGCTTTTTGAGGGAAAGTAAGTGTGAGGAAGATTGTCCTTCAGTATTTATAACTTTGAGCAGATTCTTAGTAAGAGAAGTCTTGCTGCCATCCATACAAATTATTTATGCCTCAGCCTAAAAAAGACATGCTACTTGTGTAAACAAAAGAACCGATTATAACTGTGAATATATTGCAGTTACAAATTTACAAATCTGATTTCAGGGGGAAGGAGAAGGATCGCCTTGAAAGAAGGGTGGCTGGGCTGATGGGAGATTTTATTTATTTATTTATTTATTTATTTATTTATTTATTAGACTTATATACCGCTTTATAAGGCTTTCAGCCCTCTCTAAGCGGTTTACAGATTTTTTAGCAAATTGAGTCAACAAATTGCCCCCACAGTCTGGGTCCTCATTTGACCCACTTCGGAAGGATGGAAGGCTGAGTCGACCTTGAGCTGGTGAGATTTGAACCGCTGAACTGCAGATCACAGTCAGCTGAAGTGGCCTGCAGTACTGCACCCTAACCACTGTGCCACCTCGGCTCTTGATGTTGCCTGATGTATCTTCAGGGCAACAGGTTGGTGAATATAGTAATTTTCATAAAGCGAAACAAGAATACCAACTCCCCATAAAAAAATTACTTGGAAACTTCTGATGATGCTTCAGAAAACCAAGGAACATGGTTACCATGGGAGATTGCAGGCCCTCAAGGAGGGTATTTCAAAAGAGAGACATTGTACAGCTGAGTGATGATTATACATATTTAATAAGGCTGAGCATAGCTCATCACAAAGCCTGTTGCCTCTTTTTCATTTTGTTGTGGGGTTTTTTTACAGCCAACCTGAGAAATTGAAAATGAGGCAGACAGGGAAAGGAGGGGGGAGGGGAATCTTATTTTTGCTCTAACCAAGCCTGTCAGAGATTATGGAATCTTCTTGTCTGGGAGAGAAGTTAATTATTTTGGTAAGAAAAACAGACAAGTGCACAAAAGGGGGATGGGGGGAAACAAAACAGAGATAAATGCAACCAGGGTGATAAACAATCTGCTCATTCACTTAATCTTCTTTCTTATTTGGGTCTGTCTCGCTGGGCAGAATCCAGCTGAGGCACAGGAATATACAGTAATTTAAGAGCTGCATCTTCCAGCCCATCAAAAATAATCTTCTCTAACCATCAGAAGCAATGCTCAATGAAATGAATGGAAAAGCACTCTTCAGCAAACATACTTTGGACCAGCCTGCAAGCCAATTAGATAATTAATTGCAGTTGCTGTTGTGTTTCAAGAAATGTTTATATTATAAAAACCATTCTCTACATAATTCAACTTGATCTAAATATCCTACTTTGGGATGTTCTGTCTTTTAGTGCTGCTTAATGCTCTTCGGTTTCCTACTTAATTTAGCATTTTTCTGAATTGTTTTCAGGCTTCGTACCCTTCGGGGAATCCTTTTTCCCAGATCTGCCAGCTGTAGAGCTATTAGGATAACCCTCTTTTCCTGGAGAGGAATCTAATATATATCAAACTGGATATGAAAGGATATGAAGCCAGCAATCCTCCATCGTCATGTTCCCTTTCTGGTTCCATAGCTCTGAGGAATGCTGTACTCAGTTATTTGTTTCACATACAGTAATTAACCACAGCTTATCAACTGAGCCATACAGTGTCTGAATTTGCTTGGGTAGCAAGTTCACCCAGCATGACTACCCTACAAGGCTTCATGCAACCGTTAGAAGGCAGAGTTAAGAAGGCTCCTTGCCATCTAGTGGTCACCTGGATTTTTTGCAGTTGCTCATGCATGGTAGCTTTCTTTTCATCCACGTTTTATGCCTAGAATCATTTCCACCTGAATGGAGGCAGTAAGAAATCTACAAAGGCCGGGTGGACTAGATACAAATGCTTTAAAACCACTGGGATGGCAGTTTATGCCGTTTGTTTATTTTACATTTGTAAAACCCCAGGAGATGTGTGGGAGACCTACAGAATGTAAAATTAATTTCAGCTACTTAAGCAAATAAGAATCCCTTAGTTTCAGAGTGTAAAGGCAATAAATAATAAAGGGGCTGAAACTGTTACTGGTAAAAGCTGCTCCAGAAAAGCAGCAGAGTAGAATATCTGTTGCCGTACAGCTGACAAAACCCTGCTCTCTGTGGATTGCGAGAAGCTGCCAAAAGTGGATTCAGGATATGTTAAAAAAAATTATGTGATAACTAGCTGCTAGTGCTAAAGATCACCTGGCTTGTAAAAGTGGTTTGAAACAGATCCACAGAATAGCTGCAAAGCTTTACCCCAACATACTTTTTTTTTAAAAAAAATACAATAACAGAAGGAAACCTGGCACCCCCTGGGCTGAGTTGCGACTCAAAATTACAACTAATTCCAGATAAGAAAGCACCAGAGTAATTTATTCCAGCTGAAACAGCAAGCAGAATTTAAAGAAGCTAAATTTAATTGCTTGGATTTAATACTATGGATGAATTCCTACCATCTTTGCAGCTGGGGGAAATGCAGGGAGAGGAACACTGAGCTTTTTAATGAGTAGAACCATTAAGAGCTTTAATTCTGAATCACTTCTGTCATGACCACCTTATGAGAACTCTTATTATATTTCCATAAACAGAAGAAAAACAAGAAAAACTCTGGAATCTTACCCAGATATATCTCAATCACAGACTTTTTGCTCACTTCCTAAAATGGATCATGATTATTTGCATGCATGAATACAACTGAGTTCTCTTTAGCAAGATTTATTGAGATAAAAGGAAAAGGGTTACAAGAACTCCTGCAACTGAATTCTTTATCATTTAGAACCGATATATCCCAAAATGGATGGTGAGGGAGAAATTGTTTCATTCTCTTTCTAACACAAACTATCAAGAAGGCAGGTCTTTCCAAAATAATGGAGAAGTTGGCTCTTTACTTATGGGTCTTCTGAATCTTTATCAATCTAGGAACCAACTCAGTGATGGGATTCACTTACTTTCACTACCAGTTCGCACATGTGAGCGTGCTCACATGTGCCGCCTTCTGTGCATGTGCAGAAAGTCACACATTACATTAGGGTTGGTGGGCCCAGCCTCCAGCAGCTGCCACTACCAGTTCTCCCAAACAGGTAAAAACCAGCAGAATACGACAACTGAACCAACCATTACACTATACCAGGGAATCAGTTGGTAAGAGAGAAATGAGACTGAGGCTTCCCCATTAAATTAAACGGACTGGTTGGAATAAAACAAGCCTCTAGTCTAAACCATAATGCAGCTACCATGCAATGTGAACTCAGGCGTTGCTAAACTATAACTCCCAGTGAGGAGAGAGGATTCACAGGAATTGTAGCCCATAGGCTTCTCTGCCTAACCATAGGAAACATTCGTCAATCCAATTGCATACATATTATCATCCTTCCCCAAATTGGATTGATGAGAGGGAGGGGAGAAATGAATACTGTACAAATTTTCACCCTTCTTTCAATTCTTAGTTTTCCTCCTGCTGAGGATCTCTGATTGAAGGTCACAGATGTGGAGACCACTCAATTTAAGAAGATTTTAATGTGACTATCAATGCTGCTAGATCAATATTACTATAACCATTCAATGTGTATCAATGAAAAGTAAATTGTCTTCAATTCAGTGACATCAAACATGTTGTGTGTGCAGAAGCTATGCAGAAGTCAATGCAGTTTCCTAAAATCACTGCTAATGAATCTGTCTTGGGAAACTAACATTACTTTTCAAACCAGTGAACATAATTAGACAAGTGTGACTATAGTTATTGGCTGGGATGTTTCCAAAAGAAGAGCAGAGATAGATTTAAAGAGACAGGAGAAAATAACTAAGTATTATTTCAGATTCCCTTGAAAATCAAAGAAACCTTATCTGGCAGGTCCAATTTCTGCCTCTGCACACTTCAGTGCATCCCATTTTATAAACCAGAAAGGGGTTTTATTAACAGCAATGACAAAATTATCTAGTACTTTATCAATTAAAATATATAGTATCCAGAAGCAGTTTTTTCTATGGAAGTACAATGACTACTGTATATTCGCTTATGGCTCAGAAATCTTTCACTCCACTTTCACTTCTATACAAGTAGATGGAATGTGTTTGATTTTTAACTCTGGCCTGCCTATTTTAGAGCTTGCATTACAGAGTCCATCTGTTTCCCATCATAAAATGTAAGAAAAACCACGTCTTTCATTTTCAACAAACCTGGTTAGTAGGGTCTGAGGGTTCTAAAGGCATATTTGAGCCACAGGAAATCCTTTCCTGCCTAGCATTATAGACTGCCTAGATGATGGCTATCAGCATTTTTAAGGAAGGTCCCTCGTACCTACTTTATTTTTGTTGCCTGCTATATCAATGTTATTTTCTTGTCCTCTCCATTGCTTTCAATACATTGAAATCAATGGCTCAGTTGATGGGAGGGTGTAGGAGAAATCTGAGAGAGTCATGGGATTTTACAATCTAACTGATCAGCTAGAAAAATGGTGAAAAGATGTTCACTTCAAATCCTTATCCACACTTTAGAGCAAACTTTTTAAACAGGGGACCAAATCATAGTCCCTCAGACCAGCTGGTTGGGTGTGGCTGGGTGGTCAAGTGAATGGGTGGGCATGGCTAGGTCATATGGCTAGGTGGGCGTGGCCAATTGAACAGTCCATTAAACATTGCGCACAAATTAAACTTTAATTTGTTTTGCTCCTGGGGGTATTTTATTTGCTTTTGTTGCATGTTGCTCTTTTGATTGCCTTTTCTTTTTCCTAGATCATTTTTTAAGTTGTTTAGGAGTCTAGTGGTCCACTTCGGGAAACTCAGTTTAGCAGCAATTCTTCTCAGCCCCAAGGAGCTTATAATCAACAAGTCAGTCTCTCTCTCTCTCTCTCTCCCTCTCTCCCTCCCTCCCTCCCTCCCTCCCTCCCTCCCTCCCTCCCTCTCTCTCTCTCTCTCTCTCTCTCTCTTTCTGTCTCTTCTGGAGATGGGGGAGATGAAAAATGGGCCTGTGGTTGGACCTCCTAAGGTATCTGTGCACCTCATTCTTCACCTTCCCTGCCTCCAGAAGCATTCTTCAGGCAAAAAACGAGATTAAATGGTCCATTTTTTGGCAAAAAAACCAGGCCATTTTCACCCGTTTTTTGGCCTCCTGGGGCCGGATGGTAGGCGAGGTGATGTGGGCGGAGTAGCCTCATGGTCTTGTGCAGGATGTATTAATGGCTTCAGCGGGCTGCATGTGGCCCCCCGGGCCATAGTTTGAGGATCCATGGTTTAGAGTGCTGTTTTTAATGCGTACATCTCCAAGCAACTGTCCTCACCTAAGAAGTTCTGGTTCTAGTAAAAATTAGATTCTGTAGACCTCTCATTACAGTGCAATCACAGAGTTCTTGCACTTCACATACATACCTTCTCCTTAAAATTCCCCATTCAAATCAGAGGAATTGAGGAGGGCTACTGTGCACAAGGGGAACAGTTCATTCACTTGGACAAAATAACTTGGACTCCCAAATAGGAAACAGACAGACAGACAGACAGACAGACAGACAGACAGAGACTGCTGCTTACCTAGTACTACAAATCTCAAAACTATTTGCATTCAACTAAAATACAAAGACTAAATTAAGATAGTGTATGATAAAATTACCATAATATTAAAAAAAATGTTTTTCAACAGTGAAACTGGAATGAGAGAAATAGTCATATTGAATCCAGCAATGTATTTTAATTCAATTGTATTTATTCCTCCAAAAGTCTTTTTAACTTATAAAATAACCAAAAGTCTGTTTAACTTTTTTAAAAAACCCAAAGTAAATTATATTAGTTGTATGGAATTCAAAACAAATCAGTTGGGAAGAAGTGGCGTCTCAGGGGATTAAAGAATTGATCTTGATTAAAGATATGATATGATCCACTAAAACTTCAGATTGGAGCTAGAAAGTACTTTTATTTCATGGGATCCACCATGCCAGCAACATGTAAGGTATGAAATAAAAATGGTATTTCATATATCTGGCAATGCCCCCAAATCAGCCATTCTTAATACCAGTCATTGGCATAATTCCTTTTTCCTCTACTTGTTATAAGAGTAGTGACACACAGACAGAAGTAGAAGACAACTTCATGGGTACATTTAAAGCACATTGATGTGGTTTGCCTGTTTTGTGTTTGTGTGCTTCGTTTTGAACTTTCTAAGTCTAACCTAGAAGACATAGTTCTCTTAGTAATTTCTCCTCCAAAAACTAATCGGATCTGATCCACCTAGGTTTTTAAGGTCAGCCAAGGTCAGCTATCTGCTGCCACTATGGGGCCATAAATGTGCACATAGCATTTGTAACTTTTCAGAACATAAGCGAAATCATTGTCAATGAATACAACAAGGAAAATATGATTTAAATGGATGCATATAATTAAGCAGATTTTGTTTTTGCAAAGGACTTCTAATGGTGGCCATTAGACAAGAAGATGCATTAAATTATCTAAAAGGGTGCTTTTTCCGAGGGCAACTGGACTTCCTTTGTTTTTTTCTCTTTAAGATGTTTTACTTTTCATCCAAGAAACATCTTCAGTTCTGTACGGGAAGCGGTGATACTCATATGCCTTAGTTCAGGGGCGAAATTCAGCAGGTTCTAGAGAGCCCGTAGCAGAAATTTTGAGTAGTTTGGAGAAGTTAAAATACCATCAATATGCGGACGATACACAGTTGTATCTGTCCGCCCTGTGCCAACTCAATGAAGCGGTGGACGTGATGAACCGGGGTCTTGAGGCTGTTAAGGACTGGATGAGGGCTAACAAACTGGTACTCAACCCGGACAAGACCGAGTGGCTGTTGTGCTTCCCTCCCAACAATCTGGCCAATGTTCCATCACTCAGGCTGGGGGGTCAAAATTTATACCCCTCAGACAGGGTCCGCAACTTGGGAGTCCTCCTGGACCCACAGCTGACTTTTGACCACCATTTGTCAGCTGTGACCAGGGGGGCATTTGCCCAGGTTCGCCTGGTACGCCAGTTGCGGCCCTACCTGAATCGGGAGGCCCTCATAACAGTCACTCGAGCCCTTGTGATCTCTAGGCTGGAATACTGCAATGTGCTCTACATGGGGCTGCCCTTGAAGAGCATCCGGCGACTTCAGCTAGTCCAGAATGCGGCCGCGTGAGTGATCGTGGGTGCACCATGGTTCGCCCACATAACACCGATCCTCCGTGAGCTGCGCTGGCTACCTGTTGATCTCCGGGTGCGCTTCAAGGTGCTACTCACCATTCACAAAGCCCTCCATGGTAGTGGATCTGACTATCTGAGAGACCGCCTTCTGCCAATTGCCTCCCTTCGTCCCATCAGATCGCATAGAGTAGGCCTCCTCCGAATTCCATCCGCCAGTCAGTGCCGACTGGCGACTACGCGGAGGAGAGCCTTCTCAGTTGCAGCTCCGACGCTTTGGAACGATCTCCCCGTGGAGATTCGTACCCTCACCACCATCCAGACCTTCCGCACAGCCCTCAAGATCTGGCTATCCCGTCAGGCCTGGGGATAAGATCCGAACCTCGCCCCACCCGAATGCTGAATGAATGTTGTGTTTTATCGGTTTATTTTTTTTTTATTCACATTTTTTTTTCTTTCTTGTGTTTTGTCTTACACTCCCTCCCCATTGATTGTAAGCCGCCCTGAGTCCCCTCAGGGAAAAGGGCGGCCTATAAATGTCAATAAAACTAAAACTACAAACTACAAAGTTTGAGTTTGAGTTTATTCAATTCAATTCAATTCAATTTATTACATTTATATGCCGCCCTTTTCCCCCGAAGGGGACTCAGGGCGGCTCACAACTCAAACCAGGGAAGGGGAATACAGACAAAAAATTAAAAAAAAAAAAAACAAAGCATAACAATACATAATTTAAAACACACAACAGTCATACCATTCGAGACAAGGGCAACAGCTCTTTAGCCCCAGGCCTGTCGGAACAGCCAGGGCTGTGCGGAAGGGCTGGAGGGTGGTGAGGGTCCGAATCTCCATGGGGAGTTCGTTCCAGAGGGTCGGAGCAGCCACAGAGAAGGCTCTCCTCCGAGTGGTCGCCAGTCAACACTGGCCGGCGGATGGAATTCAGAGGAGGCCTAATCTGTGGGATCTAATCGGTCTAGTGGAGGTAATTGGCAGCAGGCGGTCTCTCAAGTACCCAGGTCCAATATCATGAAGGGCTTTATAAGTGACGACTAGTGCCTTGAAGCGTATCCAGAGACCAATAGGCAGCCAGTGCAGCTCGCGGAGGATAGTTGTTACGTTGGTGAACCGAGGTACACCCACGATCGCTCGCGCGGCTGCATTCTGGACAAGCTGAAGTCTCCGAATATTCTTCAAGGGCTGCCCCATGTAGAGCACGTTGCAGTAGTCCAGTCTAGAGGTCACAAGGGCACAAGTGACTGTTGTGAGGGCCTCCCAGTTCAGGTAGGGATGCAACTGGTGCACCAGGCGAACCTGGGCAAATGCCCCCCCTGGTCACAGCTGACAAGTGGTGTTCAAAAGTCAGCTGTGGGTCCAGGAGGACTCCCAAAATGCGAACCCTGTCTGAGGGGCGTACTTTTTGACCCCCCAGCCTGAGAGATGGAACACTTGGCCAATTAGTAGGAGGGAAACACACCAGCCACTCGGTCTTATCTGGATTGAGTACAAGCTTGTTAAGCCCCATCCAGTCCCTAACAGCCTCGAGGCACTGGCACATCATGTCAACCGCTTCACTGAGTTGGCACGGGGCGGACAGATACAGCTGTGTATCGTCTGCATACTGATGGTATTTTATCCCGTGCCGTCGAATGATCTCACCCAGTGGCTTCATGTAGATATTAAACAGGAGGGGGAACAGGACCGAACCCTGCAGCACCCCATAATTCAGGGGCTTAGGGGTGGATCTCTGCCCTCCGACCAACACCGACTGCGACCTGTCCGAGAGGTAAGAGGAGAACCACCGTAGGACAGTGCCTCCCACCCCCACCTCCCGCAGTCGTCGCAGAAGGATACCACGGTCGATGGTATCGAAGGCCGCTGAGAGGTCAAGGAGCACTAGGATGGAGGCATAACCTCCATCCCTGGCTCTCCAGAGATCATCGATCAATGCGACCAAAGCGGTTTCCGTGCTGTAGCCAGGCCTAAATCCCGACTGGAAGGGATCTAGATAATCGGTTTCCTCCAAGGACCGCCGGAGCTGAAAGGCTATCACTTTCTCAACAACCTTCCCCACAAAGGGGAGGTTGGAGACTGGACGATAGTTGTTTAAAACAGCTGGATCCAAAGATGGCTTCTTCAGAAGGGGTCTCACCACCGCCGCCTTTAGAGCGGGGGGAAAGAACCCCTCCCGAAGGGAGGAGGTAACAACCGCCTGGATCCAGCCCCTGTCACCTCTCTGCTGTTAGCAACCAGCCAGGAGGGGCACGGGTCCAGTACACATGTGGAGGCACTTACAGCTCCGATGGCCTTGTCCACGTCCTCAGGGGTAACAGCTTGGAAATCAATCCAGTGATTATATTTCTATGCCACCCTATTCCCCGGAGGGACTCAACCAGCAAATAACCACCTTCCTGGCCCCAGAGTGGGGTGGGAATGGAGATTTTGCAATATTCTTCCCCTGCCACGCCCACCAAGCCACGTCCACAGAACTGGTAATAAAAAAAATTGAATTTCACCACTGTCTTAGTGTATCTGAAATTGAACAAGATAAAGGAGTGTAAAATACAGTCTGGAGCAATCCTGCATTACTTCCAGAGGGCCAGGAAGATTTATGCACTGGTTTTGTTTACATTTTTGCTTCCTTAATCACTGACATGACTCAGCTATGTTTGTAAGAGCTCCAGAAACTTTCACAGATAAAATTGGCTGTTATAGCCCACATCTGAACAGTGAATGAAGCTAAAGAGTAATTAATAATAATGTGTTTTTTCATACTAGCTTGTGTTCGGTTTTAAAAACAATACTCGAATCCCCATTTTCACTGGGATAATCTTTTTTTTTCATAATAAAATCAACTAAGATACCTGTGGCATCTTAAAAATTTAGACATTTCCTAAAGTTTGAGCCAACACTTCCCAGAAATGTTGAGAGTTGATGTAAATTTGTACAGATTGTAGTCCAGGAAGCATCTTAGGCCAGGCTGCAAAAATCTGAATAATTATAAGATGGCAGCAAAAACATATTAAAGAGGTATCATTGCAGTCTTGTTTGGATAATTTGATTGGTTGTTTGTTTCATGCATTATATGGTTCCTCCACCTTAACCAAGTAACTCTAAATGGTTAACAAAACTCATGGATAAAATAACACAGTATTATAAAAGGCATAAGACAGTATTTTTTTAAAAAAAAAACTATAACTGGCGTTCCTTGCAAAACTGTCTCACAATTCAGAAAACAAGTACATTGAGCCCCACTACATTCCTGGCACTACCATTTGAGGAAAAAGCCCAGTCTTCAAGTTGTTCTAGAAAACCAATAAGGTCAAGGCCATCTGAAACTCAAGGGAGTGTCCATTCATGGGAAACAGAAAAGACCATAATATCAAATCTATCTAGAATAGAGGTCTTGCAAACGTTGGCAGCCATTTTTTTTGTTTACATTTTATTTCACTTTGTAGTCCTGCAATTTGCCATTTGCAAAGATCCTTATGCCATGATGCATGCAGAGCCATATATCATATGCACTGCTGCCTGGTGGATCTGAATCCCTGAAAAAAAGCAGAGCCTGCCCATTAAGTCTACTCAATGACTGGAGACATTTGGGCCTTTTTCTTTTCATGCAAAGTTACCTAACAATAGGAATTCTACCTAGCTGCAGGAAACAAGGATGCAGAGCCTCTTTGTGGCTAGGTTTGCACATCACACTAAACCATAGCTTGTTTAACTATGGACTTATGTAATAACTCATAATCCAAAGTATTACAAATCACAATGATGCATTCAAAGGACATGGAAAGCCTAAAGAAAACAGATAATAACATGACTTAGTAGGATGGGTAAATTGGATCAGGTCTGCAGAAGGACTAACTTCTTCTGGTTCCACCGGTGCATGAACTGTTTTTTATCATATCTGGCTATTTTAAAAAATTGCAGGCAGGCTCTGTTTGTTCTCCTCTTCTTCCTGTTCTGCTTTTTTTTATATTGACTCTTAGATTGTAAACCTGAGGGCAGAAATTCTCTCTTTTTATTGCTTGGTAAGCCCTTCTGTGAGCCTTTTGTGCTGAAGAATGGGGTAAAAGTACTTTTAAGAAAAACAATAAATACTTTTTGAGGGCATCTGCAGAAGCCTGTAATATGGCTGGCAATAACCAGAAAAGAAAAGTCGTCTCGAGGCATCTAGTGAAGAAGTGTTTGAATAAATACCGAGTTAAAACCAGCCTTTGCAGTAAAAACCTAACTATAGTCCTGTTTTATGAAGATAAATTAAAGGGATTGTAATAAGATAAATATAAACACTTTTCATAGCTTCTGGTGGCAAAATGTTCCAGAATATTGTAAATTGCATTTCCTACAGCTTAGCATACGCATCCACTTACATTGAACCTAAAATTGTGTCATACATGTTAACTTTTTCTGCCAATTACTACAGAGTTTAAACATGTCAAGTCACAGCACTTGTTTGTGATGTTGCAATATGCTGCCAGAATATTGAACTAGCACAGTTGGGAACCAAGCTACATTATACATTAGCAATGACTGCACAAAATGAAAATACAAATGTTATGCCTCTTCAGCTGGTAAATGCCAGAAGATGAATTTTTGTTATGGTAAATGTTCCACCTTAATAGTATAAACAGTGCACCAGGGAACAATACACTTCACAAACTGCAAAATTCCTTCATTTATCCCACCTATAGCAATAGCATTTAGACTTATATACTGCTTTACAGCTCTCTCTAAGTGGTTTATAGGGCCAGCCTATTGTCTCCAACAATCTGTCCTCATTTTACCCACCTCGGAAGGATGGAAAGCTGAGTCAACCTTGAGCCTGGTGAAATTCAATCTGCCAAACTGCTGGCAGCCGGTAATCAGCAGAAGTAGCCTGCAGTATTGCACTGCGCCACCACGGCTCTATGTTGTTTTTAAATGTGTCCTGATGGAGAAAGGACCTCTAAATGCAGCCTAGACCATCAAGAGGCACCAAAATTCTGTATGGATTGCAACCTTGCAACTGGTGCTATGAATCTAGATAAAATGCTTATTTATCGTTTCTAAGTTAGGGGGAGTTATTTGGAAGGAAGTGCTGTCAATATCATTGTTTTTCCTTATCTGATCCGAATAGGCAGTTAAGAGTTAAACATGTATATTTAGGTTCCACCACAAAACCGTGTTCGACTAAAGGGCGCTTGACGAAACCGCGTAGCTGATGTCATCACAGCGCGACAACAGCGTGGAGAAAAAAGCACGCTGTGAACGCTAAACCTAAAATTAACCCCTAAACCTAAACCTAACCCCCCTAAACCTAATCCTAAACCTAACCCTAAACCTAACCCTAAACCTAACCCTTAACCTAACGCTAAACCTAATCCTAACCCTTAACCTAACCCTAAACCTAATCCTAACCCTTAACCTAACCCTAAACCTAACCCTAAACCTAACCATTACCTTAACTTGAATCGGCTTGCTTTAAAAGCGCTATTTAAAGCGCCCTTCTTTCTCTGCGCTCGCTGTTGTCGCCCTGTTGATGACATCAGCGACGCGGTTTCATCGGGCGCGCTTTAGTCGAGCGCGGTTTTGTCGTGCCATGGTATATTTAGAGTGATTGAACAATAGGCTAGATAAGGGTTAATAACTGAAGCTTTGTGGAAAAAGATGAGATGATGGGGAAAGTTCAAATGATCAGGGATGTGTTGGTTAACCTGTGTAAGATAGGCAAGGAGAGAAATTGTTTTAGCATGCATTGCACTGAAAACAGATGCATAAGCCAAAACATATCATTTCAAATCCACACTGTTTGAATTTTGCATGTAGCTTATCATAAGTATAAGTATAAGTATAATCTTTATTGTCATTGTACTTAAATACAACAAAATTGGTTTTAACCTTACTGGAGCAAAATTATAACAGAAACGAAAAAAGAAAGAAAAGAAAAAAATCTAGCGTGTGTATGGAGTGATTGTGGTTGTATTTAAAAGTCTCACAGCCCAAGGATAGAAACTATCTTTAAACCTGTTTGTTCGGCTGGCTATACTTTGATGTCTTCTGCCTGATGGTAGAAGTGCAAAGAGACACTGACCAGGGTGCGAATCATCTCTGAGTATCTTCCTTACTCTGCTAAAGCAGCGCGATCTGGCGATGTCATCCAGTAGTGTCAGATGGCAACCAATGGTTTCTTGTGCCGAATTGATCACTCTCTTAGTGCCTTCCTGTCTGCAGCTGTTAAACCATATTTTAAATCATATTTAGATCATATTTAAGTGTGTTAGCAAAATATTCATACACAAATGCCAATCTTCATCAAACTAGGTAAAATTATATTAGAAGAAATTGCAAAAAAAAAACAAGATAAATGTGTATGTTTTGAGAAATATGTACCAAACTACATTCAAATTTTTAAAAATAGCCTTAAGTTCAAGCAGAAAAATGACATAACTGAGAAAAGGTAGATACAAAGATTCACAAAAATGAGTAACTATGAGAAATAGATAATACATGATAGGTAATACATACGCAGCCAGAATTTTCCAGAGTCTTCAAAACTGGCTGGTCACCAGAAAAGTTCTTTGCTCTTTTTTCACACCATAACTCATAATGGGCATTATATTTGAAAAACTGTTTTCCATCGTTTGAAGTCATTGCGTTAAGATCTTCCTTGGACACATCTCCATGTGTATCTGTACCACTTCCAACATGGGGTAGATAATGACAAGGGAAGAAAAAAAAAGCCTTACTGTTTGAGATATCTTTTTTTTTTAAACACCCTCCTCAGAGATATCCACCATTGCTTTTCATGGGGTGTCTCTCAAAAAAAAGTTTCCCCAGATATTTTTCTCATACTCTAAGTCCCTGGTTATTTTAAAGAACCTTTTTTAACCTGATGCCCTCCAGATGGGAAGAAATTCAGTTTCCTGTGTTTTCAGCCAGCAGAGCCAAAGGTCACATTAGCTGGGAATTCTGAGAGCTGAAATCCCAAGACAGTTGGAAGGCACAAAGCTGAAGATTGCTATGTCTAAGAGTTCTATTTCTGATGCTGCCTTTAATCTGTTGCCCCAACCGTTTTTTACCAAAAGATTAATGCCTATAACTTTATTCTTTGAATAGATGCAGGACTTTTCAAGACTGAGAGCTCTAGAAGAAGAGTGTTCATTTGAACACAAGCCAACCAGTGGTAGGATTCAAAAAATTTTACTACCTGTTCTGTGGGCGTGGCTTGTTGGACATGGCAGGAGAAGGATACTGTAAAATCTCCATTCCCTCCCAATCAGCTGGGACTTGGGAGGCAGAGAATAGACGGGGGAGGGGCCAGTCAGAGATGGTATTTACCGGTTCTCTGAACTACTCAAAATTTCCACTACTGGTTCTCCAGAACTGGTCAGAACTTGCTGAATATCATCTCTGGTGCCAACCCCCTTGACACTTTACACTCTTTTGTGCCATACTTAAAAAAAATTTCCTCCTTTGTTTTTTTGCTCATTTAATAGTTCAATAATTGGGACTGTGTGAAGAAATCTGAAATATTGAAATAACAAGTGTCACCAAGTGTTGAGTCTTTGCTTTGCAGTCTTGAATTAAAAATACTGATCCAAAGAGAGGTGGGGTGGGAGGAAAGGGGTGAAATCAACAAAATTAAGATGGTGGCTGCAATCATGCCCACCCCTTTTCATATGCATTGCTCATGCAACAAAAAAGAGGTGTGGTTTCAATCATGTATTTGCTGCCTCTATCTTGACCTCTTTGACACACCTGCTCTGCAGTTCCTCTGCATGCATCTAGTTATTTCAAATATTAAATTTCAGATTGGACCCCTCTCATGTCCTCTGACCCAATGGATGATCAAAAAATATGGGTGTCAACGTACCATCACCTTTTTTGCCTTTGCAGAGCCGGGGGTGCATGTGGTTTGTGTGTGATGCATCCAGCCCACGGGCTGCCAGTTTGACACTTCTGATCTAAAAGAATCACACTGGTGATTCTGAAAGATGTGGAAAAGATTCAAAATAGAATAGAACAACGAAGGGACCTTGGAGGTCTTCTAGTCCAACCCCTTGCTCAGGCAGGAAACCCTATACCATTTCAGACAAATGGTTGTCCAATCTCTTCTTTAAAACTTCCAGTGTTGGAGCATTCACAACTTCTGGAGGCAAGTTGTTCCACTGATTAATTGTTCTGTCAGGAAATTTCTTCTTAGTTCTAGGTTGCTTCTCTCATTGATTCGTTTCCACCCATTGCTTCTTGTCCTGCCCTCAAGTGTTTTGGAGAATAGCTTGACTCCCATACATAGTGTTTCCCATACAGAAAATCTTTGGAATTGTGCAGAAATCCAGATTTGTTGGAGGGGAAAGTGATTCAGAAACACATACAACATATATATTCAATTTGTATCTGTGCAAACCTATCTCACTTTATGAAGTCAATTAAGCTTAAACTGTCTAGAACAGGGGCCCAAATCTATGCCCAGAGCTAGAACATTGCAACATTGCAACAGGTGAATAAATACTTTTAACTAAATCAAAATACATGTGCCTTAGGGCATGTACAAAGTCCTTTTAATTATCCATTAAAACAGCCAGCCAACATTTGATATGAATAGAACAGCTACTCAGTTGTTTGGTGCAGCCTCCGGGCATTTTGGTTTTCTAGTTTTTTCTAAGCACAAAGTTTCTTGTTCTCTTCCAGTCCTAAAGCTATGAAGGATTTTTTGAGTTCAATATCTGGCAATTTTAGCAGAACTTTGTATGTTTTTCTCAACCATTTCTAAGCATAGATGCTTCCCTTTCAAAAGCTTTTCCCCCTCACATTGAGACTACTACTGCATTCCTGTGGTATTAGTAACAACTTTGATTCTCCAGCTATAAAATCTTATTGCTGATTTCCCATTAGGTAGATTGTACAGTGACAAAGACGGGAGGGAATAAAAACCAAAGTCATTGTAGCTTTGAAGAAGTTTTGCAAGACCATATCTTGTCTGTCTGTTGACTTGGCCTTGACAACTATAGATTTTACTACTGCCACTTTTTTAAAAAAAAACATCTTGTTCTTCCTCCATGGAGCAAGGAATGTGTCTCCTCACAGACTTATCCCAATCGCTCATCTATTTCCAAATATGTCTTTATTAAAATTGCTGCCTTATTCCAATTGTTGATATCAAGGAAAGAATAAGGCTGCTTCAAGCAGATGGGTTTTGATGTCCTGAAAAGCCATGACATGGCAATGTATAAATTACATCTTTAAATATGTCTAAGGCAGTATATGTATGCTATTAGAAAGATAGATCTGTAAAAGGTCAACAAACTGAATGTTATCATTGTTTAGGGCACGCATTGTTTCAAATGTGCTGATCTTCAATTTCCATAATCTCCACCCATTGTGGCCAATCTGTCCAATAAATCTGCTATCTAGAATGATACCTAATATTTAGCTCCATGATAGGGCCAAGTAACTGAGAGAAGGCTCGATTTCATGTTAGCCTTTGTTAATAAAATGCTTTAGGAGGTCTTTGTCAAGATATCATTAAAGGTATCATTCTAAATTTTCTTCACTTAAAAACCAAAATAGAACCTGAACAACTGATCTAAATTAGTGTTGCTTCTTTCCCAAATTTTCTACAAATTTTCATAGGCTTTTTTCCCTTTTTCTCATGATTTAAAATGGAAACCAGTAACCTGTTTATTGTCATAATCACAGAATTTTGCACAATGGTGAGAGCGTCAAGTAGTAAAAAGTTTGAATCCCACCACTGTGCAGCAGGTCCCATCCCCAAGGGCGATACACCTTGTGGGACCCAGAAGAAGGGCCTTCTCCGTGGTGGCTCCCTCTCTTTGGAACATCACTCCCCCAGAGATTAGAAAGGCTCCCATTCTAATACTCTTCCAGAAAGCGCTGAAGACCTGGTTCTGCCAGCGGGTCCTCGAGACCCAGAGCAGGATGGAGCCCATTAAATGGCTCGTATGTTCTGCTGTCGCCAGAGCAGGGGATGGGTGATGGGTGGTGATTTTATTATATTATACTATATTAATTTATTTGATTCTTTTTATTAGTTTTATTGTTTTAAATGTGGTTTTATATTCTGTAAGCCATCTTGAGTCACCATGGGCGAATAGGTGGCAATATAAATTCAATAAATAATAAAACATTTCAGCAGAATTATATTTTGGATGTGTAATCAGCAACCTCCTCAGCAGAAATAAGATCCACAGGTTCTGTTTGCTTCCTAGTACAGAGATCCACCGCACCAAGCTAGCATAGAAATCATATCAAGTTGCCTTCTTATGATTAGTTTGACTAGCCACAGCTTAGCTGTCTAAGGATACAGTAGGGAAAGGGCGTATCTTGAACTTTTGGAGAGAGCATTGGTTTGGGAAGGCTACTTTAAAGCATTTCCACTTATAGGATACCTTCCTTTTTAACCAAATCTTTTCCTAGGCTGGATCTACACTGACATTTCTTCTGATTCTGCAATGGTAGTAGTTTTCTAAAATGTACTTCTTGTTCATTGCTTCTCAGGACTTGCCATTAAACACACACACATATTTATGAGAATAAACAATCACTGAAGAAAGTTGTGGGATCATAATGTTTGATGATGAGTTCTCTTTCTTATGTTCTTCAGTCACACATTTATATGTGTGTGTGTGTGTTGCATTATTTATTCATCAGCACATATGTTGCATTTGTGCTGATGAATAAATAAAGGGAGACTAGTATAGATCTATTTCAAGCTATTTAGCTCTCATCAGCTAGCCATACCCTTACTGGGAATCGAACCTGAGCTGTATTACATATCAGACAGCTATATTAGCCGCTAAGCCATAGGCTCTATTCCTTTATCAGATAGGCCAGGGAAATAGGTATGTATTGTGTCACAACCCCTGATATGCCCAAATCTGGGAGGAAGCATACTGCTTCCTTTCTCTATCTATCGGCTCATCACAAGAGACCATCACGACAGAAAGCCATTATTTTTACTGTTGCCTTTGTTACATTTGTGTTGCATTTGTGCTGATAAATAAATAAAGGGAGACTAGTATAGATCTATTTCAAGCTATTTAGCTCTCATCAGCTAGCCATACCCTTACTGGGAATCAAACTTGGGCTGTATTACATATCGGGCAGTTATATTAGCCACTATATATATAAAATATTTATATTCAGATACCACCTCTACATTCTTAAAGACACAAATACTTGTACTTCACTCTGGTGTTTGCCATATTGCTGTTAAAGTTATTATTCATTGCCTCCTTTATCAGTATTCTTAGCTGAATAAGTATGTGACTTGGGGCACATGCAGAAGAGTTTAAAAAAAGTCAAGATGGCAGCTACAATAATGTAATCAAAACCCTGCCTCATTTTACATGTGTTGCTACAACTGAATAGTCACAGCTGCCTTTAAAAAAAAATTCCTGTGGACACCCTGGTATGGCAAATAGTATAGTGCAAAACCTACTGTGACATGAGAACAAAGCACCTCCCTTGTAAGCGTGAGAGAAAAGTAGGTGCTAGAGAGAAAGGCCAAATGTGTTTGGCAGCCAATGGCCCTGAAGTTGCAGGCTCCAGTTTCTAACACGTTTGTTTCTTTAGCCTAATTTTCAGTCTGCAGAAATGAAAACCATCCATTCTTCACAGTCACTGTACTTTTAACATCCTGTCCTTCTGAATAATCACTTTGGGGAAGCAGAGATTGTTGCATTCTGCCTCTCATCCTGCCTTTGGTCATTATCAACTTTCTACTTAATTTCCTAAATTGGTTTTATCAGCAAATCAAATCTTAATTCCTTAATCCCTTCAGAAAATGTATCCAACATGTCTGCCTTTTTCACAGCAGCTTTTTATAAGTGATT